>NC_140394.1:13635000-14235000 GCF_056956725.1 Heliconius melpomene rosina | reverse complement strand
ATAAGTACCACTGCCACTCACTTGACTCTATGTCGTCTCCTGTGCGCGGCGAGCGCGTGCGCGTCCCTACATCTGATGTGGCACACTGTACACTCGGCATCGCCATTCGACTAGAATATGTGAAAATACCTTTAAAATAACTGGTTTTATATTAAAGTTTCGTTTTTTTTATTTAGTTGAAAACTTTTTTTACCAGTTTCACGCTGTATCAAGCACACTTCAAGGTAGGCTGAAGGAACCTAGTGTTAAGATACTCCGTTCCCCACTTTCCACGAAATTTTTCGGGACATTGCGTGCTGAGTGGTGGAACTTAACGGCGGGCTACTTGCCTTGGTGCTACAGCAAAGAAATGAAAATAAAATACAGCTTCACGCTGTATCCCGCACACAGCAGGATAGACAGAGGGAACCTAGAGCAAAGACACTCTGTTCACCACTTTCTGCCGAATTCTGGAAGCATTGCGTGTTGAGTGGCAGAACTCAACGCCGAAACGAAAATATTAATAAATAATAATTCATTTCCTCGAGAGAGGATCGAGCAACGAAGCCACGATCGCACTATAACGGCCTCAAAAATTAAATTGAAAAAAGTAATCATAATATATTATGACATTCTATGATTTGGGACGAAGGGAAGTGAGAAGTCTAATGAAATCTCACATCGTGGTTATTGTTTTCTGGTACTTTTGTATTATGACAAAATTATAGTTTTAACCAAGTTAATATATTAATAACAAACACAGAATGTCAATCTCCATTTGAAAAAAATTGTCATAATCATTTGATTGATGACATTAATTTTGACACATGTTTGTCATACTTTTACGTGACATTAATTTACCTTGTCATGCTTTTTCATATGATTATCCAATTTGCACTTGTGATTGAATCCTATAGCACAGTCGTAGCACCGATAGCTGTGTCGTTTAAAAGTTTCACTTTCAAGTGTTTTTAGTCGTTCTTCCTCTACCTGAAATGATTTACAATAGATTTAAAATTATTTAATATTACTTTAAATAACTTATGTAAAATAATAATTAACGCTAACGTGATGATACTGTCTGATACTGTCTGATACTACATTTTTATAACAATCAAATTAAATATGAGAGGTTGGCGCAGCGGCACAAGGGTGTGACTGTAACGCGACGGTTGTGGGTTCGATCCCCACTCGAGGAAGTGAAATATTTATTTACATTTATATTTCCATTTCTTCGCTCTGGTGTCGAGGTAAAGCACGGCGTTGAGTTCTGCCACTCAACACGCAATGCTTCCAGAATTCGGCAGAAAGTGGTGAACAGAGTGTCTTTGCTCTAGGTTCCCTCTGTTTACCCTGCTGTGTGCTGGATACAGCGTGAAGCTGATTTATTTTTATTCAAAAATTATAAAATTAATTATTTTGATTTTAGCCACAAAATATAATTAGTGCTAAGTATAACAAATTATTTTTTAATCCAGTAATTAACTGAAAATGCGTAAGGAATTCTCCATATTCTTCTGAAGCCAAAAATATTTATTTGTCACTGACCTCTTCCCATGACAGCATAACTAGTTGTAGCCTGTCGGTAGCCATATTTAATTTCTCTAGTTTTTGTTTAATCCTGTCATTGCAAACCACTCCAGAGGGCAGTTCACGTTTTTTTACTTTATGTTTTTTGTCACCTGAAATTATAATCTTATAATTTAAATATAAAATATTATAGCTGTTATATTTCATACACTATACAAATATTGTAATTTTTGAACTCATATTGCAAGTTACAGCACAGCTTGTATAAACGCTGCGGTAGTGAGTGCGATGCGCACTCGGGGAAATAAATTATTTCCATTTTCTCGCTCTAACAACAAGGCTGTGGCAACGCCTCAAAGTTTGGGCGGAAATTGCAACATGGACTGTCTATATACTCACTTTCTTTCCTAGTTCCATTCTTTCTCTCTTTCCTTATTATAAGAGGTTCATCATCCGATTCATTGAAATCTTCTTTTGCATTTACTTTTTCTTTATTACTATTTATTTTCTCATTCTCACTTTGATTATCATCTTTTATGTCTAACTGAAAATTTGATTTAGATATTTTATGTTTATTAAATAATAAAATATATATAAAAATTGTTAGACATTTAGGAAATATTATGATTTATTATAATACAGAGTGTTTTTGTCAGCAGCACTTTAAATGAAACCACAGTTTTAGCTACTCTATAAAAACCTTATACAATTATTTATTTATATTTTTTTCCCAAAAATGGAAAGTTATTTTTTCAAACGAATTAAATAATAGAATTGTGGTTGTAAAATAAAACGCTATTTGTTAAGGACACCGCACGTAAACCTATCCGCAGGGACACCGCCGCACACGCCTCTTTGCCAAATCGAGTCGTAGGTATTGGCAATAAAGTTCAAAGTTGTTTAACCTTTAGTAGTATTTTTGTAGTAATGAGTGCTTACGTTATTGGTATCTGCGGTTTCCGTAAGAGGAGCGGTGACGCTTTCACCCTGTATACTGTATTTTATTTATAAAAAAAGTAACAAAAAAATTACCTTTACTTGCCTATCATCATCATCACAAATCAAAAAATCATCATTACATTCATTGAACGTATCATTAAAATGATCATCCTCTATTTTAATGAAAGGAATTTCTATACTTATTGGCATTTTGTCATTATATATAATTTCAGTTATATCTTCATAACTTTTTACAACTAAGGATGATAACGATTCCATTTCATTGTCCTTCTGTAAATAGTTAAGTATGTTTTACAACTCTAGCCATAAGTTCACGCTGTGTCTCGCATATAGCAGTGAGAGAACCTAGTGTTAAGACACTCATTTCCCACTCAACGCCGCGCTTTGTATACCAGTATGGAGAAATAAAAAAAGTGTTAAGATACTTCGTTCCCCAGGCATTGCCCATTTTCGAGAGGTTGCGTGTTGGTGGAACTCAACGCCGCGCCTTGTCTAATAGAGTGGGGAAATGAAAATGATTTAAATATAATTATTCCCCCAGTAATGAATCTTTATTCAAGGATATTATATTTTTTAAATGGGGTTTAAAAAATATGTTTGGAATTTAATTTCTTAATAAAAGACTTGAAATGAAAATCGTAGAGAAATATTTTATTTTACAACAGTTGATATAAAAGTCACATTTTACAATGTAAGTATAATAATAAGTAAATAAATAATAAAGTTTTTATTAAAAAATTAACTTCCACACATAGATTTTTTGTAAATTAAAAAAAAATGTAGGTACATTATTTTTTACAAGAAGTCTACAACTAGGTCTCATTTTTTTATATAAGTACTTAATTTTTTCCTCATTAATAAATACCTTGTGAAGATCTTAAATTTACAATATAATTTTTTATTACACCTTTTCAACTCAATACTATATCCAGCATGTATTAGGATGAGCAGAGCGAACCTGGTGATAAGACACTCTGTTCTCAACTTTCCATACATATTCAAGACATGCCGTGATGATTTGCGTAACTTAACGTCGCATTTAGAGTTATCATAGCGAAAAAATTAACATTATCATTCCTCAGAGTGAGAATGGAACCCACAACCATCACATTTACAGTCAGATGCTGTTACACTACTACAAGTTATATACATATATAAATAACCAAACTTAATATATTATAGCACTTTTTATAGACTACTCACATAAAGGATTTTTTGCAATATCTTAAAGCACATAAAGTGTAACATTATAAAATTTACTAAAGAAAAAAAATAACTCTTTTCTTTTCAATAATTACAATGTATATAAAAAAAGTTCTTTTTATTTAGAAACTAAAGTAAAGTATAATTATTTTAATATTTCAGGTACATTAGAAAAAAGTAGTGATTGTACATAATTTTTTTTTTTCATTCATTATAGATTCATAGATTTTGAACTGCACTATGTTTTGCTTAACAAAATTAAAGTTATACTTTTAAAAGAAAAGTTGCAATAATTTTTATTTATTCCTATTAAAATAAAAAAAATGGATTTTGTATGTCAGTCGGTCTAATAATATAAATAGACTACTAAAATTATTTTTCTTATTAATTACATTTAAGTAAACTCACTCAATTTTTTATTGAGAATTTCAAAACTAATTTTTTGGTCTTGTTTATATTTATATACATTTTATTTACTTGAAGACTTAATTGATTAAAGGTGATATAATTGTCAGTATGTATTAGTTATTCAATAATTTTATAGTGAAATTAGGAAAACTAAAAACATTATGCATTTCTAGTACATTTAACAGAAACATTTGGTGATAAGATTTAGACAAAAATAAATTAATTATAAACACAATTGAAAAATAATGTTTATTTAAGATTCTATGACTGTGTAATTCAGCTCTTTAAGTTACGGATTCAGTATTATCCAGACTAGCAACAGCATAGTGGTATATGTAGATGTCTGTCTGTGGCATTATAGCTTCCAAATAGATAAACTGATTTAGATTTTTTAAATTTGAAATGTGACTGTCACTTGATTAGTGTATTTTTATTGATTATTCAAGAAAATTTGTTCAGCTGTTTGAAAATTATTTTTGGGAGTTTTTAATTATTAATTTTAATTATTATGTTAAATTATCCAGAAATACATTTTTTTCCGAGTGCTCGAGTGCAACAATTAGTATGATAAATTTGAAAGGTCTTGTCTTCAATCAGTTATGTCTTCAGTTTACTTTAAAATATATAAATTCATTTTCTTATTGACACATCCATTTTCTCAATAACTATTAACTAACAAATATGTTATGTAATTCCCATACAATATTGTCAATTATTTAAATAGAAGTGTTACTTTTTGTATAATTCATATATAATTAATAATTTTAAATATTAAAAAGTCTTACATATGAATTTAGTATAAAATGTGCATGTTTCACTTGTTGTTTGAATTTTATAAATTTTCTCAATATTGCTTTACACTCCCAACATAATTGTAATGTATCTGCTTTTCTATCCTGGAAATTAAATTAAATATATCTATTACAACCCAAATATGTTTTATAACCTGTGTAAATTATTGTTATATTATACTGAAACTACAAAATGTTTATAGAAATTGTAGATTATGGGTTATTCTAACTACTGTAAACTTTCATCTAACCTACATGCTTAGTACTTCAATTTAGGTTATGTAATGTAGCCTTTCCCGGTAAATGGGCGCTCCAACACAAAAATATTTTTTCAAAATATAATCAAATATTTTTTCAGTAGTGCCTGAGATTAGATTTATAATATAATATTAATTATATAAAAAAGGGCATAAAGGGTTGTGTAACACACGATACAATATCTTTTCATATTTACACATGAAAAAATAAAATTCTGCGAGATCTGAACCCACTGTTTTATAAAAAAGTATTATTAGCTACCCAAGTGCCAAAACAGATTTATTTTAATAGCTTCTCGCTGTATCCCGCATATAGTAGAGAAGGCAAAGAATATCTAGTGTCAAGACACTTTCGAGTTCCCAACTTTCCGCCAAATTTTAGAAAGATTGCGTGTTGACTGGGGAAAATCAACTTTTACTCCCCTATCATGGGAACCAAACCTACAACCGCCGCGTTTACAGTTAAATAAGTTATTATGTAATACATAAATTGAAATACAACTCACGATTTTAGTGAAACTGTAGAATATCTTTGTTTCGTAATCGTCTAAATCAAGAAGACTTCTGTCAGCGCTTAGACAACCTTGACATACCTTTAACCTCACGTTTACATATTTAGCCATTTTATATTTTAAAATACATTACTTGTGTTAATAAAGTTATATCATTCTTTTTGTTTACAAAAAGTCGAAATATCAATCAATACTGCGCTTTGACAGTCAGCTTAGTTTTGACGGCGGTTGCTTTTTTTTGAAGTGTGGCAAAGGTAATAAGTTATACAGTCTTTATATTTAGTGACATACGGACTACGATAATAATTATTTAATACTTTATTGTTTTAATTACATAAAATGAATTTATTTTAAATAATAAATTAATATAAGCCATACGTTCTCATCAAGCTATGTCGAAATTCTTATACGTACATCATCCCTGTAGGGAACTTTTTACAAATTTCCGCTACCCGAAGATAAATCCAAAGAATTATCATTTGACAAGAGGTGCTAAGATGCTGTTTAATAAATATTTCAAATTCCGTTACGTTCAAATTTTCATACGTCTTCTAAAAAATATTTTCATAGGTACTGGTCAAATTTGAAGAAAACTTTTATTACTTAGCATCAGGTCTTACGGATACATATATTGCTTGTTGGAAGTAAACTAAAACAGAGTTACAGACATCCATTAGTAAGAAGTGTAATACTGGTAATACTTGAAAGTGTTTGTTTTATTATGTTGTACAATAAGATTTAATTACTTAAGGTACACAATTTAAGATCATAGGTATTTAACATACATAGGTGAATAATATGAGATCGACAGATCAATATTTTTTTATAAAAAAAAACATGTTACAACAATATAAAATTAATACTTTATAACGAAAAATATGAATATCTTTAAACTTAGGCCAATACATATATTAATTCAGAGATATGTATATTAATTACGGTAAGTAAAGAAAACACAATTATAATATTTGTATAAGTATTTTATTAATCGTTTTTACATGCCCAAAAACGAATATACAATTTAAAAATAAATAGAAAAAATATTAAAGTAGAATAAATTATGTTACAGACTATAGCTATAAATAGGGCTCACACTAAATGATATTAAATAAAAAAAAAACATTTTTTAACGGTCGTTGCAATATTTCGCACCTTAAGAATTATACCTTTTAAAAATATCAAGTTTTGGAAAACGTCAAATAAACATTATTTTCTTTCTCAAAATCATGGTTTTTTTTATTAGGTCACTATAATTCTAAAGCTGCGATTTACTGTATAATGAAAATAATGATAAATTACTTTTAAAAAAGAGTTTTGAATATGTACATTGATTTTTGTACGATTTTTACAATGGTTTTTTCGAAAGAAATTTATATAAGTTATCAAGAAATCTTTTTAAATGCCTTTAAACACTTTTTAAATACAACTAACATAATTTAATAACAATTTAAGAATTAATGTTTAAAACTCGTCCGTCAGTCATGAATGATATATTCTTAAATAGATCAATCTAACTGTGACGAGTTTTAAATTCGATAGATGGCGTTGAACTAAAACTAGAGAAAGCCCCTAATGGCCCCAGTGGATTTATTGAAACCGATTAGTTAATTTAATTTGTATTATCACTATTCAACATTCCGAATATAATCAAAATCGGTTCATCCCACTGGTTCTTAGACTAGAACGGTCACGTTTTCTTAATTTTCTCACCGAATTCTGGTGTTTTACGATCAACGTCCTCACTTATACTGGTTGCTACTGAAATTTCTGTGACAGTCTCAGTTTTCTCTTCGTTTTGACCAAAGTAAATGGCTACGTCGTTATCTTCGACTTCATCTACAGGTTTAACTTTATCTACGTTAGGGGGGGGTACTACTATGGTGTGTGTGACAGAGTTATCAGCTCTCAAGTCACAATCTCCATGCAAATTGTGCAAATGGTGTTGATGATTTATTTCTTTTTTCAATATATGTTTAATATCTTGGTTTGAACTTTGAACTACTTGATCGGATTTCGTTCTGTCAATAGGTTCATAACCAGCGGGAAGAACCAACCCGTCTAAATCATCAAACGATTGATAATCCAGGTTTTGGTTTTCATTTGTCTTAATTCGGGTTTGAACGTTTGATTGATAAATTTGGCCATTGTTTGGATTTTGAACGTTTGATGGAAAGACCTCGGTAACTTTGAGCTGAGGATTATTTGAATGATATGAAATACTTTGTTTCGTTTGAGTTTGATACGTTTTCGTATTTGTGAGTGGGTCATCTGTATGTTTGCTTGAGTTAGGCTGCTCGATTGCTTGTAATATACTCTGTAATAGTCCTTCCGATAATAATTGTTCGTGAGGTATCGAAGGTTTTCCTTTCCCGTCGTTGGCTGATTGAATTTGTAATGAATATGTTGCCTTGTTTCCTTTTACTGGTATATCATTTTGAACGAATTTTTGGCCATTATTATTCAATTGTTGGCTAGTCGATACAATTTTTTGCTGCAGTTGTTTCGTCTCTTCGCTTAAATTTTTTATTTTTTCTGATGTCTGATGTATTTGATCGGATACGAGTTGTAGAGAATTTGTTTTATATAGATCTTTTGGATTTAAAGATTTGCCTTTTTGTGCGCTGTATTTTATAGATTTTTCATTTTCTACTTGATTTGGTAGTATGGTTTGTACTAATGTATGGGAAGCTGTCGACAAATCCTTTGTATTGTATGATACGGATTCACTTCCAGATACTGGTGTATAAAAATCATTTTGTGGTGAAATTAAAGTTTGATGATTCTTTTGCAAAGTAGATCCTAAAGAACTTAAGCTGGCAACGTAACTTGAAGCTAATTCTGAAGGTATTTTTTCCCCTAATCTAGCAGCTTTCAATATAGCTTCATGATAGGGACAATGTTTCAAAATTGCGGCCGCTTCCAAATTACTAAGGTTAGCTAAAATTGTTCCATCAATTGTTGCAGCGACTACGTTACTGCTGGAACCAGAAGCTGTGTGATCGCCAACAGTTAAGAGAGGAACAGAATAAGAATCTATGGGTGAGCCATATAAATTACTGGGCTGGTTTTGATTTTGTTGGAAGTTTAAAGGTTGTCCGGCATGAGGTAAACTGTAGAGATTCGTAGGTTCAATAGACAATGATAGACTATTAAAATTAGAACCGTGATTAGCTGAAAATTGATTTATGTCTTTAACTTCTCTGATTGGTGGAGGAAGATATGCTGGGCCTTGTTTCACATGATCTAAGCCGTGAATATCCTTATGATGTGAAACTTTCCCAATTTGTTGGATCAAACCTTCTGGAACGGAATCTCTGAATTTTATGGGATGCCTTGGTGAATGTCCTCCTGTGTGAATGGAATGGCCGCCACCGGAAACAGATCCGTATGGAATCGGTAAGTTAGATGGTACAATTTTAGGTACGCCATATTGATTTGTAGGTGGTAACCCATATAATCCTGAGGGTGGAATTAGTCCTTTTGCTCCTTGTTGTCTAATTGATGGTGGATAAGGACCATTTGATAGGGAATCCAAAGGAGGGGCACCGTAGGAATCTATTGGTTTTTCAGGAATACCACCTATGAATGCTAATTCGCCCTGAGGGATATTATTTTCAGTATAATGAGCTTCGAATACTGTTTTAGATTGATCGATATTATTCGAATCGCCTCCTACAATAGCATTAAGATCGATATTCGCCAATGCATCTTGGTGAACAGAAGAGTAACCAGACGAAATTTGGGCTCCAGAAAACTGTGAGTGTTGATTAACATTTGGTAAAGAATGTCCATCTAAGTTTATGCTGACTTCTTGGACTACAGGAGGTGGAGGTCCATATTCATCTAATGTTTCAATATGACCAATACTGTGGCCGAGATTTTGAATAGTTTGGATTGTATGAACATTTTGACCAATTAAAGGTTTTGATACTCCTGGAATTGGTTTCCAACCGTCATATAAGACATGAGGAGGGGTCGGTGGTGCTGGAATACCTGGGTGAGGTGGACGTGGGTTCGGGTCGGGTTGAGGAGGCCCATAATGGCCGATATTGCTGAAGTCTTGCAATACAATCTGGTCATTTGGTCCAATAGGCCCTAAAGGCAGTCCAGGAGGCCCGTAAGTATCAGACGGGATAGGGAAATTAGGTTTCAAATTAACTGGTAGACTAGATATTGGAGTTCCGTATATAGGAGCTGGTAGATTTAAGCCCAAATCTAAATTGGTTCCAATGCTTGTACCAACGCTGGTTTCTAGGGTACCAAAATTGGAACCTATAGTACTGATACTACCAAAGCTGGTTCCAATATTACCTATAGAAGCAAAGTTTTGAGGGAAAGAAATAGGCACTTCTGGCACCTTTAAGTTTTGAACATTTACAAGTGGTGGCCCGTAGGTGACTTTGGGTGGTCCATACACAGGTTTTGGGGCACTATAAATTGGTTTTGGGACCCCGTATATTGGTTTTGGAGGAATTTTGGAAACTTTGAATGGAACACCATAGGTTGGCTTTGGAAGTGATTGCTTGGGAGGGCCATAAGATTTCTTTGGCGGGCCATAAACAGGTTTCGGAGGACCGTAAATTGGTTTCGGTTTGGACGAGATATGAAGTTTTGGGGGTCCGTAGATTAGTTTTAGCTTACTGATCGGAGGGGGAGGTCCTTCGTAGTTTTGGTTTGGAAATGCTACAGGAGAAGGGGGTCCGTAGGCCCCTGGAGGGGTATCTAGTAATACTGCTGCTTCAGGCACTCCATATACCGGTGCAGGTTGTGGAAAATCTGGAACTGAAAATAAATCATTGTAAATATTCTAAGAAAAAAATAACAATCAATTGCTCTTTACTTATTTTTTGTATAATTTTAATAACATTATTAATGAGCATTTTTCTTGAAAACATAATTACTAGACGACCCTTGACGCGTATAGTACTTGACGCGTGTAGTTGCTATAGTAACGTGTGTATTGTCAAATGTATGGCAGTGAGTGCCGTCCCCAACGTTGAATGGTGGAACGTAACGTTCTTTACCTCGTTACCAAACGTAGGAATCGAACCCATAACCTTTCGCGTAAACACTTATAAATCAACATTAGCCTACCAGTGGGTATACTAAGTGGAGGTCCGTACGCATCGCTCGGCAAAGGCTCTCCATATGAGTTAGATAAACCGGCGTCTCGTTTTTGTGCTTGAGCTCCTGCAACATAGAAAATAAATATTTCAACAATTCCATTGCCTCAGATTTTATGTGAAGCTTCATGTTTTAGTGATGGAACAGTCTGTGGGATCTTTGTTCATTAAGAATACGCAAATGAGCGAGACACAGACCATAGAACACTTAGGAATCGCAATAGATAACAAGTTCACTTTTGTATATTAGGCTTTTAGTTAGTATAGTAGAGTTAGAATTTCTAGAATTTTAAAAACTCCAACTAAAATAATTTTAAACTACTATCTTGTCAGATGAATTTTAGACTGAGTAAGTAATGAACCGGTGCAAAAGAGATTTGTTAGATACACTTATCTATATATACGAGTATAAAAGGACCTCACTGACTGAGGTAAGACGCACGCACATCCGTAACCGCTGTGCGTAGAAACGTGAAATTTGGACAAATGTTTACTTTCGTAATCTGGATATCCACTAAGAAGGGGTTTTGAAAAATTTTAACTCTAAAGGGGTAAAATAGGGGTTCAATGCACGGCACAGATTTTTATAAAATTTAAAATTTAGATTTTTAAAAGTATTTAATTGAACACGTGTTTCATCGTTTTCTAGAATTCTCCCTCTAAGGGTGCAAATAAGCTGTTAAAAGTTGGTATGGAAAAATTCTTAAATCGCCACCGATTTTTATAAAATTTGATATTTAGATTCTTAAAAATACTTAATTGAACATGTGTTTCATGGTTTTCTAGAATTCACCCCCTACGGGTGCAAATAAGGGGTTGAAAGTTTGTATGCAAATAAGGGGTTGAAAGTTTGTATGAAAAAATCTTTAAATCGCAACCGATTTTTATAAAATTTGAAATTTAGATTCTTAAAAATATTTCATCGAACACATGTTTCATGGGTTATTAGAATTCACCCCTAAATACGCAAGCGAAGCTGCGCGCGTCCGCTAGTAGTACATAATTATAATATATATTTTTTTCTTATAATAAAAGTAACACACTGTAGCTCGACATTTAAAACGTACGCGTAGTTACAAATACGCATCTTTTTCCAACCTACCTCACAATCACATTTTTATTTTTTGTTTTGTTAGTAATTTTGTTTATGTTTGTGTTTGTTAAAAATATTTGTATCTTTGTACAGTTTTTATGTTTTCTGTAACTTAATGTACTTAGGAATGCGCAGTGGTCACACAAGCCAAATCGGGCTTAAGACCGCGAAGAATAATTAATTTTAATGTACTTTGTTATAAATAAATAAAATAAAAAAAAAAAAAAAAATTGTACGTGCATTACTTACTTAATTGTTTTTAGTTTTTAAAACAACTAAATATACCTTTTACTTAAATTCTTGGATAGTATCTTTAAAGTCAGTACCTCAACTCTTACCTGATTGTGTCGCTTCGGCCACTAGGTCCTGTTCTGTGTCCTTACTGACGAGACCTGGTGGACTTTCCTCAGCAGAAACTGCTACAATGAGCAGCACCAGCATTAACTGGAAGAAAAAAACGAAAAATTAATATGAAAGTCTCGTATTTATTTCAATAATATATCTCTATAAATATGATTGACACTGGCAACACTGCCAACTTGCCTCGACAATTATTATGGTAGTAGCATAGTAGGGCCATAATTTAAATTGTAAGAACAATAATAAAAAAATTATATACATCTTGGGAAAATAATTATTATTTATTAATATTTTCATTTCTTCTTTCGCTCTCCGCCTATAATAGTTTATCAAACGTTGCTGATATACACACTGACATTCCTGAGATTAGCGCGCACAACCAAACAAACTGAATTCAAATAGAAGTATAGATTACAAATTGTAAGTAAACTAAACCAGCAACTTCCGATTAAATAAAAAAGTATGAGAATGTTTCACACAAAGGTCCGTGAGATTGACACTGAGCGTGTGAGAATGACCTATAACAGTCGATATAGTCGCCATCTCGACCCCGTGACTCAAGCGTGTGACAATTGAAACAAAACGCGGCGTTGAGTTCCACCATTTAACACGCAATGCCTCATATATTCAGCGGAAAGTGGGAATGAAGTGTCTTAACACTAGGTTCCCAGGTTCCCTCCGCGTATCCTGATATGTGCGGGATACAGCGTAAAGATAGAACAACTTTAGTTTCCAATGATGTGGGGATGTTGTCTTTAAAATGATAATATTGTTATAACACGAAAGTAATACGAAGTAACGAAGCTTAGGCGCGTCGTTAGTTTTGGTAACAACCAGAACCAGAACCGACAACCGCCGTATTTACAAAGCCGCTATGGACCTTCATACATTCAGATACTACTGAATGGTTACTTTCACTCGCACGCCCTGAACTAATAACCGTGAGAACGAGACGTCAATTACATGTGACCTGCCATCTCTGGGTCGTGGGTTCGATGACACGTTCTTCTTTGAAATTGTAAAGAAATGTATTTTACACTGTCTCCCAACTACAGTTGAGCACATGAGTCGATGAATATAGGTTCGCTTCTCACTCGGGGGAATAATTTTACCCATTTATATTTATATTCTCGTTCGAGGAATCGAAAGAATGTAAGACTGTATTTAAATAACTCACCTTTCGCCATCTTTGTATCTGAAAAATAAAAAAAAAAATTATTGATAATATAAAACATAAATATGATATTGTGAGACATGTGTATTCTCCCTACATTCATCTAAGAATAGTTACAACGAAAGCGCTTTCCTTGTCGATAAATTGACAATCCATACCTATATTATAAATTCGAAAGTAACTCTGTCTGTCTGTCTGTCTGTCTTTTACGCAATCAGGGCCAAACCGCTAATTTAATTGTGATAAAATACTCATATAGAGATACTTGAGGGTCCCGGGATGAACATAGGATACTTTTTTTTTCTCATATTTGTAATATTTTCGATATATATCAATATATTAAAATAATTAATTTGACAAGCAATTTATTCCGCCATGTTAATAACAATCGTCGCAACGCGTTGCTAAGCAACGGCTTGCAAAGTTTGTTGTTTTAAGAAAACATCACCCAAAGTGAGTTTGCTTAATGCATACATGGCGTACGCCGATATAGATTTGTATATATTAACAAAAATTAGATGATTTCTATAATTTGATATTCATCCTTATGAAAATAAATATAATAGTCACTTTTAGCATTTCATCTAGATGGAAATTATAGTTTACTGTATAACATCCTAATAAATAATTAAGGAGATGTCACTGATTCCAAATGACCTAGCCTACGAGTGGTATAGTATGACCCGACGCGAACGGGCAGATGACTTTGATGATTTTGTAAATTTTTATAGATTTTCGAATTACTATTATTTTTATGTAATTATTTGCTGCTTATAATTAATTTAGCTCAGTTCGGTTATCTATACCGATGTTATACACTTAAAATATCGTAATTTTAATCATTTGAGATTTTATTTAATATTGTTCGCAAAAAATAATAATTATTTAATATAGAAAAATGTTTAGTACGCGCGCACAGCAAACTTTAGGTTTTTTTTTCTAATATTAAGAATTTCCTTTAGTTACTTTTACTTCTTTTGTTTGTTCATTTCGGTTACTCAAATATTTTTTCTAATAATAAATCTCCACTTATTATTATTTTTTAACTTATTTTTTTAAATTATTTAGGCTTATATTTTCGCGGGCGTAGCCGCGTCCGGGCCCACTAGTTTAATATAAAAATGAATCTTCATTTTGAACCAGTAGATCGATTGCATATATACAATAATTGATCCACATCAGTACCTATGATGTAACAGTAATTGGAGAATGAAGTAAGTTCCCTCTACCTATCCTGCAGACTTCAGATAGCTGGAGGGGTGGAAGTCATCGCCATGCGTAGCCAACAGGCCAACGAAACTTTAATTTAACTTAGTAGCGGCAGTTAATCCCGATTCAATCCTTTTTAATTTATTTTTCAGATTCACGATGTATAATAGCAAGGAAAATTGAAAAAACCTAGACACACACTGCTCTTTTCGTCCAAATCCGAGACATCTGGAGGCACTGTGTGTTCAGTGGTGGAACTCAACGCCGCTTCCTCCAGAAAGGACAAAGTTCACAACTCTTACATTACATACTCGCACTGACCGGCCGAAGCCGCATACAGAGGTAAGTATGAAAACAAGAGTGTCGTCATCAAAAATAATATTATTGAACGTTACGTATTAAAAAGTGAAAATGTTGTTTTTTAAAAGTAGAAAGTTGTTTAACGGGTTCGATTTCGGGGCATATATTTTATGTGTATATGAATATCGCTATGCCTCACTAAAAACAGAGCTGTTTTTAATTAAAAAAATGTAATATTAAGAAAGTTAAGGCTAAGACATTGCGTGCCACCAAACACGCCATATCTCTAAAAGTAGGCGGTGCGTAAGGAGTAGTATTTAAATAATAGGTTCCCGCTGCGTCCGTCCAAAAATTGGAGGTCTCAAGTTTTTTCTGAAGTTCAAGCTTAGTTAAGCCAGAGCCCTTTCATCTGATACCTCACTTGGACTGTATTTCGTGTGACGTGAAAAAGTGGTAAAGCACAGGCTCTGCCAAAAAGCATATTACTCTGTTAAAGATTATGTTCGCGATACAGATGTTTGGAAATGAGTTGCTCTATTTCTAAGTTAAAATTGTTAATTGTAATTTGTAACAAATGTTGGCAATTAAAAAGAGTGGCCATGAGCTCAACCATTTGAACGGGCTTTTTTCAAGTCAAAGTTGCACTTTTTTTTTGGTTATTTTATTTTGCATTTTTTATTTTATTTTTATGAGATGTCCAAGTGAATGTTAAGCATTTTTATGGAATAAAGATATTTTGACTTTGAATTTAATTGTTCGTCGGAATCCCGCTTACACGCTGCTACTGCGCCACGACGCGACGGTTAAACTCCGCCGTACAACACACTGTCTCTGTTACATACGGGAAGATGAATCTGTTACCTTTCACAACTTTCCACTAAGCAGACCGACTAGCGATTTGAAAGCCAAGCATATTATTAGTAAAAACATATAATTCTAACAGGTGTATGACGACATTCCAATAGTGAAAGTGGTGTGTGTGGTGTGACCAATGAAATGTATCAACTTATTATTATATATTTCCATACTAGGTTCCCAAGTTCCCTCTTGTTATGCCCACGAAATGATATATAAGTAAACACAGATCACAGGTTGCGTATGGCATGGTAAGCAAAAAGAGCCTATTACCTCGAATAGAAAACGAACCCACAACCGTCGGATTTATAGTCATTTTTTTATTACTATAAATCGTAATTAAAATAAAATTTATTTATAATGATTTTAAGTAATTAATTTATTTAAAAAATATATTTTTTTTAGGGTTTTTAGTATCCTTTTGTTTATTTGTTCTTATATTTGATTAATTTTATTTGAATTTTAAACTAGCTGATTAATTTATTTAATTTTTAAGTTATTGTACCATTAATTTAATTTTAATTTTAAAATTAATTAATTAATAAATGTATTTTACTTCCTGATTAATTGGTTATTTTCGTTCTTATATAGCAAAACAAAATAAGTGAATTTAGAAGTTGAATTTATTTATGCTCCAGGTGACCGTAGATCTGGTATTAATTTGACAGGCATAGAAACGAAACAGAAAGTGATTCTATAAAGGTTCCGTTTTTTTTTTACGGAACCCTCGTTAGGCGAAATCGAGTCGTTCTTAACGGATTTTTTTCTTTTGAACACGAAATCTTAAAATTGGACTGAAATGGAAATAATTTATATCCCACTGTGATACGGCGGCGCTAAACCTTGTAAATGATCAATTTATAGAAACATAGTAATAAAGAAACATAGTAATGTAGACGTGACCATTGCTTTCTCTAAAGAGGAAAGGAAATCTGTCTAGTCATAGATTCATTATAAAATAGACATCTCTATTGATGTTATAAAAGTGAAATTTTTGTTAAAATTCAAATAAATCCTGGTAATATCGTATAATGTAAGATTCATTGAAAATAATATTGTTCATTTCCTGGTATAAAATGCTAAATATATTCAATAAAAAACTAAAACGATGCGTTCAGTTCCGCCATCGCATACACGGGCGGTGCGCGGGGCGGTGCGCGGTGCGGTGCGGGGTGCGGTGCGTGGTGCGGTGCGGGGAATTCAGTGTTTTACCACAATGTTCCCTTTGCCCACCCTGCTATATGCGGGTTACAGCGTGAAGCTCTCCTTACATAAATACAGATATTGTTTGTTCTACAATTGTGTATTTAACTGTAAACATAATGGCAGTGGATGAGAGCCCATTTAGGTGAACGAATAATTTTCGATATATAAGAAACAAATGCCTTAAATAAAAGTAAAAAAAATAATATAATTATAGTAGTATAATATATCAATAGATGAAATGAAAGAGGTAAAGCATGAAGCTCTACATTTACATACTTTTTTTATGAGAAAGGTATTTTTGTTTTAATACAAAAAAAAGGTTTTGACAGATGGACAGACAGACAGACATACAACGGAGTGGACCTATAAGGATTTTTGATGTCTATAAAGGCACCGTTCTTTTCTATTAAAATTCAGAACCCTAAACGTTCTTCAAATAATTTTAAATATTCCCTAAAAAGGTAGATGAACCTAGACTCACCGTTGACCCCACTGGGACTGCCAACATACATACATCGAACATCTGTCACTTGTAAACTCTTTGCCGAGGTCATCTGAACAGATCTCGGGGCGTCGCCCTCGTGTCGTGTAGCATTCGTTTTAGAATACTAAACTTTAGTTTCTAATGCGATTTGAAAATTGAGTGACCGTGACCGCGGCGGTAGTGGGTTCCGCCACTCACTCATCGCCGGTGTGAAGCTATCATCATCATCATCATCATCATCATCAGCCTGTCCTCGTCCACTGCTGGACATAGGCCTCTCCAATGGCACGCCACTGAGCTCGATCTTCAGCTCTTCGCATCCAGCCGCTGCCCGCCACTTTACGAATATCGTCACCCCATCTAGCTGGAGGACGTCCTACATTACGCTATACAAGTGTGAAATCAAGATAATAATTTACAAATAAGAAACCCCCGACAAAAAATTTGCAATAAGTAATCAATCTATAAAAATAACTAAAAAACAAGTAGGAAAGTGCTGGTAATCTTTAAACATCTGAACATATGTTGTTGAGTAAGAAAACTCGCTGAGTCGCCACCACCACTACCACCACCACCACCACTCAGCCAGAACATGATTGTGGCTTAAATCTCAAGCAATAAACAAGAAAGCTATATATCTATATAAATACATTCGAAATTGAGCTCCACTCCACTGCCTCATAAGACCGTGACGCTAGCACGTCGTTACGCAACGTGAGAGAACCTTTCAAAAATTCCAAACTGTCTTTTACAAATCAATTAAAAAACTTTTATTATTTATATTGTGTAATGTTTTAATTATATAAGACTAGCTCATACTTGCGGCTTCGTCCGCGTGGTCAAGTGGGAATAACTACTCGTTGTGTCATGACACGTGACACAGTCACTCTGACCGCAGACAGACACCTTCCTAGATGCATGAGCCGTCCAGTACATAAACATTTTATTTTTAACCTGTAGGTCCTAAGATAAGCGCGATCAACCAAATAAACTCTTCCTCTTAATAATATTAATATGGACTAATGTAGATGGAACTTTTGTAGACGCGATGGCTGTGGGTTCAGTTCTCTTCATCTCTCGCTCTCAGTAAGACAAAATGCGAGGTTGAATTCTGCCACTCCTACAACGTAATGTCCTAACACTGGGTTCTCGCTGCCTACCATTAGGCGTTTAGATTATACCTACTAATGACTAATTATTATACTTATATAATATTTTATTTTTCTATTAGAAGCACCAGAGCGCATCTAATAAGCCACAAGATAGCTATTGTTCACTCAATTATATAAAATATTGTAGTAAATATTAATTGGACTTTACGCTGTTCCGAATACAGCAGAGTAGTAGGAGGGAAACTGGTGTTGAAACACTCACACTTTATGTATTGGATGGGTCGTGCATCTAGGAAGACATATAGCGACATATATCAATACGTATGTCGAGTGGCTTAACTCACAGCCGTGCCGTGTGTTATACTCGTATATGAGCAGCAGAGCGAGAGAGTGATCATAATTTATTCCCCTGAAGGGGAAATCGAACTCACTACCAATTATTTTTTATCCGTTTATATTTTACATATTTAGGTAGTAATTTATGTAGTAAAGTATTTGAAAATTCAAATACTAAAGTAAGTAGTAAAGTATTTGAAAATTCAAATACTTTATAATATTCGGAGTGCAATTCAGAAAATTGGACTACAATGAAAACTGTAGTTTGTTTATTTGAACGCGTTAGTCCAGGAACTATTTGTTACTCTTCTTCTTCTTCCTGGCATTAATCCCGGCTATTACCAGGGTCTGCCTTCCTGCTTAACCTACTCCACTTTGCACGATCTTTTGCGTCCTCGGTGGTTAGACCATTGGCTCTCATGTCCTGCATCACGACATCCAACCAGCGCTTCCTTGGGCGTCCGGGAGGTCGCGCCCCAGGAACTAGTATAGCAAGGCACTTGCGTCCGACATAGTTCTTAGGCCGGCGCGCAACGTGGCCAAACCATCTCAAGCGACGCTCTTGGAGCTTATCCGCTACGTCACGGACCCCAAGACTACCTCGAATGAATGTGTTGCGTATGCGGTCAGACCGCGTTACGCCGCACATCCACCTCAGCATCTTCATTTCCGTGACGTGAAGCTCCAGAGTGTGCCGAGATAGTGCTGGCCAACATTCGCTGCCGTATAATAGAACCGGTCGGACGATGCTCTTGTATATCAGCCCCTTGAGCTTGGGCGGTATTCTGCGGTCGCAGACCACACCAGTGACCTCCCGCCATTTGGCCCAGGCAGCGCTTATCCGGCCATGGACATCGTGGTCGATGCCTCCAGACTCGTGCATAACGGATCCAAGGTACCTGAACTTCTCCGACTTAACGGCTGGCTCAGGACCTATAAGGATGGTGCTCGAGTCCCGGCTCCCGCAGACCATGTACTCTGTCTTCGACACATTTAGTTTAAGACCGCCGTTCTCAAGCGTACCCTTCCAGAGGTTCACTTTACGCTCCAGCGTCAGTCGGTTCTCGGCAATGAGTGCTATGTCGTCGGCATACATCATCAGCCATGGAGGCTGGTCCTGGATGTGAGCCGATACAGTATCCAGCACTACATTGAATAAGAACGGACTAAGAGCCGAGCCCTGGTGAACCCCCACTGTAATCGGGAAGGGTCTAGTGTCGCCAACAGCAGTCCTAACCATAGAAGCGGAATCGTGGTACATGCCTCTGATAATCTCAATATAGGCCTCAGGGATCCCTTTGGATCGCAACGCCCACCAGATACACTGACGAGGCACACAGTCAAAGGCCTTCTGCAGATCTAAAAAGGCCACGTGCAGAGCTCTCCTTTTTTCCCTGTATGCCTCCATCAAAGTTCTGAGGGCGAAAATGGCGTCCATGGTGCCCGATCCTGGCTGAAATCCATATTGAGACTCAGAGACAGTACACTCTCGGCGGAGCCTGAGGTCGATCATGCGCTCGAAGAGCTTCATGGTATGACTCATAAGCTTAATGCCCCTATAACTACCACAATCTTGAACACTGCCCCTTCCCTTGTAAATAGGGGTAATAAAGCTAAGCCGCCACTGATGCGGCATCTTACCAGTGTTCAAGATATGGTTAAAAAGGTCAGTAAGCATGAGCACACCAAGAGAGCCCAATGATTTCCACGCTTCGATCGGAATGTCGTCAGGTCCCACCGCTTTTCCGTTCTTCATGCGTCGAAGGCAATTACGTGTTTCGTCAAGGGTTATTGGGGCAATAAGTCCGAGGTTAGGCGGTGGGTCGTGATGAAGACTGCATGGGTGCTGAGTATTTAGCAACTCCTGGAAGTAGCTTCTCCACCTCTCCTTCACAGAGTCATGATTACAGAGCAGCGTACCCTGGGAATCTCTGACGCAAAGACATTTTGCAATATCTTGCGTCACTTTATCCCGGGAACGTGCCAGTTTGTAAATGAGCTTCTGCCCCTCCACAGTTTCAAGTTTATCATACAATGGTGACAAACTCTCACTGCGGGCTCTGGCTACAGCTCTTTTACTGGCACGTTTAGCTACTGTGTACTCCAGTCTGTCTTCAGGAGAGTTGGATTCCTGCCACTTCTTAAAGGCAGCCTTCTTTTCACGAGTCACCTCCTGGACCTCGTCATTCCACCACCATGTCTCCCTGTCGATGACACGTCCTCCCCTAGAAACGCCAAGAACTCGCCTGCCTGCCGCAATGATTGCCGACTGAGCCCGATCCCAAGCATCCTGAGCAGTCTCGGTGTCAGTCGAAAGATTATGACTTTTCACCTCTGCCAGGAAGTCGGTCTGCATCGGTCCATTCAGCAACCACCACTTGATCCGAGGCCTACGTTTCTCGGCTACTTTCTTCTTCAGAGTGACGTTAAAGTCCATGACAAGAAGACGATGTTGGGCCGTTAGGCTTTCGCCTGGAATGACCTTACAGTTAGTTACCCTGCCCATATGACACCGTCTGGTCAATAAGTAGTCTATTTGAGTTGAGTGGGACCCGCACTTATACGTGATAAGGTGCTGAGAATTCTTTTGGAAGAACGTATTCACGACGGCCAGATCAGACGCAATACAGGTTCTCAGAATGTTTTCTCCCTCTGCATTGCGAAGACCGTGCCCAAAACCCCCGTGAACACGTTCATACGGCTCAGCAGCCCTACCGACGTGCCCGTTCAAGTCCCCCCCAACTAAGACCAATTCAGTAGACGGCACAGCAAGTAGCACCCCTTCATACTGCTCCCAGAATGTCTCCTTTTCGGCCGCGCTACATCCCGCCTGGGGAGCATAGGCACTGATTAAGTTTGTGATGACGCCCTCAATCAGTACCCTCACTCGCATCAAGCGGTCGGAGCGACGGTCAACTTCAAGGAGCCCATTCTGAAGCTCTTCAGAAAGCACTACCGCTACACCGTTTCTACCCGAAGGTGACCCAGTGTATATAAGCCGGTAACCCTGTCCGATGTTACGGGACTTATTGCCCTTCCAGCGAGTTTCCTGGAGGAAAGCACACTGGACCCGACGTCTCATGAGTACATCTGCGAGTTCCCTGCATCGTCCGGTTAGAGAACCAATATTCCACGTTGCAAAGCGGAGTTTCTGTCTGGGTACTCGCGTCTTTAACCGTGCCCGTACTTGACACGGTAGCCCTTGCCCACTTGTCGCAGGTGTAGGGCGATGTGCCTGCGCGTTGTTTAGCGGCGACGCCCTAGCCGTACCCAGTTTCTTTCTGTGACTCTCCATTATGTCGGCGGATGGCGGTTTTTTACATGGAGCGACTGCCGTCTGACCACCAAAACCCCTTTGTGGGGAAAAACCGGGGGGAGAGGAAAATAGAAGGGGTAGGATAGGTAAAAGGAGGGAGCTAAGGAAAGGAGGAGGGGAAGGGGGGGGGGGGGTTAGGACACCATTCTTACGGACTGGATGAGGATGTAAGAGTGGCGGCTCGAGGATCCGGGGTCGCGTACCCGTATGCCCATAAACAAACATCGGACAGATATTAGTGGAGCTATTTGAGGGAACTATTTGTTACTGTACACTGCCTAAGACTGCCTGGTTGTGGAGTGGTTTCGAACTCACAACCTGTCGCGATTTTAGTCACATGCCTGTTTCCCTGCGCCACGACTCGCCTCTAGCTACTGGCAACTTCAATTGCCAGAAACTTGAAATTAGTCATGTTTGATGTAAGTTAGGGAGTTAAGGGGAGCGCTAAGAGGTATAAGTGGAATATCCATTTAATGTCTTGAAATCCATACAAAAAGTTACGGGCGAATATACTTTCCTAAAAAAATCCTTTCTCATACAATTTTTCGCACATTTCATACATATTCCTACATATGTAATAGTGCATTAGACACGGTGTTGCGCCGCCGGTACAACCGCACTTATTATACTAGCGAAAGTGAAATGTTTTTTTTTATTAAAGATCTCGCTAAAGCGTTATGCTTATATGTTCTTTAACTAATAACATGTTGTTATTGGTTGAAGGATAAGGATAAGGATAAGGTTTGATAGCCTCCATATCGTCATTGAAGTGTCAAACCCACCAAACCAGAGGGCAAGATACTATCAGCTCATTCTGCAGGAATCCGCCCTGGATTCCTACAGTGCGCATCATTAGCATTTTGATATAATAATAGTGTCAACTGACAGAAGATTGCCACCTCAGTCTACCACCACGTGTGACTACCGACTACTGCAGAGTGTTCGAAACGTCGTTTCATTTAAAATGTGTAATAATCGTGAAAATCAAACAACTTATTGAAGGATACAGGTTGGAATCCAAAAAGCCGCTTAGATTGGTGAGCTTCTATGGCACTTTTCTATCTGTAGGTAGAGTAAATCAGCGCTCCTTTCTCTACTTTTGAGAATTTTAGTGAATTTTTGAGAAATTTCTCGTTGAATGGCGGAACGTAACACCGCGCATCATCCTCTGGAACGAGGAAACATTACTAGATTAAATATATTTGTTAACCCCAGACTCCCAGAGACAATCGAACAAAGTAACTTGCACAAACAGACTTCATAATATTTAATCTCTTGTCTCACAATTAGTTTAATTTAGTCCATTGTATATGGTGTATAAGAAAGGAGGTCACAGCTTCAATATTGTTAAAGGTAACATATTGTTTGACGTAAGCAGGATGTATGAGGGTTGAACGAAAATCTAGTCCTCCATATTTTTTTGGTGTTAAAAAGAAACCTAAAGGGAGTAAAGGCATTCCGTTCTGCACTATTTTAGAGTCGTTGCATTGTCAGTTGCGGAACTAAACGCCGCTATAATTTTAAATACTGATAAGAACTATTTTCGCACACACTTGATAATGGATCATAAAGAATTCCTAGTTTTTTCCTTTGTGCTTTTGCACAGTGTCACCATAAGGATCGCAGCCTCGTGCGTGGTATTTTTTACCAACATTTTTTTTGTTTCACCCTTTATCTGACCTATAGGTAGGCTGCTTTTAGAAGTCTATACCTGAAAAGAAAAACCTCAAGAAAAACGGTACTCTTTGTGGTCAAGGGCATTTTTCTTAAGATCGCATGGAAATATCAATCTCACGTCGGTAACAAATATCCTGGTGGTCTGCAGTCTCTGGACCACAGACAAAAGAAAATTGTCTATCAACACAATCAAGAGATACGAACGATTCTGGATCGTTTTTGCTGAATTTTGTGTGAAATTTGCCGCGAAACCAAAACAAGTGTGAACTTATAGTAAAACGTTAACAGAATTCCAGAAACTGGTCATTTATCTTGGCATCACATAATAAAACAATAATTAGGACTAAATTGAAATTGTACTTAACTGACCCGTTCCTTTTTTCCTCCAATCATGGAAATGATACAGAACCCCCGGTAGACAAGACCGACTCTCACTTGACCTAGCCAAAACTCGCCTAAGCATAAATTTTTATAAACAATTTAGTTTCTCACATTCTCTAAGAAATTGACAAAACAATATATACAGCTACTGCCCGCTTCACTTTCACTCTGCTCTTGAATATATTAAAATATTTATTGGCGTGTGAAATGTTAATTTCAAAAGTGTTTTAGAATACTGAAACTGAACCGTACACTGTGGAAACTGGAGTCGGGTCGAGGCCGTCCAGACTCGAGACAGACAGGTCGGGGCTACGGGAGCCATGGGATTCTTGAATAACCACAGCATGCAGAAAGAACCTAGTGCTTAGACATTCAGTTCCTCACTTTTTGCACACTTCACAACTTTGGGCACAAAGCAGAATTAGCGATTGAACCCACAATCGTCGATTGTGAAGTTAGTCACATGTGTTTACTTAATGGATATGTAAAGGAAAATGGCGATACAACTTCCGGTTAGCAAACAACATACTCGTAGCTCTTACTTGAAACAGGAAATGGATAACAAAATGTTTTGTCACTAAGTTATCGTTATTAAGTGCTGTTTATAGTTGAGTTCATGTATTTTATGAGAATTGATTCAAAACCTACTTAAGAAATAAACAAAATTTTATTGAAATATACAGGGTGGAAGAGGCAGCGCTTCTTTAATTGAAACTGCATATAGGGTAATATATTTTAAAACCCATACCTAAGAAATTAATCAAGGTACCTCAACAGTTTGGACGTAGGATTTTTTTTTCATTTCACGATTTTTATCCATACCTGTATTTTTTTTATCCATACCTGTATTTCGTGTGACGCACACATACGTATGCGACGTTTCCGATTTGACAGGTAAGTGTGTGCGTGCCAATGTTATACTTTACAAATGGCGTTTTATTTTAAAACGATATTTTTATTATTTATTTTGTTTGAAAAAATAACTTTTTCATTTTTGGGAATTATTTTTTATCCGAATTATATTAGGCTTTTATAGAGTAGTTAAAACTGTGGTTTCATTTAAAGTGGTGCTGACAATTCCACCCTGTATATATTATGTGAGGCCAGACGTGGCTCAGTGCCACAAGCGTAGACAGGGACTGTAATCGCGATAGGTTGTGGGTTCGATTCCCATTCAAGGAAATTACTTAAATATTTAATATTTTTATTTCCTCAGAATTCACCGAAAAATGGGGAACACAAGACACTTTGGTCTTAATGGGAACGGAATGTCTTAACACTAGGTTTCCAGATTCTACGACGTCTTACATCTGTCACACTATACCTCCTGCGGTCAGTCATCCTCCCGCACTTAGAGTGTGTCGGAATTGTTTCCGTTTGGCCGTGCGGGCGAAGCCGAACACTTGTATAGCAAGTCCCAGTAGAATTCAAATGAAGGCTTACAAATAGTCGCTACAATTACTTTTTCGAGAAACTCGTATATGAACGAATAAGTGTTAAATAGACAGGTTAAATAGACAGGTTAATTAATCACACAGTTAAGTCTCCCGCATATAGCAAGGAGACACTCCGTTCCCAAATGTCCCAAAAACTTAATACTGGGTTCCCTCTGCCTACTCTGCTATATGCGGGATACATGCCACAATCGGGATGGAACTGACAGCCGTCGCGTTACCAGTCAGACGCTGTCACTGCGCCTCGACGACTGCACGAGTACAGTAAATATCATAGCTTGAAGCTTTTAAAAACTTTCATTTAAACTAAAGACTTTCTCTTAATAAGTACGTTCACACATTAATTATACAAATATATATACATACATACATACATATATGTATATGAAGATGTCTGTAGACACGTAGTGGTGGCGTCTGTATCCGTCTCTGTGCGACGGTTGTGGGTTCCATCCCACACAGGAGAACTGTTCAAGTTTCCTCGTTCGAGGTAGACCAGTCCCGTTAGCCAACCCGTAATGTTTCGAGATAGGGTAATGGAGTGTCTTAATATTAGGTTCCCTCTGCCTACCCTGCTTTATGCGTGATAGGTACAATATGTTCACACATTTTTTATATAATGGAAATCTTCACATATAATAAAATTATAACTGGTCGACGTCTATACATGGAAGATATATGACAAAATCTCTCCTTGAGGCTCACAACACGAACTCGAACAACAGTTTTTAAAATGTTTGTCCGTTCGACTGTGGGTTTGTGTACCCTGTTTACATGCGGGATACACCGAAAAACTGGTAAAATTGTATTTCGAATGATTTTTATACTCCAATTTGTGAAATAGTTAAAATCATCTATTTTCAAACATCTTCATAAGAAAATTTTAATTTCAAAAAATTAAAATTTATTTTCTTTCTCTTATTATAGGCGATAGGATATTGATTATGAGGGCTACTTAGTTATTCATTATTATTTATATGAAATGTAAACGTATTTTCGTAATAAGTTAAAATATTTTTATATTGTATAAGTTTTCTTTATAAAAAACGAAGAAAATAATTCTAACAATATTAAAAAGAGCCGTAAATTTCTTTGCTACCTTAAAAGTTAATAAAACAAAAAAATATAATTTCAAAAAGCTCACCAAAATTTTATAAAAGAGGTAAAATAAAAAAAAAACTTACCATTTTATTTACAAAAAAACACAATAAAATCCACTTAAAAAACACAACACAACAAACTAAAATAAAATAAAATGAAAATAATAAATGGAAAATAAAATAAATTAACACTAATACCAAATGTCACTTCACGCGCGCGTTTTCTTTTCTACTTTTTTTTATTTTTTTTTGTTTCTCAAACGAGACCAAAGCTCGAGAATGATGTACCAAGACTGAACATCCGAAGAAAGTGGGCTACAACTTCCCATACACCGGCTGTATGATTTAAGACCTGTATCATTTTAACTTTTTAAAGAAAAGATTGCTTTATCTGTAGTCAATAGAGTGGAAATTTCAATGGAACAGATTAAAAAACTTGTATTTTACACAACTAGCTTGCTTTTTCGTACTTTTCTTTGATTTTTTCTTTGTTTAAATATAATGTAATATATTTTAAAATTAACAACTGAGTGTTGTATCGTTATTGAAATTAATGTCATTACACCTGCTGTATGAATCAACTGTACCATTTCAACTTTTTAAAGAAAAAATTGCTGAAACAAATTAAAAGACTTCTATTTTACACAACTAGCTTGCTTTTTCGTGCTTTTCTTTTATTATTTTATATTTGCTTACGTTAATTATTCTTCTTGTGCTTATATCAAAAATAAATCTTTGTATAGTAAAAAGAATTTTGTGGATGTAGAGTTATGTCAGTACAGGTACAGACAGGCCGTATGATTTAAGATCTATTATCATATTATTACATTTTATAAAGAAGAATATATCTTATAGAAACGTAAATAAAGCTAAAATTTCAGTGTTTTTTATTTAAAACATGGTATTATACCCAACTAGTTATTTCTTTGATCTTTTTCTTGTATTAATTCAATGTACCTAATGTTTTTAAAAGGTGTAAAGTGGTCAACTGGTGAGATGAGATCGTCTGACGGTCTGAGATACTGCAGCTTAATGGGAACAGAGTGTCTTCAGAATGAACAGTAGGTTCCCAGGTGTCCTCTGCTTACCTGTGTTAAGTAAGGTCGTCTTGTCGCAGAGGGACGTCTGCCTGTAAAATCGATGTCGTGCTACCTCGTCGTGTAGTGTATTACCATTCAGGGAATTAACAATTTCCTTTATTATGCGGGAAAAAAGACGAGTATAAAAAATAAAATGTTCTAAATGTCGATTAGCACTACGCCGTGTGAATTGAACCTACTGCCATCAAATATATTAACAAAAAAAATATTTACTTTTGTTCCATGATCATACCGTATTTACTAAATTGTATGGAAAAAACAATATTAACACTCACAGTGGGTTGAACCTACTTTCGTTTGGTTGAATGTTTTAGTAATAATAAAAATATTTGCCTTTTTAGCACAAGCGGGCAAAATTCCGAACTGGCGACCTCCGCGGCGTTACGTAAGGCATTTCACTTGAGGTGTGTTTAGGAATTTTTGTTATTTGCATAATGTAATGTTTGAAGAAAGTCATCGCTTTGGTCAATATTTTGTATAAAACTAGTTGAGTTTCTCTCGCGTCGTAATACTCTTATATCCGTCGATACGACATGTCGTACGATGTGGCGTGGTCGATCTCATGTTCCTCAAAACAAATTGTTGTTTGTCTATGTGTCCGTTTGTCAAAACCATTTTTTGAAGATCGTGTGGGTATTAAGCTATAATTTGTATTAGATTTGTATTAAAGCTTAGCTTCTAAGTCAACACGATCAAAACATGAAAGTTTATAGTTAATTTTTTTCCCGACTGCTAAAGAAGGGTTATTGCTTAAAGCATTTGATTGTTTGATTGTTGTCGAATGCGACAATTTGTTATGAAGTGTGAATCCTATAGAATAGAAATTTTACATAATGATTATCGCTTAAAGTATCAATTTTTCTCTGCTTTATCTCTAGATTGTCTCTGCCCACTTCAAAATAACGAAAAATACAAGATAAAAACGACAGTAATAATCAGTCTCAATCGTAAGAATTTATTATTTTCATTTCTTTGGTAACAAGGCAAAGTGGCTCAACGCGGAGTTGTATTTTGCCACTCGCCACGCAGTGTCTCGAAAGTTGCACGGCGTATGGAAAATGGAGTGTTTTAACACTAAATTAACTTTTCTCAGCTTACTATATTACGCTACAGCCTACTCTGCCTACCACAAAGACAAAGCTTAAAAAAGGATATATTCTGATGCAAAGAACGATGAAAAAAACTAAGCGATTATTCTTTATTTAAAAACCGTTTAGTATAAATCAGCAAAATTTGTAGGTGTTTGTCGAACATTAAAATATATGTATTAGGTTTTCTAAAAATTTCTATAAATTAAATAAACAACTTTGCCTGTCTGTAGGTATTTCGTTTTACTGCAGTAAAGGTAGCTTTATATGTATCTTTGGAACACATATCCTGCATTGTGGTAAGCAAGAAGAAATGTGTGGTGTGCCGATCTGCGGCCGCGGCGGTGTTATCACCCCAAATGAAAACATTATTTAAATATAATAATTCCCATATGTGTAGATACTCGGATACGAGCTGGGTTCGGCAACAGGCCCACAGCTCACGACCCTAGTTTATATTATTAAATTAGGTATTTTAAAGTTTATTTGTGTTACCAAATAAGTAATACACGCGGAACAGAAATGACAAGATCCGTTTTTGTATGAATCATACATATTACACATTCACGAGTGTGTCCTATTTGTTGTTTCTTTGTGAATGGACTTAAATGTGAACAGACTTGAAAGAGAAACCTAATCGTAAGTACTATTAGGTACTATTTACTAACATTATAAATGGTAGTTAAGAGGACTTATGTTAGTTCCACTTCCACGCAAAAACTACTGAACGGACTTAGATGAAACTTTACATTAACATAGGCTATACAGCAGAGTAACACACGGGCTATAATTCGTGTCGACATTTTGTATAATTAAATTTCCTTGGTGATAACTTTCGCTCGTAAGTTTTTAATAAACATTGAAATGTTACCTTGGAGTTTTCAATATTGTGATTTATTTACAAGAGACAGATACAGGCGTCGCTGACTTTTCCTTAGAACTAATGATATGGAATGTTTTTGTAGTACAATGTACTTACATAATATGCGTAAGGCGTTCATTATTATTGTTATTTGGTTATATAAGGCTAACTAAGACTTGCACCGTAACGGTATATAGCCTATAGTACTCCTGGAAAATGTAGCTTTCTTACAAAATAAAACAAGGTAAATCTGACCAGATCCAGAGATCTTAGCGTTTAAACAAACAAACTCTTCCGCTTTACTGTATTCAATTCTCAAATTGGGATTGAACCCACAACCAACTCATCCAATAATCCATGTTACTGTACTGTACTGTACTGTACTGTACTGTACTGTACTGTAGGTACCTACTGATGACGTCATACGACGTACGAGCAATTAGAAAACATTCAGTTAAGCTAAAACACATTTAAATTACAAAACTTGGCACACATTGCGTTCTCAGTGTCTTCTTTTAACCTACTTAGTGGTCTAAATAGCTACGAGTATGTCTTAACCGGAATTCGAATCGAGTACCTTTTTACTGACTTATAATGAGTATATACGAAGTTGGGTTTCTCTACTCCACACACAATGTCTCAAAAATTAATTTGAAAGTAGGGAACAGAGTGTTTCAACACTAGGTTCGCTCTGACAAGTGAAATATCGCGATTGCTTCTCTCTCGTTCTGTAGCTACACGTTAAGAGGCGGATGAACATGACCCCCGCAGCCGGCGTTGAGACAACTTTCACCCACAAGGCCGTAGGGCGCGCCCACTTTCACTGAGCTGGCAGGTATACACGTTTTGTAATCTGTGGATATTTGCATGTATTATAAATAAATACATAATTTGGTTATGGGTTGGATTCTCATCCTATAAGTAGACTTATAGAGTAATTTCAATAGCATTCCATCGATTCACCGAGGGAACCATATACCTACATACGAGTATATACAAATATACATTGTAAGTATTTGTGACTGTCAATTTACATTCTGGGGAACTGTTTGACCTTTCACCTGTTCAACTTGTCGGCCGGCAACGCACCTGTAGCTCCTCTGGTGCTGCACTGTAGTTCCTCTGGTGCGGGCGGCGTGATCACTTACCATCAAATACATCTTAACTCATGGTCACCGCAACACCAAACGGGTTGCGTCATAAGAAGATTTCTTATATCATAAACATATTTTTTTGGAAATTAAATTTTAACTTTTGTTAATAAAAGTCATTTTCCTCTAAAAACTTTTGCATCCGCATTTTAAAAATACTTTATTTGATTACTTTGACATTATACCATTTATTTTTTATTGGAGAAATATTATTTACAACCTATACTTGCGTAAGATGGATTGCGGGTTCAATTCCCGCACCGCGGAATGGCTGTGGTTAGACTAAACACGGTATTAGCACAAAATGAGGCTGTGCGTGGGTAACAGATTGAACGCATTGCACTGCTCGGCTGAAGGGCATACAGCAGGACAGGCAGAGAGAAAGCAGTGTTAAGATTCTATAATCCCATGAAGACACTTCCGTTCCCCACTTTATCAAGTGGCGGAACTCAACGCCGCAACCAAGTGTAAAAACTTCCTTTCTTCAGTTTCCGCCCAATTTGCTGCTTGAAATTGGGAAATTTATGTCGAATGACGGAACCTAACGCCGCACTTATCTTACAATCGCACAGATATAGCAATAATTATTCTCCCGAGTGGGAATCGAACCCACAAACAAGGCGTGTACAGTCTAATTTAGATTATCATATAACCTTTCAGTAAATAGGTTACGTTAATAAGGTCGTAGTGTAGACAATAATGTACACTTGACTAATTATTAGGATAGAAGTGATATAGGATGGAACATGCGTGTTTATTTATTATTCTTTAACTCGCTCTACGCTGTATCCCGCTGTATCCCGCATATAGCTGGGTAAGCCGTGGGAATATAATGTTAACACACTCTGTTCCCCACGCAACGACCAATTTTCGAGATACTGCGTGTTGAGCGAGGAAACAAATATTAATGATTTCCCCAAGTGGGATTAGAACCCACAACCGTCATAGAAGCGAAACGAATGATCGTCGATGAAAATTATATAAATCAAATGTCAAAATAAAAGCGATTATGTTTAACGCCATTAAAAAAAGTAATCTAATCATCTTCTCAAGAAATGACAGGTAACCCATATCCGGACTTGGACTGTTCGTTTGGAGTGTAATGCACTAAAATCAAAAAGGACCATCTCGATACACTTTTTTTTTACGAGAAAATTAAAAACAAAATATACAAACACATGCACATGACGTACACTTGCGATACTTAGCAAAGTTTAATATGCTGTTTCAGCTGTGGCACATACGTAGGTAAGTACAGGGTTGAAAGTAAATAATGTCAGATGAGAATACTCCAAGTGTAAGAATCGTATCTGGAAGACATCATTAAAAAGAGTATCCCGTAGTTTCCCGCGCAACGACCGATACTCTAGATGTTACGTGGTGGAGAGTAGATCACCCAAGTGGGATTTGAACCCAAACAAATCTCCAATTTCCTACACAAAGAGTTCAATTCACATCCACAGGAACAAGAACTATAAAATTTCAATATTTTAATAAATTCTAAACAAATAGTTCGTTTCCATACAAGTCTCTATAACATTCTGTTTTGTATGACACGCCTGAGTGCACACTTACCCTTACGTAAGGGTAGCCTTACATTAGCAGGGCGAGCGACTTGCCCTTTATTTGGAATAGTATGACCGTGAACGCAACGATTGTGGGTTCGATACCCGCTCGGAGATTTTTTTTAAAATTTCTTCATTCTGGTAAGAAGCACGGCATTAATTTCTGCTAGTTAACATGCAACTTCTCCAAAATTGGGCGATGCGTGGGGAACGGAGTGTGTTAACACTGGACACCCGTTGGCTACGCTACGATAAGGCAAGAAGTGAGAAGCTTCCTTTTTATTTACTATTTAGACCAATATTACTGAATTGCTCAGATTCTCTTAAAAATCTATACTAATAAGTAATATTAAAAATCTGAAGAGTTTGTTTGGTTGAACGCGCTATTTTGAAGCACTACTGGCTCCTCGATGTCGGGGTTCCCTCGACCTGGCAACAAGATAAAGCGTTTTTGGGCGATGTGTGGGGAACGGAATGTCTTAACACTAGATTCCCTCTGCCGCACATAGTAGGGTACTATGTGCGGGATACAGCGTGAAACTATAATACATAAAATCGCTATCTCTTTCCAACTTAACACCACCCTTCTCTAACCAAGCGTGTACATTTTAAAAGCGGAGTGTATTCAGTGTGTGAGAGCGAGTCCAGAGAAACACACTCATATGGGGATATAGACTGAGTTATATTTATAAAAGTAAGTTTTTTTAGCTTCACGCTTGTTCACCGCATATGGCAGGGTAGGCAGAGAGATCCTGGCAACCTAGTGTTATGACATTCCGTTCCCAGTACGCATTTTGCCTTGTTATCAGAGCGAGGAAATGAAAATATTAAATATTTCATTCCCACAAGTGAGAATCGAATCCACAACCAACACTATCAAATTCCTAGAGCAAAATGCACGACCAATGGGCAGAAGATGCAGAACGAAGTCGACCGAGTTCAAGAAGGAACTCAGGGCCTTTCTCCAGACGAGGTAGCGTGAAAAAGGAGGAGAAGGTGGTAACAGCTCCAGTATCCAGCTCTTCAACGCCCAAGAAAATATACAAGCCCCCGAACTTGGATTTCGTTGTTACCGGCAAGCAATTGTTGAAAAGGTTAGTTCAAAACGTCTGTATTATTAAACTATTCCTCGAGCGGGGATCGAACCCGCGACCGGTCACGTTACAGTCACACATTGCACACATTGTGTGTCACTTTTTACATAAAATACTTACTTATTATCTCAAACTCACACTGGACAAAAATATATCGAAAAGTCCTTGTACATTCGGAAAACTTCTTAGCACTATGTTCCCTCTTCCGGCCTGCGGGATACATATACGGGATACAGCGTGAAGTCACTTATTAAATAAAATATGTAAAGTATACAATTGCTATTTCAACACGCTAGATACAGTCTTCGGTAGTATAGTGGTCAGTGTCCCCGCCTGTCACGCCTGTCACGCCGGGGACGGGAGACCGGGGTTCGATTCCCCGCCGGAGAGACTCTTTTGCTTTTTTTTAACTTTTTTTTTAGAGAATCTCGTTTTAACATACACTGTTTTCCGTTTTTTGTTATTTTTTTTCGTTTAGAAAAATCTACAATTGTGATTTGTGTAGCCATCGGGGGTATATTTTTTGTTTAGATTCACGCTCAGTCCCGAATATATCAGAATAAACAGAGAATATATTTTTAAGACACTCCTTTCCCCAGTTTCCGCTCAATTTTCATAATAATACGAGTTCAGTATCGGAACTAAACGCCGCGGTGTGTTAGCAGTTGATCGAAAAATTACTTTTATTACGTCAAAACGTAAATAACTTAACGTAAGTACTTATAACAGAATTTTTATCATTAATTTTAATCTACATAGTTACATTTCTATAAACCGCAACTATTAATAAATATTAACAAATCTATAATCTATATATATAAAATCGAAAGGTCACTCACTCATCACGAAATCTCAGAAACTACAAGTGCTAGAAATCTGAAATTTTGCATAGGAGTTACTTATAGGACGTAGGTGCTCGCTAAGACGGGAATTTGCAATATTCGACTTCTAAGGGGATGTTTTTGGAGTTGAAAGTTTGTATGAAACTTCGTTACTACAAATGATAGCAGTCTCAAATTTTGCATAGACGTCACTAGGACGTAGTCATGGAGACAGAAATTAATAATAACATAGATCACGCGGGTGTAACCGCGAGTGGGCCGCTAGTATCCTATAATATTAATAAGCCTTTCTCGATAGGTGGACTAAACAATATCAATTCAAACCAGTAGTTCTTGAGATCAGGGCGTTCGACCACTTTAGTTTTATGTCATTAAGTATAAGTAGTTGTAGATAAATATAGATTAATGTGAGAAGGCGAAGCGAACAGACCGACTAGTCTAAACTATAATTCTCCCTTTTAGCAGAGGCGATAGAGCGAATTCCATGCCAGGAGCGTATCACAGGCGACAATCAGCAGAGTGCCTGATAAAGTCCAAACGGACTCTGGACTCACCGCGCAGAGTAAATTCAAGAAGAAATACTTCTTCTCTAGAATGCGACACGTCCTTGGATTTGTCGCAGGTAAATGTGCTCCACGCTGTGTCCCGTATATAGCAGGATAGAGCGGGGTAGAGCGGGGTAGGCAACCTACAACCGTACGCCATGACGCGGCGAATTTTATTTTAAGAAGGCTTTTTTTAATTGACTCCTACATACACTATGTGGATCCAAAGATCTTTTGATTTTTAAATATGAGAAGAAATTGCCTCAGGAGAATAAATTATTTTCATTTATTCCTAATTTTCAATATTATTATAGTCACTGTTTCTTTTAGGTCTCCGATTTTGAAGACACCAGCTCAAAATATGGGATAAAAAACAAAATTCAGCCTCAAGCCACGTCCACGCCCAAGAAATGTCAAAAATTAAGGAGTTACTCTCTCCAGAAGGAAACCGGGCTTGAATCAAAGAGAAGTAGGGAGAGTATATCTGAAGACAGCTTCCAGAGGACACCTTCTTCCGGTTACAGGTTGAAAATGCAATGCGATCAACGAGCCGTGGCCGCTCTGAAGTAATTTGTAGAGGGCTGCAAAAAATTGATAATAGCTGATAAGCTGTAGCTTGATAAGAATGTATGGCTTACTGGATACAGCAGTTGGTCGGTAAACATGAGACGTAGGATTGATTAAATACTTTTTTCCCGCATATAGCACATGAGGCAGAGGGAACCTTGTGATAAGACGAACCCTATACTCCTTTCCGCGTTTTGCGTGTTAAGTGACGGAACTTAACGCCGCGCTTTGCGTCTACTATATGTATATTATTTTATTATGCTTCCAGTGCAAGTAGACAAGCACCAACCGAGCTGGACTATTCCTCGATGTCACCAGAGTGTTCGGGGCATTCTTCTGGAGATAGCGCTGTGCTGCAGGATACCCTGGTATCACCGAGAAGTCAGGATTTTCAGGATTCAAGGTATATTTTCTTCAGTTTCATGGTGTATTCCTCATATAGTAATGTCAGAGAGTTCCGAGTTTTAAGATACTCCATTCCCCACGCACCACCAATATTCGAGACAATGCATATTGAGTGGATAAACTCAACACAGCGGTTTGGCTCGCTACCAGAACGAGGAAATTAAAACATGAGATATTCATCATCATTTCATCATTTCCTCGAGTGGTAATCGAACCGACAAGCTGTCGCGATGACAGTCGTGCGCTTGTGCTCCTGCGCCACGGCTGATTAAAGAATCGGTATTCAAAGTCTTACTTGTTACTTTTAAATTTTTGCAGTTTTATTAATTTTTTTTTCATCAACAGTTTCTGCGTCAGCACCTACCAAGAGGAGGGAGGGAGCAGGGAGATGGGAGAGTGGGGTCACTTCTGGGCTAACTACAACAACTCGTTAGCAAGAGTACCAATCAGTCGATACTACGATCAATGTCCCACGCCGTACAGATCTGACATAGATTTGGCTGATTTTGGTAAGAGTAGCTAGTTATAGCACGGTTGACGAGCCGTGACCCCTGATGTAGCCGTCGGGGGCCTCTCGACTATCATTTTGTTTATTTAAATAATGAATCAACTTGTTTCGTTCATTTTGCGTTCATAATATTACTTTATAATTTGGCAAGAAAAGAAAAATGTTGACATAATAAATGTTTCAATGTAATTCTCATATGGTCGGAGAAGTTATTGGAGATTTTAAACATTTTGTAGAGATTTGAATATCTTCTACAACAGGAGTTCCGAACCCGATGTAGTCTATGTAGTCTATAGGCTTCTTATTTATTTTCAGAATTCTCTACAGACGGCTCCAGAAAACGTTCACCGGACAACATAAAGACAATAAACAGCATAATCCGCAACGAGGGGCTGCGTTTAACGCCGCGCGAGACACAAAACATAATCAAATGCGCCCACATCCTCGGCAACGTCCTAACAAAAGCTATAGAACGTCAAACCAAGGAGATTACCGAGAAGTTCCAAGAATTGAACCCTATACCTCCGCCGGAGAAAGAGATGAAAAAGAAGGCTATGACCTTAGATTTGAAGGAGACAGTGATACCTTTGGGAGCCAAAAAAATGGATGTTCCAACACAGACTGATATATCGCTACCGAACACTAAAACAGCGCCCATCATATTCGAGAATATTCTGAGACAGCTGTCCATGAGTTCCTTAGACGTTAAGAGTGACAAACCAGAGTGATTTTCGGTGCGGAGCTTAACGCTGTACTTTGAAAGGTCAAACTATTTACTACATTATATGTAATTAATAACTTCTTTCTTATTGTGATTTGAAACTATAACTAGAAATTTAAAGCTAAAGAATTAGCTAATTTTGAGAATATTCGTACTCTATGAGTTCGTTCGCCGATAAGGATGAGAAGGAATAATACTCTACTCTCGTTGGGTAACTGAACGCCGTAAATTGTACTGTTGTACCTGTTTAAACCCAAGCTTCAAAAAAAATTGATCAGTGACTCTTTTAATAAGACAACTCTATAACTTCATTGGTCGATAACAATGATAAAGTTGAAGACCAAGAAACAAAAACATAGTCGTTCTTTATTTTCTATTACAGAACTTAACACCGTAACTACTGTAACTTAACGGAGCAATACTCCTATCTACAATATAGCATGTGCGAAATTGAACCTGTGACAGTGTCGGTACTTCTATACCAATATTATAAAGCTGAAAAGTTTGTTTGGTTGAACGCGCTAATCTCAAGAACTAATAGTTTCAATATTTATAATATTTATAATATTTCAATATTTTTATATTGGATACCAAATATCAAGAAAGGCTTCACATTAGGTTCCCTCTAGTCTAGTCCGTTTAGTTGTATTCATTTAGTCAATGTGCCAGTATTTTAATATAAGAAACGTTTGAAAATTGTATAAGAAATAAAAAAAGAAAATATGTGTTTTTTTTAATAAATATATCAATAAATTTTATTTAGTTTTATTTATTTAGTAATATTTGAAGCGAATCCGTTGCGGCGCATGGGGACAAGCGTTTGAGTGTATCCGTGACGGTAGTGGTTTCGAATTCCACTCGAGGTAACGAAATGTTTAATATTTTAATTTTCTCGACCTGGTTGCCTCGTTGGCAAAGCGTAGCGTTGAAGTCCGCCACTCAACACTTAATGCCCCAAAAATTCAGTCTAAGTGGGGAACAGAAGGGTCTTAATGGGAACCGATTGTCTTAACACTAAGTTCCCGGGTTACCCGGGTCTGACCCTCTGCTATGTGCTTGTGCGGTATACAGAGTGAATCTAAAAAAATGTTCTAAGCCCTTTTCTAATAAGTAATAATATTTCCACCTAAAATTTTGTTGTCTTCAAAACATTTTAAAATTTAAGGCCATAATAATAATTCATTGAAACAAGTAAAAAATTTCAATAAATAAATGTAATCAAGTTATTTATGTAAACAAAATATATTTATTTATTTATTAACATATTAAAACATAAGTAATGGTTAAGAAAATATTTATCTAGATTTTATGGAGGCTCGCGGCGAAACGTGCGCTCAAAATCGTGAATGTTCTTTGTTATGCCACCTAATCCAGAAAGAGGAGTAGGACATGTAACAACGATGTACCTTATTAATACCTTAATTTTATTTTACAAAATACACTACATTTTCTGTACCTACAGTTTTTTACTGAGCAATGCTCCGGTTTACAATAATGCTCTTGTAAATTAAACCCGTGACTTGTGTAGAGTAGTTGAATTACAATTATATTAAATTTAATTATGAACTATACCATTTATTTTAATATTAGTTGTTTCACGCTGTATCCTGCATATGACAGGGTAGACAGAGGGAACCTGGTGTAAAGTGGCAGTTTGTTTAACAGAGCAGAGTAATAATAACAATAATAAAGCCTTTTACCTGCTTATATACTGACTTATTTAAACTGCTTATCATCTATTACAGTTATAATTCACAATCCAAACTTCAACTAAAATTAATAAAATATAAATTTATAATTATTTGGTTAACTTATTTGGTTTCTACTTGATTATCGCAGGTCAATTTCCCAATTGGCAAGCCCTCCTCGAATCTTTTCCATCCGTCTGTCACGAGCATTTTAACGAACTGAAAATAATTTAAATTAAATCTTTTAATGAAAGAATGGCAGCCATTCAATAATAAATGATATTCTAGTCTTATAAACAAAACATATCTGAATTTGAACCAAGTCACTGTGCAATTATTATAGAATTCATATTGTTAAAAAAGAAGCGGAAGCCAAAGCGAAGATATAAAATTTATTAAAACGTAACTCCCCCGAATGGAAATAAAAACCTTATGGGTAGGAAAAACAATAAAAAAACAAAATATATAAAATTTTATAATTAATTTATTCATCGACTTAACCTATCACGTAAACTATTCAATATTAATATATTAGTTAAAAATTTTACGAAATGACACTTTTTGTTAAAAAAAATTAAAAGCACAATTTATTTACAAAAATACAGCAATTTATTACATTTTTTTAAATGGAGTAACTCAATTTAAATTTTAAAAAAATCTCTTAATACTTATATTATATTTGTGTTTAACATTTATTTTAAAATTGTTTTAAACACAAATGAAATAAGTGTATTTTTTTATCCATGTTTAAATAATTTGAGCTAGAACATAATGCATAATATTAAGAAATTCAATCACTAATTTAAGAAAATGGAAATATTAATATTATGGAAATAAAAAGTTGTAAACATGTAAAAAAATAAAAATAAAAACTATTGTAATTATATCACATTGATAAGTTGTAGTTAAGTTACTGGAGAGATAACTAATCATTTTCTTTCTTTTAGTAATAAGAAGTATAGAAAGATTTTTTATTTTGTTATTAAAAAAAAAATAAGATACACCACTTTTTAATCAATTATATATGAAATGTATGATATTATATTACTGAAATTATTAAAAAAATATCAAAATTACTTTAAAATGGAACTTAAACTTTGCTTTGATCAAAAAAATCACTTAATACTAAGAAAAGAAAACCAAATTACATAAAATACAGATACTAAAAGAATTTTATTATATTTATTTTGAATTAACTTAATTAATTTATTTTTTTATATTTACAATATATTATATTCTAATAAGCGTAAAAAATATTTCACAGTTTCCACCAGAAAAATATCAACATTTTCTGTTTGAGCTTATCAAAAAATAATCTATTTTAATTCTGTCTATATATTTAGATCTAGCTTTAAAAAATATTTAAAAAATCAATAATTAATAATCTGTAAGTGAAATACTTTAAAATATTTACGAAAAAATTTTAAACATTTTCAAAAACAAATTACAAATGGTTGAAAAACACATAAACTTTTAAAAAATATATATTTTAGTTAAGCTCAAACAATAAATTTACGTGACGTCATAATTTTTTAAAAGGTAATAAAATAAAATCTTTATCTTTCATTTAAACATAATAAAAGCGTATTATAAGTATTGCCTTCAATTTAGTTCTTCACTATCATCGAATATTTCAATATGAAAAGAATAAAACATCACTATTTAACAACATATTGGCTAAATTTTCCGTTCCATCTTATTAAATAATGAATATTTTGTTCAAAATATACATGAACATGATTTTTAAATAAATACTAGTTTCTAAAAACGATTTTCTTTTTTGACAAATTTATTTTTTGCATTGTGCCTCAATGGCGCGTTTTGCCTGACCACAGCAAAGAATCAAAAACATTTCATTCCCCCGCATAGGAATCGAACCCACAACCATCGCGTTTACAGTCAATCACTGAATCATTTTTTATTGTTTTCATTTAAAAAAAAAATGTTTATTTAAAAATCGATGTTATTTATGTATTTATTTAACATTCTTTTATGTTATACTAAACTGAATCTGCACATTTTTATAAAAAAAAATTCATTACTTAATAATAAGTTTGTAACAGATGTACCTACATAAAAAAAATATTTCATGGGAAAAATCTGAAGCTGAACGTTTTTTTTTATTATATTTCATTCTGATTATATAAAATTATTTAGTCCAATAATATTTTTTGTATCATAAATATGATTACACAAAAATAAAAAAAATAGAGTAATCGCAGACACAGTCATAATATAATATAAAAAAAATCTACAGACTTAATTTAAAAACTATTTTAAAAATGGCACTTAATTACAAACTAAACAAAAAGGTGAAAATTTTAAGATTTGTATGAAAACAAAATTTAAAAACTTTCATTCGAACATAATTATTTTTATATTCGCGTTTCTCAAAATAAAATTACTATCTATTATTTAACGCGAATTTTATTAAAATTACTCTATTTGTTTAATATAATAACACTACCTTTGTTAAAACACTAAGATTAAAGCTTATACAAATAGAAAATAAAAATTTATAAAAAAAAAACCGTTGAAATTTTGAAAATTTTTCGTAACTCTTTTCTAAATATTGCCTTAAGTCTTAGATTTAAAAATATCTTATTCATAAATTAGAGGTGGGATATCATATAACCTATTTTGTACTTAAAAGTTATGATTATTAATAATATGGCATATTTTTTTATTTACAATATATTTATAATAATAAAAAAAATTAAATGCTTCTGTCATACTTTAAGAAATATCTAGATAAAAGACCAACAGTCTACTCAAAGACCGGTTTTTTACCAAAATGAAACCAAAAACTAAAATTATTTGCCACAAAAATGGTTATTTTAGCATAAAATTGCACATTTATAATAATCTATTCCTATATTTGTTTGTATTTGTGTTAGACTGATGTTTTTTCAACGAGTCTCTGTGTTTCGGGTCTAGCATGGCGGTGTATCCGGGGGGGGTGCAAAGATCTGGATAACTTTGATAAAATGACCTATATCCTTGGTGTAGGAGATATATTTCTGGATAATTTAAAAAAGGATAGTCTTCCTTGTGCTTCGCCCTGTCTGATGAACGGAGGAACCTTGACCTGTAAAAAGAAGTTTAATAAATAATTTGTTTTATTTAATTATATTAATTTATGATATTAATAAGAATATACAGTGGGTAAAAAAAAGTATTTGCACACCTAATTTTTTTTTGAAATTACACCTATAAAACACAGAATGATTTCAGTTAATTATTGTATTTAATAGCTTAATATATATATATTTAGAATTGATTATTAAAAATTCTTAGAAAATAGAAGTAAATAAATGAGATGGTAAAAACACCTTTTCTTAAAGTCAAATAAGTATTTGCACACCAACCATTCTCTTGATACAATGTTATTCCCGCGACATTTGATCACTTTCGGTAAAATATGAACATCGTTTGTATACCTGTGAACATCGGGAAACGTATTCTAATAACGAGACATTTGTTTAGTGTTCAGAAAAAATCTTGCAGCCAACATGCCGAAAGAATTTGAACTGTCGTTATCGACGCGTGAAGAAATTATTTTACTCCGTAATGAAGGTTGAAGTTATCGCCAAATCGGGTCAAATTTAAAGTTAAGTACTCGACTGTGTAGTGTATTATAAAAAAACGAGCAGAAATGGATAGTGCTGAAAATAAGGCAAGGTCCGTTCTTCCGAAGAAGCTCAGTACGAAAGAAAGGCGACAAATTGTAAGATCGGTACAAAATAAATCATTTACAAGCGCTCAAAGCTTATCAAATGACATCGCGTCAAGATCAGGTAAGGTTGTCTGTGCCCAAACTGCAAGAAGCGTACTGGGTAACGTTGGTCTTCGCAGCAGAGCAGCGAGGAAAAATTCTTTCATAAGTGAGGCCAATATAGCAAAAAGACTAACTTTCGCGAAGGAATACGTAAAATTCCTTTAGAGTTTTGGAACAATTTTATTTTTTTCTGACGAAAGCAAATTTTATCTTTTTGGAACGGACAGACAAACATTTGTGTGGCGCAAGCCAAATACTGAACTGCAGGCGAAACGTGTGCATAGTACAGTCAAACACGGCGGTGGTCATGTGATGGTTTGAGGCTGCATGACAGCAAATGGTGTGGGAAACTTGGTTTTTATCGAAGGAATAATGAAAGCAGTAGATAACGGTAAAGTGTTGCGCGATATTTTATCTTGCAGCGCATCGAAATTAGGCGTAAGTGAGACATACTACTTTCAGTAGGACAATGATCCTAAGCATACAGCTATGAAAACCTAAGGAATGTGTGATGTACAATGTCCGTAGAATGCTGAAAACTCCGCCATAAACGCCAGACATCCACCCAATTTAAAATTCATGGTATCTGCTAGATTAAAATTTGAGGAAAATGAATTTTTTAAATAAAAATTATTTGAAGCGTACTTTGGTGGAGAAATGGGCTCAAATCTCGATTTAAACAACGTCCAAATTATTGGAATCGTTGCCAGGGAGATTGTAAGTCATCATTGATGCTAATGGAATGCACACAAAATATTAAGTGTCTTTTCTTTCATTTATTATTGATATTTTAACAAAATACGTACAAGCTGGTTGGTGTGCAAATACTTATTTGACTTTAAAATATGTGTTTATACCGTCTTATTTTCTAATTTCTATTTTCTGAGAAATTTCATTAACCAATTCGAAATATATATAGATTAAGCTATTAAATATAATAATTAAATAAAAGCATTCTGTTTTTTTTGTAGATGTAACATCAAAAAATTAGGGTGTGTAAATACTTTTTTTACCCACTGTATATTGAACACTTGGACGTATATAAGATGTATGTTTGTGTAATCTTTTTTGGTCAAAGAATTATCTGTTGTTTAAATGTTATAGTTTTATAGTTTAAATGAAAGAAAATTTAAGCACATTTTTAGCAAGCATTTATTTTAGTAACTTTTAAAACTTTTTTAATAAGTAAGCGCAATGGCGCGCTGTCCGACTGTAAACGCGATTGTGTAGATTCGATTTCCATTCGGGGGAATAAATAAATTTCATTTCCTCGCTCTAGTGCCGAGACAAGCGGCAACGAAGGCGGCAAGAAGTTCCACTACTCAATATGCAATATCTGGTAAATTGCTTACCATTCTGTATATGAAGATATTGACACTTAGTACACATTCCATTTAAAACTTATTTTTATATAATAAGAAAACACATGTGACTTACAAGTTAGGTCCCCTCTCCAATGAGAATTCACAATGGAACACCAATATAGATCGTTTCTCCTCTTTAGGTTTAACAGGCTCTTTTATTAATGATAAAACTTGTGACTGTGTGTGCAAATTTATTGCTCCCAATATATGGCCGCCATCGTACTCGTAGGGATATCTACAGTCTATTACCTGGAAGAGAGAAAAAAACGGATTAATTATATAGAATGTCTAAACTTATATTACAGCCGAATTATACAATGGAGTCAATGAAACAAATTTCACACCAAAAATACATTTTTTCTAAAGTTTAAACATTTTTTAAAATAGAAAAAGTAAAAAAAAGTTTCAATTTACCTTAAAATCATTAATACAGTGCGAATAATCCCCTTTTATTAGCCCGGCCAGTGTTTCACAGGATATAGATTTTAGATCTCTATGCTCGCCGATAGTTAGCGGCAGGGCAAAAGGTAGAGAGAAATCGCCTATTAAATCTGGATCTCCAGCAGCTAAAAAAGATATTTTGATATTTTTTTTATAGGTTTTGAGCGTTTTTTTGTATTTAAAATCAAAAAGTTGATATCAACATATTGATATCAGAAAGAATCACTTAGTTTACTAAACCAAAAAAATACGCATTTCTAATTTAAAATAAAGAAAAAACACAAAAATTATTGACTTCTTTAAATTTAAAACAAAAAAAAATATGATATATTAAAACTGCAAGATTGACAACAAAAAAATTACTCACATCTAGCCAAAGCTGACATTATGGATGCGTTATTTTCCGAGAAAGCCCTTTGTAACACGGGCTTTCGAACTTTCAATGGACTCTGACAGTTAGATTTCCTCCGTTTACTCGAAACATTCTCCGTTTCGCTTCGCTCCGATCGCTTACTTGACTTTTTTGGGCTTTCCGTTATAGAAAAAAGCGAAACTTTAGCTTTGGGATTGAAACTTAAGCTCCTGTGGAACGGTCTTTTCAATGAGAATGGTTCGAAATTATTTTTTATCTGTCCTGATAGTAGCTCATTCAAATTTTCCATTTTAGGTGAATTCGATATTTCGTCAATATCTAAAAATGGTTCTTCTAACTCAGAAATAAATCCACTTTCCATAGAAGTTGTAGATTCTGAGGGGAAAATCCTTAATTGTGTAGAAGATGGTGAAAGTGACATGGACCCTATACTTGAATCGCTACGTTCATGTCTCAAAACATTTTTAGTAGGTGTCTCAGCGAACTTTAGTGATTTTTTAACTGAAATATTCTTTTTAGCTGCCGGTGACGTGAATTCGAAACTTTCATCTTCAAAATTTAAAGTTCTTATCGGATTTTGCTTATTAAATGACGTGGAAGCCTCATGTTCTGATAGTGGAGCGCCGAAAATGAAATTTTTCGACTGGATCTTCCGTGAATTTTGTCTCCCACTTGATATTATGTCAGGGCTGTCAGTAGAGATTATTTCATATTTGGTACATTCGTCAAAATTATGCGATTCAAATTCTTCTTCCAAATCATGTAGTGTTTCGAACTCAGTGTCCAAAGTCTCCTCTTTTTCTGGCACAAAAATGTCCATTTTGGATTTTTTCTCATAGGAAGTAGATTGTAGGGCGTCTGTGAAGTCCAACTGTAAATAGAACAAAAAAGGTTGACTTTTTTTATAGTTCAACTGTTAAAATTTAAAAAATTGTCATCTTTATATTTTTATTTAAACATAGTAGGATAGGCAAAAAATTATTGTTAAGACATTCCATTCTATATTTTCTAGCTAGCAAGCAATATTCTTTCTCAAGTAGCGGAAAGCAAGCTGGCCTTTGTCTTATCAGAGTACAGAAATAATAATTATTTAATTCATTTCATATAATCAATAATTCCCCCATGTGGAAAGCAACGCCACTACCATTGCATATACAGTTAAACAACTCAACTATTTTATTATTTTTTATTAATCATTTCTCTGAATGTGAATTGAACCCACAACCTGTTATGGTTGTCTATACTCAAACACAACTTATATTACTTATTTGTTAAATTCAAAACAATAAAAAACAAACTAACATTTTACCAAAAAAAAAAGTCCTGGCCGTGAAAATTACTGAATTTTTTAAATTTTTTTATGGGAAAATAAAAAAAACACAAATTTCACGTAATTTACCTTACTGATTGACCAGTTGTTGACTTTAGAAAAATTCCCATCAAATGAACAGTCCCTTGTTTCTTCTTCAACATCTAATTTCAAAAAAGTCTCACTTATAAAATTATTTTCCTTATTAGACATCTTAAATTTACTCCGTTCTTCAAAAATCCTAGTTATTTTAGAACTCCGCTTCAAAGTTCCACGGGTAGTCAATGGTGATAGTGAATTACGATCAATCTGAGGAGATTTCTTATCTAATAGCGGTGTTTTTTTCAATCTTTCTATAGTTGGTGAATCTTTTGGCCTGAATACAGGAGAATTAGTTATTTCTCCTAAAATTCTTCGCTTTGATGGCGTAGCTTTTGGGGAATTCAGCGGAGATTGTCTATTAAAATCTAATGAGTGTGGTATCATTTTAATTCTATAGTTATTTGTGATGGCCTCTTCTTGTTTCCTTTTTGTGGCACTGTTACCAGAGTTAATTTTGAAATTTTCTGTTATTAATCTGTAACAATAGGAAAAAATATTAAGTACTGCCTAACCTTTTTGTTAAATGTATATTAAATAACAAATAGTCAATAGTATTATATATTATTTAAATAATAAAATGTATGTACAACATTTGCATTAACGTCATTATTTCCTTATCTTTAAAAAATAAAATGAGTTATGTAAAGAGGCATACAGACTGTTCTTAAAAATTTCTCAAAACACAAGGAAAATATTTAAGAAAAAAATATGAAATTATACAGTAATGGCTATTAATTAATTAATAATTTTGTGACACTTATAAATTACAAATAATAATTAAAACTAATTATTTAATTGTCAATATATATAAATCGTCAATAATTAATACAAATTCAAAAAATAATAATTAAAATTATATAAATACCACTACATTAGTTTTTTAAAACTAACCTAAATTAAATATTAAATCACAACGCCCCATATTAAATAGTTTAACAAATGATTTGTAACAAAAAAAAATCGAAAGTCCCACGATATCTTTTGAAGATAACAATGAAAAGATTACTTAAGGGGACTTTTTATTAACAAAATTCATATCGACTATTGAAAATTAAACTGGATTTACTTATTACCTTTATAAAACATGGTGGCAAGAAGGTTATGTGAACGTATTTTAATATAACATTCACATAGTGACCTTTTAAAATTAAATAATGTATAATTTCTAAGTTTTGTAAGTAATTTCAGTAATACTGTAAAGAAAGTGGACGGTAATAAAATTGCGCGGTTTAACTTGACGTGAGCTGTCAGATTACAACGTAATATTAACTTTTTTTAATGTAATAATTTGTATAGATTCTAATTAATTTTAGTTTATAAGTTATATGAATTGAATAAATAATTTCAGGAAAGAATTTATTATAAGATAAACAAAAAAAACGGAACATTTATTAATTTGTTTAGATTGTACTTATTTCGTTGATAAGTTATTTGTATGTTAAATCAAATTTTACTTAAAAATATAAAATTGTCATAACAAAAAGTATAATACATTTTTTTAATATGTTTTTTTTATTTTCATATAGGTATTATATATAAATATTTAAGATACGGTACTACATTCACTTTTTTGGTCTTATTACAAATAAGGGTAATTGTAAAACATGAAAGGTGCACATAATTTTGAATATATTTTACTATGATTTAGTTCATCAACAATGGATTTTAAAATATATGTTAGATGACAATAGTGAAATCGGTTAAATGATAAATATAAACAGTTTGGGCAATGCCGTAGTCGATCCTTATGAATAAATCTGTACATCTCCGTTATTACCAACGGACGGATAATATGTAATGGGATGGGAATATTAATATGATCTTCATTCATCTCTCTCATCTGCCGTCGTGGCGAAGCGCAACAGCGTCTCATGATTGTGAGTTCGATTCTCACTCGGGACAATAGATTACTTTCATTTCTCAGCTCTTAACGCGTCTCCATTAAATTTAAATATTAAGAGAATCGGAAACGTTATTAAATGTACATTATCGTTCAAAAATCGTTAAGTGAATATTCTTCCCCATTTATTCTTGTACCAAAGACGCTAAATTTGCTCCCCAAGAGTTCTAACAATGCAGTCGTTGCAATCTTATCACGACTCTAAAGGCAGTTTTTTTGCTGTTAACGGCATAACTGACGGGGGAACGACTTTGACGTATAGTATACATATATCTATATATAAAACTCTTCCGTTACCGAGTGACAGACAGACAACGAACGAAAACTACTGGATTTGGAAAGTTGAAATTTGGCATGTAGATAAGTTAGAGAGTGTAGGGTACTAAGAGAGAAGTTCTCTATATTCCTGTTGTATCAGCGAAACGGGATTTCCATTTTATTTCTTTAGGTTGTGCTTGTGAGCAACACTAGTCTAAAATATTTTTTTACTTACTGCAATTTTTAATATTTAGATAAGTACGAAGAACATAAGTAATAATTTGATGTGTATTTCCTTAATCAAAACAATGTTTTAGTCATTCATCGAATACAGAATAAAAACAGAGGTGTGAACAACAGTTTGCACTTTTCGACTTTAATTAAGATTCTCAATTGATTGTTAAAATAATGGGATCAGAAATGATTTGTATAACCGTCATAAAACCTGCCCGTTCCATACGATGCACCCAAATAACGTCCTTACAGCTTTGGGGACACAGCAAGTAGTTCTTTAAAACTGAAAAAGGGTTGCAGACAAAATATTTATTCAAATCAGGCGCTTTTGTAATTTTAGGCTGAATCAAGTGGTGCATCATTGTGCCTTTGCCTTTGTGTGTGTTGCATTAAAAAGAAAGCGAGTTTCTGAACGGTTTTGACGTTTGAATTTGGAACGTCTTGACGTTTTTTGCAACGGTTTTTTTACTTAAATCCTGTTTTAAATACTGTTATAATGAAGATAAACATTTCAATACGTCACTTAGTGTTTCTTTCAATTTCTAAATGATTTTGTATTAATAAATTGAAAAATAATAATGCAAGTACATAATATATTCAAGTTACTGTATGAGGAGACCCATTTCTGTAAGCAGACGTGTTGGAACAAGTTAAAGAGTCAGCTGATTTTGATCCTTCTAAAGGGCCACGCTTGAAGTATCTTTGTTGGATCAACTAGACTAAAGAATTCAACAGAGACGCAAGCTGAAAAGGTAAACCATGAGACGTCCAGCTTGGTGAGGTGACTTGCCACTTATGATGAAATACTAATATACGTATATTTTTTGCTAAGTGAATAATCTTAACATCTCTTTTTTTTTAAACGTATAAAAATTTAAGCAGATGAAATTCGGGCTCTCTTGGAAACCGTCCAAGCGCTTTGATATTTAGTCAAGCACTATATCGAGATATTATATTTATTATATTATTTATTTAGCAACTGTTACGCAAATACTGAAATTCAAGGCAAAAAAGGACAGGTGTCAAACCGTGGTTTCTAAAAGAACTTAAGTAAAAACAGAGGCAAAACCAATTGGTAATCCGCGGAAATAGGATATAATATTTAAGTAAAACCGTTAACTTAACCACCATGTGTTTGCGAAGGTTAATTGAGGAATTCGAGCTCATCCTGCTACAGGATGCGGTTACAATATTTCACGCATAATCAAAGAGGAAACATATTGTTTATTTTCATTTCAAAACAAAAAAAAATGATTTAAAGGTATTATTTATATAAGGTATTATAAGACGCAAAGCTAAATTTTTAACTATATTTAATATAATTAAAACAAATACCATAAATAATCTCCAAAAACTCATGGGATATTGTACTAAACCATCTGTATATTGTACTAATCACAAAAAGGTCAACTAAGAATCAAACGAGTGACCCTTGGAGCCAACAACATCTCCCAAATACTGGGAACCAACAAAAATGCACTATCGGACTATAAATAAACGGTACAACCAACACACAGGGTTGATAGCAACCCTCTGTGTGAAGAAAAAATCGATGGAAAACCGTTATAACGTATAGAGGGGTTGCATCCCTTACCGGCTTTCCTGTTGCAGGAGAGATATGACATGTCTATGCGGCCTAGTTGTATGATAGGAAATAAAAATGAAAAATAATAGTGATATCAAATATATATTTTTTATTTTCTTTCAGGTTGTGGGTTCGATCCCCAGATATTTTTTTCCACTTTCCTTGCTTCGGACCATGTGTCGTGTCGGGTGTTCTTATGCAATGTCTCGTATAACGGACGGAAAATAGGTAACGGAGTGTCGTAACACTAGGTTCCTTCTGTTTACTCTGCCATATGAGAAAACAAAGTGAAGCCGTTTTTTTTCTTCTATAATATGACAAAATTTTATTTAAAAATATTACTTTTGTAAATAAAAGATTAAAAGCTTCTTTAAAGGTCCGGTTTGTAGCGTCATTACCATCTTTACGGGTCTGTCGCAGCGTGGAGTAAACAGAGAGTTAGGACATGCCACGTGTCAATTGCGGCAACAAAAGTACACTTTGCGCCCGCTACAGCTACAGCTGACGTCACACGTGCCTACTGCCGTACAGTTGGGGGAGTACAATTGGGTTCATTCAAGTTTACAAAAAAATAATGCATACTCTATGGGCACGTGCTATAAAACTAATGTTTTTTGCATATAGTGTTAGTTGAGTGGCGGAACTAAACACATATTATCTATTTTACATGTCAAAAATTAAATTAATAAATTAAAATGATTGTATAAGTAACAATCTATTTTGCATACATTACACTAAATAAGAAGATAGAACACAATAATAGTTACCATCTAAACTGGTTAAACTAAACTGGTTATAAACTAAATGTGATATTTTTAATTTGCAAAACTTCGCTATTTTTTATCTATATAAAATATACATGAATGGAAAATATCAGAATCAAACTTATAACAGTTTACCGTCACACGTACTGCACACGTACTGCACACATACTGCACACACTGCAACACGATTACATACAACTCTATAAATATCATACTATGCATGCATGTATAACAAATAAGGATATTTTATTAATATATTGATTATGTATGAGGAAATTACTTGTTTAGAATGGATTAAGTATTATTACATTATAATGTATAATCGTAAATAATAATTTAAGTTAAATCTATAACAATTGAATAATATTGTAATTTAATTAATGATCATTTTAAAAAGCCAACAGGCTAATAACGGGCAACGGCTACAATTTATAAATCCTAATCATGAAATTCGAAAAAAAAATAACGTGTTCCCAACAATAGAAGGCAACGGTAGCGCTGTTATCTGCCACTGCAACATTGTTTGGGTCAAAGGTAAGAGATCTTGCGATCGGAGCGCGTGCCACAACATCTGCCATCTTGAAAGAAAAAATTAAATACAAACTGTATACATATTTCTTTTTAATCCAACAATAGTACAACGACAAGTGAATTAAATCTATGCAGCTGGGTAATGCAGCTGCAAATAATTGGTACATATTGCACCTTTGCGTCTTGAGTTTGAGGCGAAGGCGTTGAGCCATTCGGCTTTTTCGTTTTTTTTTTAAATTCGCGAGCGCTGACCTTAATCGGAGCTAGGGGGAACTGGCAGATGATACTGATAAGATATGCACATCGATAATAGTGATATTTCACAAAATTTTCAAGTTCATATATTTTATTTCATGGTCAATTTACATTTACATGGTAACTAACATTATTATTTATTAATACAGCGTTACCTACACAATTATATTAATAAAGAATTTGGTCAAACTGTTATAAAAATCAAAATAAATCGATTTATCGAGCCCCTCACCGCGTCAGCCACCCTCGACGGTCTGTAACGGTCACTTTACTTGGCAAACAGCTTACTTGGCATTTCTAAATTTGTCTTTGCTTTGTAAATTTTGCGTTAAAGGTATTTTTAGTTTTTTTATACACCGGTGGTTGCGGTGTCAAGTCCTGTGCAGATCAAATCACACTTTCTCACAGTAAATGTGGTTAATTTAGTAGTTTCTTATAAATTAACTCGACTAAATGAGAATAAAAAATATATATACTTCTTTTGTTTCCTTTGTGTATGTTTCTTATTCTTAAGTAAGACGTTTAAAGACATACAATAATTAAAATAAAGTATATTCTTATTAGTAAATACTAGTGATAGAATAGCAAATAAAATACCATTTATATACCAATTTTTAATACTTAATTTTAATCTTTAATTATACCAAATTTTTAGCAAAATATGTGTTATTATTACAGTACAGTACAGTATAGTACGTGAATTGTGAATAGAATGGTATAGCTTAATAAAGGTGATCTATTATTTAGTGCGCACGTGCTTCCGTATCCGGTTAACTTAAAAAAAAAAAACAAAAACCGTAAACAAACGATTTGGTTTTCTGTCTGTGCCATACATTGTCAATAATAGATTCCTGCTTAAAAAGTGTTTTGAAAACAAAAACCTACTGTAACAAGTGTTTCACTGTTGGTTCGATTTCAAGTATTAGACCCAGAAAAGTAAATGCAGTGTCTAAGTTATAGGCTGTATGTCTGTATGTATGTATGTATGACTCAAGTGGCCAGTAAATGTCGCGGTGAAAGACGATATACGAAGGGCCCTCGGCAAGTGGAGCTCAAATCCTGTACCAACATCCGGCGTTCATTCAAGAAACCTCAATGAATGGACATAATATGTATTTATATATAGATATATTAATTTCTAAATACTGGGGAACGCAGTGTCTCAACACTGGGTTTCCTCTGCCTACCTAATACTGTTAGGTGTAAAAACGGCCACCCATCAACAGTATAGAAACTAAATATACAACTTAAACCTCCGTTACCTCCCCGGTGTACTCCCGCGTAGAACATATGGCGGCCGTGCCCACTCATATGTGACAGAATTTAAAACTAACATCTGTTTAGATTATGTTCAGTACATTTAATTTTGTTCACGCTGTATCCCGCACGTAGGTGCTGAGACACGCGAGACATTGTGTGTTGAGTGGCGAAAACGCTAAGCTTTGTCTTGTTACCTCAACTGACGCGTATACCGCCTAAATGAAAACCATTAATTATTACGTAGACAAGACTTAATGTCAGAATATTCCGTTTCCCGCTTCAACATCAAAGTCACTGCTTGATAGGAAGAGTAAAGGAGACTGGGAGAAAGGGCTGAGGAGTATGTTTGGTTGAACTACTGGTGCATGTAGCGATGAAGACTTCAGCCTAGGTATATCTGTGGTCAGAGGTACTCCCCCACATAACATACATATTTTGAATGATAAGTAATAATCACAGGAAATTACTTTATATTGTCATGAAATTCCATAAAAGCGTAAAATCGGTAAAATCTTGTACGGTTTTGTAGTGATGTGCCTTAAAAAAAGGACCACACTCATATAGCAGGTTACGCCCGTCCTGCTGGGATACAGCGTGAAGCTATAAGATGCAGTTCTTTAAGTCGTCGTTATCTATGAAATATTGTTTAAAAACAACTAAATAAGCAAAAAAGTTATCGCGCAAAGATCTTCAGAAGTAATTTAAAAAAGGTCCGCGCCATTACACAAATAGCGGCACGTTTGACAGCTCCAAATGTGCAGATTAAAATAGAAATTGTTTTAAGTTATAAATTGCTTTTTAAAAAAATAAAAAAAGACTAACGGGTAACACTTTAGCTTCGGCTTTAAAAATATTATCAAATAGCATACAGCAGAGTAGGCAAAGGGAACCTGCACAACATCTTTATAATATACAGAACATACATAGAAGTACAGAATGAGGCAAACCATATAAATAATTTCTTAGGACCTCCAAGTATAGATTAGACGCGACGCACTGTTTATCTTAGATGTAACGGAAACACACTCTTAAACAAGTGCCCAAATGGGCCAAGGACTTTAAAATTATTACAATTTTTAATCTGCAACGGTTTTTTTTTAATTTTTGAAGTGAACTCTTTGTTCTTGGCCTTCGTGACGCAGGGTCAGCGCTTAACTCCGTAAACACGATGGTTGTAGGTTCGATCCTCATTTTGAAGAGTGATTTCCGTCAATCAAAATTTGTATCTTAAAACAAAGTTCCTTCTGCCTATCCTGCTTTATGAGGGATACAGCGTGAAGTTGCGTACACAATGGCAGGAAAAGCCTAGTTTAGATGACAAAATGAGTGTTATTGTCTCAATGATTAGTGACCCACTTACAGCGCTCTGGCTGCAACCTATTTAGATACGAGTGGTGAGTGGTCATATTGCTTATATTACACTCTTGCCTGTTTTACTATTTATGTAGGAATCAAAGGGCCAGTCGTAGAGTGCGGCTGTAGACGCGAGATGTTGTGGGCTCGCTTTCCACTCCTCACTCCGTTAGGGGTAACGAGGCAACACGCAATGCCTCCAGAATTCGGCGGAAAGCGGGGAACAAGTCTTAATGGTTTTCAGGTTTCCTCTGCCTACTAAAATAAATTTCGGGCTTTTTTTTTCACTTAAAATACAAAAAAGTAAGTAAATTAAACTAGTATTATTCCCTATAACGCAAACGCAAATAACTAATTCATTATTACTATTAAGGTCTATTTAACAAGAAATTCCAAATTATTTTCATTCATTGTTAAAACAAAAGGGTTTCATTTCTTAATTCCTTCTAAAATTAGAGTAATTTTAGCTTGGCTTAAGTAATTTAGAACTTTGCTCCTGAAACATAAGGTCTCTTTTCATTTGACAAATTCTCTCATAATAGGGTACATTCAGTAAGAAACCGTTGAAATTACGTCATAGCTCACAACGAGCCATATGACGCGCAGTATTCTTATGTATGCAAGTTATTTTTAGTTTCACGCTGTATCCCGCATACCCCCCGCATCCCGCATCGCCTAATAGTCGAAATATTGCGTGTTGAATTGCGAAACTCAACGCTACACTTCAACTTACCCCAACAGAAGAGAGAGGGAATGAACCTACAACCATCGCGTTTCACTTCATATAATTTCAATTAACTAATATTTTTAAGTATAATTATTATTTTTTTCTAACACTTTGCTCCCATAAGTTTTTTTTTATTTCTATAAAAAAAAGAATTTGAACCGGTTACCAAATCCATTCACAGCCGTGAAATTGCGAAATTTATTTAAATATATGCGAATAAAAAAGTAATATCACATTTGTCTATATAGAGAGATAGACCTTCCCACGGTTGACTTTCAGCGTTCTACGCTGAGGCAAGTCGTTGCGCGGGCCAGGGCACGAGCGTGCGACTGTAAACACGATAGGTTGTGGCTTCGATTTCCATTGGAGGAAATTAAATGTTTAATATATTTATTAATTATTTTGTAGTAAGATAACGAGGCAAACTGCTGCGTTAAAATCTGCCACTTAACACACAATGCCTCCAAAATTCGGTGCAAAGTGGGGTACGGAAGTATGTTAATTTGAACGGAGTGTCTTAACACTATGTTATGTGCGGATACAGAGTGAATAATAAGTAATAATTAGCAAATTTTATTTATCCTATTATTATATTTGATATAAACAACGTCTAACGGTTTTATGCATTTTCCGTTATATATCCCTTATCATTTGTTTTAATGAACTCTGATAAGAATTTTTTTTGCAACAATTGATAAGGAATGTTTTGAATTATGCAGGATGCTGTGGATTCTACATATGTATCTACATACAAAAACAACTTATAAAACTCTACCGTTACCGAGTGCCAGACAACGCACAGACGAGACCAATGGATAGGTTAGGGAGTGTAGGAGAGAGTGTAAGAGAGTACAACTCGCAATTCGTACGGAAACGGAAAAAATGACATATTACATTTAACATCTTAAAGTCCACGCAAACAAAGCTACGGGCGACTATTGGTTTGTAATGTATACTTAAGAAGTAATAGAAGTAAAAAGAAAGAATAGTAAACTAATCAAAAGTAAAGTTGACTTTGACTTTTTATTTGTTTTAGTTTAAACTTTAAATACAATAAAATGTTTAGTTTATATAAAGCCGTACAGTACAGGATACGGTCACGGTCACATCAAAATAAGTGTAACAATAAAAATAATGTGAGAATTAAATCTACTGCCCTCAAAATTGACAGCCAATACTTTCAAAATAAGATTTGGTCCGCGAAGTCCATCTGGTATCACAACAAAGGGTCTAAGTCCTGAGAAAATTGCAATCTTTTATCTATATGTATAAAGTTCGGCTGTACCTGAACTTTACCCTGTGCTTCCGTGTTTGAAATGAAATTAAAAAAAAAAAACAACAATAGACAGATGATCCAGATTCGCACGGGAATTCGGCGCGCTTTTGTCTGACAGGTCACGACCCCGGGGGCCTGATTTCTGTATTGTCTATGCTATAAAGTATTACAAATTTGACAGTTCTCAGAGTGTAGGTTTCTTGCTTCTTTTTATTATTATTCCGTGGAAACATGCTCAGGACATCGGAAATTATTTGAGGAAGATAATAAATAAATACGTTTTTTAACTTTACGCTGTATCCGACACATACCACTGTACTAGACGAACTTTTCAGCCATTAGTATATAAATGCTACCTAAGCTTTAACGTACAAAGATTTCTTAGGGATTTGAAGTCCAAACCACAAGATAAGAAACTAATCCCAAAGTTAACTAGAAACCTTGAAAGACAAACATACATACACTCTTTAAAGTCATGCTGCAGTACCTTTCGTAAGCATACCGATCTATATCATGTAGTATCGTCGTGTAGAGTTGTATGAACAGATAGCGACCCGCTCGCGGCTTCGTCGGCTTCATTTCGTAGTCTAATTACAACATTACCATTTTAAATCTATACATTATAAAGTAAAGTTTCTGTCAATTCAATGAAACTGTTATTTTGTGTCATTTTTTCCGAACCAAATATTTTATATTGAGATAACTTTTCTATGTACGAACAGGAAGGAAAAAAAACCAAAATAATGAAAACAGCATTTAAATGATTTAAGCGGTTTCTGAGATTAGCGTGCACAAACTGTAACTGATACCCCGAACACCTTTCACTATACCTATATTTGTTGAATAATGAACAGCGTTGAGTTCCGCGAAACGCAATGTCTCAAATGCGGGAGGAGAGAAGGAAGTGTCTTAACACTGAGGTCTAAGGTCTATCCGGCTATATACGGAATAAAACGTGAACCTGAAACCATTTTTGTACTCGAAAGTACTACATCCTGTCAAGATAAACTGGTTTAAACGTGAGCTCATATTCAAAGGGCAATGGCCGAGTATCAAAAAATCTTCTAAAACAATCTAAATCTTAACCTACTTATGAAATAAATAGTTTCACGCCATCCTGCTATGCGGGATGCAGCGTGAAACCACAAAACAAACAAGTATAAAAAAAAATCCTCGAATTGAAATCGAATCAACTACCATTGTGTTAACAGTCACACAGTGTTCCCTAATGAAAAACAATTCTAGAACTAATATTAAAACAATTATAGATTACAACAAAAATAGAATGTATAGAAAAATCTGTGGAGAAAAAAAACACGCTCTATAAGATTTGTTAGAAAAAAAGAAACTGGCTTCAACGGTCTTGTCTCCCACGCGTTGTTATAAAACTAGGATTTTATCAGTGTTTTACTTGCAATATCGTATATTTATATAACTTATAATCAGTGTTCGTAACGTTCGTGCGTTTCTCCCGACTTGTAATAAATCTACGACTCTACCTATATTCCGCCATATGCGGGATGCAGCGTGATCATAGTTACCTAACTTTCGAGACTACTATAAGGCTATTGAGTTCGCCGAATAGTCTACTAACACCATTTTAATACCTTGTTGACCACTCAAGTGAAGCCGAAGGCACAAGCTAGTCTCATTATATGTTAGTCCTAACATTCTCAGATGTAAAAACTGAAAAGTACTCTTTAGTATGGTGTATAATATGGGCATGGTGTATGACGGCATTCCTTCACCGACGGACTAAGAGTTAGATAGGAAGTTGTAATTTACTTTTTTTTTATCTATTGTTATCTATTAGTATATGTTGTGGCTATCGTGGAGCAGGAACAGTGTCTCGCAGTAAACGTTACAGTAACGTTGTATCATACCCCTACCTCAGAGCCAAGACAGATGCTCTCAATTAAGACTTAGTGCTTATAATTTGCTTGTCGGTATTATCAGTTAGCTCATGCTCATGCCTATTAAAGCCTACGGCCTATTAAAACATAATATGGCTCAATTAATTAGCTTAATAAAACATATTTCCCTTATTTTCTTTTCCGAAACATTGCGAGTGGCGGAAGTTAACGCCAGATTTTGTTTTGTTACCAAAACGAACATATGAAAATAATGAATTCCTCCGAGTGGAATCAAACCTACAACTCCATCTACCCTGCTGCATGTGCGGGATACAGCGTGAAGCTAAAAAACTATTTTCTATTTGCTTCATCAATTACTATACTTCAAAGTTAATTGTAGAAGTGGATGAAGTATTATACATAACATTATCAAAAAAAAATACTATTTCAACAACTATAAAACCAGTACCACAGGAAGACGTTCGATATTCGAATCAAACCTCAAATTCAAAAGCCGTTGGCGTTCAAAAATTTGAATTTAGAACGGGATCTGAGATTTTCGTAATTCAAATGTGTAAATAGAAAGTTTAAATATACAGCCACATATGATGTAACGGGAAATACTGTCAAGTCAATAGTCTCTTACGAAATGTCCAAGATTCAAATAAACAAAGGGTTTTTCTTTACACTATATGTAAAACTTATGTAGATTTTTTCACTGAATCCCGCATATAGTGGGGCTGACAGAGAGAATTAGGTATTAAAACACTCCGTTCTCCACTTTCAGCCAAATTTTCAAGGCATTACGGTAGTATTTAACACCGCACCTTGTGTATTAGAGCAGGAAAATGAAAATAATTTAAATAAACAGAATCCTCTTTAAATAAAAATAAATTGTCCTCTTTAAATCATATTGGAAAAAGATACTCAGAAACAATATAACATATTATATAGAATTGTATGTCTACCCACTTATAACCCAAAAATTAAAAATTTAAGTGACTTTATTAATCTTAATGTCCGTTGTTTGTTAACACCAATTATAGCTTCACGCTGCATCCCGTATATAGCAGGATAAGCACAGGGAACCTTGTTTTAAGATAATCTGTTCCCCACATTCCACCAAATTTTCAGGACACCGTGTTAACGGCGGAACTGAACGCCGAGAGTTAGCCTTACTAAAACGAGGAAATGAAAATAATTCTACCTCCGAGTGGGAATCGTACCCAAAACTGTCTCTAACCCTGCTATATGCTGTGAGTGCCGGGATGAGGGCTTTCTATTTTTTAATTCAACATGCTACGTACGTTTAAGACGAACCAAACAGGTTGTATGCATCTCTATTAAAAAAAAAGTATTGCTATCTCTTTCATACAAACTTTTTTATACTACAAGTTTTTTATAGTTTTATTTTTTTTAGCGGTCACGAGTTCAAAGAAGATTTGGAGGATTTGGATAGGTCGATGGAACCTAGTTTCAAGACAGTCCGTGTTTCAGGCCAACGGTGGAACTCAACGCTGCGCTTTCTCTTGCCACGGCGATCTCATTCACTAACTTCGTACACCTAAGGTGGTACTTGTTATATGTAAAAACGTAAAATAACGTCTCAAAACGACACAGATGAGTAACTCTAAGCTTTTTTACTTTAAAACTTACTCTAGCATGACGCTAATTCACTTTTACTATTAGAATCGTTTCCATTTCGTTTCAACGTACAAAAAGACCGTTGGTAACCGTCTGCACTGGTTTCTTAACGGCGGGTCGTGGCGTTGAGATCCGCCACGCAACAGACAATATCTTGAACATTATAAGGGGCGTGGGAGACAGTGTGTGAACATAAGGTTCCCTCTATATAATCTGTACGCGGGATAAAACATGAAGCCGAAGAACAAATAAACTTAAACATTTTTAAGCTTCACGCTCTATCCCGCATATAGTGCCAAAACACTCCATAATTTATTTAGGAACTCACTTGAATCATTTCAATTCATCTCTTTTGAAATATAATAGACTTCCAAAAACAAGTTCTAAAGAATGCCACGAAATTGCCTCAAGGGGTACCATTAAAAGACTAGTGTTTCGTCCGCGGCGCCGCACGCTTCGACTACACTAATATAATATATATTTAATATCAGATCAGTGTTATTAGTAATAAAGATTATCGCAAACTTCTCAAGCGGTAAGAGCTGGGAATTTACCATTAGCATTAGCTGTCTCTAAGATATCGATGTTATCTTTTTTATCTTGTCCTTGTGTCGTTGTTGTGTTGATGTAATCTTCTCTCTTGTCCTATAAGAGGCGGCGTTGAGTTCCGCCGCTTAGCAAGCACTTTCTCTAAAATGGCCACATTGATAATTGCAAAATTAATTATAATATTGTGAAACATGACATAACAACACTTCTTCATTTAATATCAAAAAGCTTTTTAACTATCAACTATTGCCCCACAAACTTGCAAAATTATCGATCGATCCCACAACTCCGGCAATAAAACATACAATTAAACTAATGAGCTCGTTGCAAAATCAGCTTTATAACCTCTGATTTAAGTTTTATTATAATTTTGTTCAAAAACCGCGTTGAAAGCAGGTGTCATTCCACCCCAGACCTAATCTAATGTCATTGTATTAGCTGTATGTATGTATCTTTTATCTGTGCCCACTCGTATATACAATGTTTACAGATAATCAATACTTTATAATATAATCTATTTAATTATAGAAAGTTATTGAATAGTCCTTTTTGTTTTCTTTAATTGTTATTATAAAAATAATAATTATAAAAACCTAGAAAAAAAATATCGTTTAAAATTAAATCTTCCGTAAAAAATCATGAGTAACTTACGCGCTCATTAAATAACAAAGACAATAATATATCAAAAGTCTTCAGTAATATCTAACTGTAAGCGCGAGTTGGTAACAAGACAAAACGCGGCGTTGAGTTGCCAGTCAACACGCAATATCTCGAAAATTGGGCGGTGCGGAAATAGAGTTGAGTTGAGTGGCGGAACTCAACGCCATAGTGACAAGACACTACGTGCTATACATTTTTTATAACGCTTTTATTCCAAGTCGGTTAAAAACACCCCAAGTCGGCCATCTGGTGGGTTGAATGCACTGCCCGGTATAGACGGGGCTTCGCTATATTAAACTAATTCTAGGGGAGTTTTCTATACAAGTTGTTGATACCGATTTTATTCAAATTAGGTATATTCTATATCATGTTTGTTTATTATCAGTATGTTTTGCGGTTAAAACTTACATGAACTTAAAATGAAACAAATGAAATTATTATATTCAGTCTTAAAAAAGAGAGTCCATTGATTTATGAGAGAGGCTGCTAGGAGTCTCGAACATCGTGTTTGCATATAATAAAAATCAGTTAAAATATTGTTAGAAGTTTGTACTTGTAGCTAACACTATAGAGTCTATGACCTCTCTGCGACTGCAAGGAAGTTACTTTAAAGGTCACATTACGTTTTTTTTTAAAAACTTATTTAGAAAATAATTAACCTCGCATTTTAAAAAAGGGTAAATTACGAGCTAATTATAAAAGAAATTCATATGAAAATTGAGAAAAGGAGTCACTTGAAACTGCTTTCTCTGTCTTACCTGCTATGCGTGAAAGTGAAAAAATATCTATACACTCTTTTACTCTTAAAAGCTTGCGTGATAAATTGCGTTATCTGACATCGTGTTCATAATATAAGATTTATGTATAAAGCATAAGCAAGACCTATAACAGACATCTACCTATTAGCACATTATTAAACGGGAATCGAATCGGCTACCGTTATTCTTACCCCTATGTATGTATATTAAAACACATAAGCCATATGTAGAAATACGTTGTATACGTTAACGGGGCGTCACGGTGTTGCACTGATGCGTTAGAGACACATGTTGAAACGATTTTGATAAGGTTTCCAGTGTTATTCATATAAATATTAATAAGTACACGTATAGCTTTACGTTATATCCCGCTAATGGGGGGTAGGCAGAGGGAATCTAGTGTTAAGACACTCCTTTTCCCACGCACCGCCCACTTTCCGAGACCATGTGTGTTGCGTGGCAAAACACAACTCTTTCCTTTTTAAATAATTATAATAAAAAGTTTTCAATTAAGATTCGAACCCACAACCACCGCATTAAATTAGACACGTCTACGTTCACGGTGCCACTGCGGCATCAATTTTTTTTTATTTTCCTTTTTTTTAATCCACCAATAGGGGTCTATTGTCAGTGAATAGACCACAAGAGCCTGTTTAGATTATAAAAGGTTTCTTTCTTTTATTTTTGACTAGTGTTACGCTCGCGGCGTCGCCCGCTTCGACTGTACTGACATGATATGCTTGAATCACTGTCCGTTAGTGAAAACCACATTAAATTCTGATGTGTTGTTTAAAAGTAATAAAAGTACATAACTGTTAGTAAATTTTTGCTATGCTTCACGCTGTCTGTCCTCTCGAATGTAGGTAGATAAATAGAAATCGATCCCACAACCGTTGCGTTTAGTCACATCCGTATAAGAACATACCTAGCTATACATATATTTGGCATAGTAATACAGTATCAAATGTTATTTTTGTTATCAATATCATTCATGAAAGTAAGTGGGTTACTTTGTTACTGATAAAACAATACGCCCAATATATTAAAATATTTATTTATATATCACTGTCTCTCTGGATTCGAACTTACTACTAACATAAATGATATTTAAGATATTTATTTATTTTTACCACGCGGACGCAACTGCAGGAAAGCTAGTGATGGTATAGCTAGCTGAGCTGTACTAAAGCAAGACATTATTATTTTAACCTGCATTGCACCTGTCAACAATGCATTAATAATATCAATAATACAAAAACAACACATATTTAATCGATTCTCCAACAAATTTTCTATAAAATAGATTAAAATACACTTTTAAATAGATAAAAGAAACTTAATTATGAAAAGAAAAAAAAACTAACCACAGAATATAAATAAAGTAATAAAACATCCGCAAAACGTGTACAAATTTCGGAACGTGACGACACTCGTTTCCCGCCAATTGAACTTCGGTCCCTTTCTTGCGTACATCAAATTCATATGTTAGAGTAAGACAGCAATATAAACATAAATCAGCCATTATGATAACGTCCACGATAAGGCTTAAGATTAAATTCATTGAGCCTAAAGAATTTATTATTGATATTTGAACTAGAAGTTTGATATTTTAATTATTTTAGCAATTTAAGATATCAATTATTATTTATTTATTTGTAGTTTTTTGCTTATATATAACTAGCTTTAACCATGGAAATAACGACTCGTGATGTATGACACATGTCACATGACATGACACATTCTAAACGCGGGAGGCGAGTCTGACCTAGGTACAGTAATGTGGTGTAATATAGCCTGTAGGATTCCTCAATAAATGGACTGTAGAGCACAAAAAAAAATTCAATTCGAGCCAGTGCTTCCTGAGATTTATAATATTGATGTAATATGTATAAGAAGATGCACTATCTCAGCTCATGGCTGTATCCTAGTAATCAGGTAGACAGAAGGAACCTGTGGCAGAACTCTACGCCACACTACTTTCGCCCAATTTCTTCTCTACAGGTTATCACACTGTACCAAGGCCATGACGTAATATCTTTAAATAAATTTCAACGAACATTTTGCGTATACTACACCGACTACACGTGATCATTACTAAGAACAGGGTTAAATTCATTTTGACTATATGTATATATAACTTAGCAGAACTGCTTTCCGAACCGGTGGTAGCTTTTTGTCTATATGTTCATTTGACGATTCAAAAGTGCTTATAGCAGTCTATTTGAATAAAGAATAATATAATTAATATATGCTTATAACAAACGGGAAGCATATGATACAATAGTTAGAGAGGAATACGTTATAACAAGGTTTCTATATACCCTGAAGCTAAGAAAGGATTGTTTGTATGGTATTAGGAACCGACTATTTATGTTCAATTATTACTAACTTAAATTAATTATTTACTATTAAATATTCGTAAAAATACGAACTAATCTGTAGTTTCTTAAAAGAAATATAATCTAGAAGTTAAATAACAGATTAAACAATAAAAGATTCTTTATATTAAATAGGTGAATAAATATATTAAACTAAATACATTTAGTTTTATAATTAAATTCAAAATGACCGCCGACCGGTCTTACGTGTACAATAATATAATACATATACGAATATTTAAATTTTACAATTATTACTATAATATATATTATTATAACATAAGTATACATATATGTATCAAATAATTAAAAAGACAATAAACAAATCTACAATACTTAAAATAACTTACCCCGAGCATTGACAATTCATTTCGCAATTTTTACTACTCTCCCCCCACATTTTTACACAATATTTCAAAAAAACGAACACACAAACAAACAAAATTAGTCCATTATTTTAAATAAAACTTAATTTTAAATATTTTTCATTAATTTTTGGCTATTGTAGCAGTTTACGACCGAGATGCGAGCGGCTTCACGGTCGTAGAGCAACTGACGTTCGACCATCGATGAATAATTCCCGACGATCCCGACATTCCCCTAGAGTTGGGGCGTTATGGTAGAAAAATTTCTACCATTTTGGTAGTATTTTCGTAAATATTGAATATAATAAGAAATTTACGTTTTAAGTTTAATTTGTATGAAGATATTATAATATTTTATTTGGTTAAATATATAAGTCTTTCTGTTTTCTTTAAGAAATTTTGTATGGTATTCTGTTATTTTATTCTTTGTAATTTGTAGTGGTATCATATTAAAACATAATAATTTATTGCTAGTACTATATTATTTACATTTTCTTAGACATTTATTATTAATACTATTAGTATTAAAAAAATGCACTGCTGAAATTTGTACTATTAATATGTTGTGTGATGATTCTATGGTTCCATATAGATAATATAAATTTGATAACAGACTTTCAACTCAATTGACTGATGTCTAAAATATTTAAAAAGATAAAAGTATATGTTGATTTAAAAAACTATAAATATTGTAGTAACCGTCCAGTGGATTACATTGACCTCATGTAAAATAGCCTGTACTGGCTCGACTAATGGACTATCCAATAAAAAATATCTTTTGGTTTTAATTTAAAAATCGCAGTTGTCTTAATTCCTGAGAGTATTACATTCAACCAAATACAATCAATTTCTTAAATTATATAATATTATCATTTTCAATTACATTTTGTTTCTATCATTATCTCTGTTTATGTAGCGTACATTAAGCAATAAACATTTTTGTTCCTAGGCTCTAATGGATATTGTAAGTTTAAAAATATATCAACGGTTTTTTTAGCTTCACGATCTATCTCGCACATTACAGGGATGACATTAAAACACTCCGCTCGCCACTTTCCGCCGAATTCTAGAGACATTGTTTGACGGAACCCAACGCTGTGTTTTGCCTCGTTACCAAAGTGAAGAAATGACGATATTTAATTTTTCATTTCCCCAAATAGTTATCGAAACCACAACCTGTCACGTCTTCAGTCATATTTTTTGAGATTATACGCTATAAAATAAAGCCAATAAGTTTAAAATACAAAATCTATTATAAATATAATAATCTAAAAGGAAATTTCACCAACAATCATCGTGCTTAATAAGATTCTTTATCTTACCAACTGCTCTATTAACAATTACTTTATACTAATAATCATATTTTAAGGCTTACTTTAAAACAATAGCCTAGTATTTAGAAATATTTACACCAAAGACAATTTTAAATACATATTCTCAACATAATTAAACCATTTTTTTCTTTTATTGTGGTATTAAAAATGGTTTATAGCCCTTATCTAACTCTATTGTTTCTATAATAAAAAAAGCTTATGATTTACACAACATTTGAGTCAAAATCGTCAAAGACGCTTCTGTCGGCCTCTGAAGTAAGCTGAGCTAGCTTTTTATTTTACCTACCTATTATACTTTATACCTACAATTCTATTCTAAAGCTTATACAATCGTAAAAACTTAGCAGAAAGTGGTGAGACTTTGAAAGAAAAAAATATTGTTTTTGTTGTTTTTTATTGTAGACTAGATTATGGTACAATACTTGACGTTCTGTCATTTTACTCGTACTTATGGATCCAGCAGATCTACGTTGCTTGTGAATTCGATCTTCATTCTCGAGAATGATTGAGACAAGCACCATTTTAAGTTCCGCTATTCAAAACCAAAGAAAATTGGGCAAATGCTGCAGAACAGAGTGTTCTAGTAGGATCCCTCTGCCTATTCTGTATATATTATTTATATGTATATACTTTGCAGCTTCATGCTGTGAGTGTTGGTAAAGTTGTTTTGATTTTGTATTTAAATTTTAGGTATCATGTAGTCTCTAAATAATCGAACATGATTATAACGTTTGAAGAAATGTTTCTTGTTTTTTATATATTTTTTATTTCTCCTCAAACTTCAACCAAAAATGTATTAATAGAAGTAATATAGTATGCAACATATTCTTTTTGTAATGAAAAGTAATAGATAAAATAATAAAATATATATTTTTTACTATTAACAAAACTATTTTATCTATTTAAAGAAAAAACAAATAATAAATATTAAGAGAAATAAAATTTAGTAGCTTTTTCTTTTCTGAACACTGGCCACTAAATGTCTGACCTTACAAAGTAAAACACCGACAATAAACACGAAAGTTTAGTAAAACAATGCTTGTTTGTATTTGTAATAAAGCTCAAATTGCAATAAAAACTATAATTTCAAAGGAATGTCATACAAAAATCATATGGGAAGGGAATCCTGTTTCAAATTCGATACAGTTTTGCAAAATCAACTTTATTTTTTCAAAAATAGAGTCTAAATTTAGTATTTTTTATATAAAAAGCCGGTATTCACTCAAACATATAGCCGAGCGATTGGGAATTAAATCATATGGTCACTTTTGTATGATTCATACAAATTTCAACTTTATTATTAATGTCAATAGAGTAAAAATTCAATTACTTTGTAGTTTTAAAAACCATATGTAGCGGTACGAAATCAGATGACTTGGTCGCATTGATACTTACCATAGTAACGTGGTCACCTCGTCGCCGTCTAGTTAAGATCCATTTTAGATAGAAATAATTAAAATACTAAAAAAATGTATATGCCGTCATGATTGTCTTGAAATGCTCTATTTCATAAATATTTTTTATCAAAATCGGTCCAGTGGTTTACGAGGTAGAGTTAGACAAATATATAAAAAGAATTACCAGATTTTTTTTCTTACTAAACTTATGGACATAACGTATCCATATTTTCTTTAGCTGCATCCCGCATATACTCGTAGCAGGATAGGCAAAGAGGACCTAGTGTTAACATATTCCCTTTATGAAGACATTGCGCGATAGCAGAACTAAACACCGTGACCTGTGTTACCAAGTTAATATGCGTTACTTCAAGCTACAGAATTGTTAATTCTTTAAATATTACAAGCCGACAGACGTACCGGGAACCGAACCTGTGATATACCTACAATATTAAAACGATTATCACAAAACTATTCTCAAAAGTAAATCTTGTAACGTTTAACTAAATATTTATAACGATAAGACACTTCCGGTTGTCATAACTAGATATGAATTCTATACATTTATTTATTTATATTTAATACTAAAGAAAATATTCTAGTGACAAATTATTCTGTTCTTATAAAACATGATGTTTTATCTAGAGAGGAATTTTATTTTTAGGCTATATAGTCTATAGAATATCACGTCGATAATCCACTGTGAGCCAAAAAGCGAGATAAATCTAGGTATGGCTTTGGATTGATTTATCCATAGATTCAAGGTTGCCAGTCGTGTTGCTGGATTAGGAGCTCGGAGCAGTTCTTGGGACTTGCAACCAAGTGTGGGTCTAAGGGACCGAGGAGGTAAGCATGACGATCCTGTTCCGCCACTCAACAAGTAACACATGAAAGTGGGCAACGGAGTGTCTTACCACTAGGTGTCTTGGTTCACTTAACCACTGTACCTACTGTGTTAATTTTTTACATCCATCTCACAATTAGTACGGGAGACCACCCGCTATCGTATTATTAAAGGAACAAGTTTAAACTAATTATCAGGTTCATATATTTCTGTTAATATATTTATTTTATTTTAACTTTAATTACTTCAGGAGAAAAATAATTAGGTAATAGTAAAATATGTAATACACTTTTTTATAAGAGCCTTTCTACATAGATATATGCTTTTGTCTAATAAAGTTATTTATACTGCATTACATATTTCTTTAGCTTCACGCTGTATCCTTCGCATGCAGAGGAGTCACGCCTGTTCCTCAGCGGTCCAATGGAAAGAGGGGACCTGGTGTTAAGACATTTTGTTGCCCACTCACTGCCCAGTTTACGAGACATTGTGACTGACATGACCGCCGCGCTTTGTCTTGTTACCACTCCCTCGAATCGAACCCACAATATAAATATTATTTATAAATATCATATCAATTAATAAATATTCTGTGAAAGTAAAAAAAGCGCGCGAAATCTCGCGTCAGTTACGATACCGTTGCATTGAGAGCGTTAGAGCTTAAAATCAAGTTTTGAACTGAACATAAACTAAAATATATCTTAATATTATAATAATAGAGTTTATTTTTATTTCAACCACTAATTTATTCTGAAATTTAAGTAAATTAATCTTTACTATAAGAAAAATAACATTTATTTTAGAATATAAATGATCTTAAGAAGGTATGTACACTTACACATACCGATTATAATTTCTAATCAAATGATTTAATTTTATTTTAGTCCCCGGAAGTATTGTTTTACGTCATTGATAAGTGTTCAGTACGAGGTAGTAGGATTCTAACCCTCTTCTGGTATAAAACGCGGCGTTGAATACCGGTTTTTATAACGGAATGTCTTTAATAGAGAACGGAGAAATAAATAGGCCTGTGAGGTTGTTGTCCTTATATTTAAAGATACTGCAGCAATATAACATAGTGTTAAAACACACCAATCTCCACTCCATCCAACTGTCGAGACATCGTGAATTGAGTGGCGGAACTCAACTTGTGAATGTGTTATTTCTAATACCTAATATCAATATTTGAAACCAATTTATTTTTAAGATAATTAATACAATTTCCTAAAATACTTCCTCCCACGTTACCTGGCTTCACTAATCTATACTACTCATATTATAAGGCTGGAGAGTTTGTTTGGTTGAACGCGCTTACCTTTGAAATTGATGTATCGGGGAAGGCTATAAGCTAAAAAATTAAAATAAATTAATTCGGTTTGGACTTTTTGAAGTGTCCTTACACTAGGCCCCCTCTGCCACAGCACGGTGTGCTGTGTGCGGGATACAGAGTGAAAATTATTTATTTATTCTTTTTACAAACGAAGTCGCGAGCGACAAGCTGTATTAAACATTACTTGAAAGACCGTTGTGCTATCACCGAATTCATATCGAGCGATAACCTTAGATTGTTATTTATAATATACCCACGGTATACACGTGGAGTTTGAAAATGTGATAAAAAACACGCTCCGAAGGTAGCAAGTTCGGTTCTTGTTCGAGACAAAAAACGTAGGAACTTGTTTATAATCATTATCTTAGCTACAAGTTGCTCTCGCGTAATATAATAGAGTAAGTAAGATTTGGTGTTGAGACACTTTCGTAGCTTAACACTGTATTTTGTCTCGTCAGATTTCAAAACTTTAAATATTTTAATTACAGGTACTCTGATTCGATGGTTGTGGGTTCTGTTCCCACTCGGGGGTATGAATTACTTTAATTTCCTCGCTCAGCTAACAAGACGCAGCGCAGCGTTGATTTGGCATTCAACACGACGACGACGGAAATTGGGAGGAAAGTGGACAACGAAGTATCAGTTAGTAATAGGTTCCCTCTGTCTACCTGCTATATGCAGGATACAGCATGAAGCTACTTGCTACCTTGGGAAAGGTCTGACACCCCGTTCTCCATTACCCTAAATCATAACCCTAACCCATAACGTGATAATTAATGCAAGCAATTAATGCAAAATTAAGTGTTATAAGCAATTAGCGTAACTAAACACGCCTTATATTACTAGTATTACAGAGGCAAAATTAAAACAAACTAAATATATTTTTGTATGAAAATCGAACCCACAAACGTACCATTTCCAATAGCTTTTCCCATACTTAAGCACCACAACCGTTAGACATTAGCGTCTCTAAACACTATGTGACAACATCCGCCGGGAAAAGGCAACTAAAGTAACTAAACATTCTTAGAAACAGTCATTTAATATGCGCACGCGCATATTTGTATTAGCTTTTACATACTTCTTTGCCCGTGGCTAAACGGAAATAAATCTTCGCTGTGTCATGACACATGTCAGATTCTAAGTACGAAAGGTAACTCTGCCCGCAAGAACATTGGGGAACATTGATGTAAACGACTATCGGCTTCCTTAATAAATTGACTATAGGTACACCACACAGAGAAGTTAACTTAACATGCTATGCCTCTGAATTCGATGGTAAGTAGGGAACGAATGTGACTTAACACTAGGAGCTCAGGCAGCTTCCTCTGCCTGTATTAAATAAAAATGGAAAAACGAGAGGGACTTAAGACAACATTGTTTTGTCCAAACTGCTGTATGCGGGATACAGCGTGTGTTTCCTTCGTAACTCATTGCAGGCCACCCTCGATGACCCATATCTAGGATCTATGACTTTTTTATTACAGTACTGCTGTTCGAATGTTGAATTAAATGTTTTTAATAATTTATATTCTGTGTGTGTCCCCCTGCCTGCCCTGCTATAGCGGGAAACAGCGTGAAGCGTGCTCTCTTATTGCTCTTCTAGCAGTGAAGATCAAACCCACATCCTGTCGCGTTCTGAACTCGCAAGTTTGTTTTTTATATAAATACACCGTTCTTTATAAATTTCAGGCATAAATCACTAATTAACAATCTATATTTAATAGTTATTCTAAGAATTCTCAATGCAAATCGTATGAAACGAATTTCTTATTGCATAATTCCAGTCAGCTGTATACTAATGTTACGTAAAATTGAATCTAGTTCTCTTGACATAGAGTATAAAGTCGTTGAAACGTTTAAAGACTGTTGAGAGGTCATTGTCGGTCATGGAACAGGTATTTTTGTTGTTTGTTTTAGGATTTTTGACTCCATTGCTTTTGATATAGAATTGATTTTTGATTGAATATCTAAAATCTCACGGTACAAATTCTAATTTGATAGGAAATCAAGGTTCTTATGAAAATAAGCTTTATGATTTAATAATAAAGTCGATTTCTCTTTGCAATTTAAGTTTTAAGTTTCGCGCGCTTTTGCCCACGTGGTGTTTTGACGTTATGCTTTTTAAATTTTAGTATTTTTTTTCTTGTTTTTTTTTATAAAAACTTCTGAATCGGCTTCGTGATTTGAAGGCTTAATGAAAGTATTGTTTATTTTTTTAATTTTATTTGTGTCTCCTTATTATGTTAGATTCTTTGAAGGTATATCCGTTTTTAGATTTGGAGAGGAAGTACTCATTTAGTTTTTTATATTCATTACTTGTATTTAAACAATGATCATATGCTAGAGTCCGTCTGTTGTGGGGCCGATTCCCACTCGGGGGAATAAAATAGAAAGCGTTGAAAGCGTTGAACACCACCACACTGCCTCATGATGTGACCCGCATATTGCAGGGTAGGCCGAGAGAACTTAATACTAAAACACTCCGTTCCCCCCGCACCGCGTAATTTTCGAGACATTGCGGTTAGAGTGGCGGAACTCAACTGGGTTGCTTTACAGTTTTCTTACAGCATAAGTATAATAAGTATAAAAAGTTTTATCTGAAGATTGACGTCCGAACCGGTCGGGAGTTTGACTCCGTTTTCGTACATAATTTGAATTATTTAAAAAGCCGGTAACAATATAACGGCTTTTGAGTTTCCCAGAACTTTTTTTATTGATCCTTTCAAATTTTATCAATACTTGTTTAGTATTCAACAGTTCACGCATTACGGCGGCGGCGGTCTGGAGCAATTATAGTGTCTCCGTTTATTAGGCGAGAGGTCATTGGTTCAAAGACTGTTATAAATAAAATTAGTGCAATAAAAATAGTATATGTAGCAGGAGACCGTTAACGCGACGGAACACGTGGGTGGGTTCGACGGAAAGCAATATTTAATATTTAAAATTCTTCGCTGTGGTAACTAGGTCCGTCACTCAATATGCAATGCCTTCAGATTTCGGCCAAAAGTGGCGAACGACTGTCGAAGACGGCGAATGTCTTAATGGTAACGCTTCTCGTCGAAAGTGTTGTCGAAAGTGTTAACACTTTCCAGGGTTCCTAGGTTTCCTTGGCCTTCCCTGCTGTAGGATACATTCGGGGGAAGAGAATTATTTTAATTTATTTGTTCGGCTAACAAGACGAATTGCGACGAATTTGCAATAAATTCTGCCACTTAAAACACATGTTTCAAAAATGTACCTTTGCAGGGTAGATACCTCGCTATGTGGAAAAAAACGTAAAAGTAAAAAGGTTTTGTGTTAAAAAAATATTATAATACGCTCATAACGCCTCCAGAATTCGGAGGAAACTGGGATATATTAAACTCTTACAGGAACTCCAACCTTAACCTGTATTTCAGTATATTGGAGTCAGGAGCAAGTCTACAAGAAGAAGAGGGTCACCACTCCATAATTGGAAACTACAATCACTCAATTACAATATTTACGTGCAACATTCAATAACATTTCTTTCAATCATGGTCTGGGGTAGTTTGATTATTTTCATCGGGGCAAACTTTTTGTTAAGTAATCATTGGTGTCTGGGGTGGTCACGGCCCATCCGGCTCCAAGTATTTCTACGCTCAAATCAAAAGTATAAAAAAGTCTTATTGGAGTTTGGTGGTGACGTTAACAATATGCTGAAAGTTAGGCTTCAAACTGGCGATTCCAATAAAACTTTAATTTTTTTGGCTAAAATTGGTTGATTGATTGAAAATACAGAGCAACACAGAACATTAAAAAATATATTATGAAAATGTTGTTTATCATGAGGCCCTGGTGGCGCAGCAGCATCGCGACTTAGACCCACGATTGTGAGTTTAACGCCCACTCTGGCAATAAATTATTTTCATTCGATTTGCTCTGGTAACAAGTCAAAACGCAGCGTTGAGTTCCGCCGCTCAACATTCAAAATCCCGTTCTGATTACAATAATATATGGGAAATGCAGGGTGAAGCTATATTTTAAACTAGCGACTAATGTATTGTTTCGTTTTAGTATTTGTCGGCAACAGAACTCGATCACATGTATAAAATTCAACTGACTAACTATCACGCTTCATGAGATGAACATGGTGTTGACAGACAGTAATATACTCATCCATAATATACATTTATCTCGTTCAGTGGCTCAATTCCAAGTCTCTCCTCTCTTCTCCCAGTTAAATGGACACCGGTGGCAAAAGTCTCCTCTGACTCCTTGTTCCTTGTGTAGTCATAAACAGTTTAACTACAATATACTACTAGACCACTTTATAGTAGAATGGGAATTTGGGATCTCTTCTATAAACCCTTTGGACGTAGATGAAAGGTAGTGCTTCCCGTGTGGTCCCTTCTTCTGGTCGGAACTCAAAATTATAAAATCTTTATTAAATTATTGTTCACTTTTTAGTTCGTTGTTAGACGTCGGTTTTTCTTTTTGTTAAAAATTAATTTATTTGAAAGTCGTTTAAAAATTGCACTAAAACCCATCAAAGTGTCATGGCGGCGCACGTGACGTCGACTCTGAGTGTAGTAGTAGGAGTCACGAATTAACACCTATTGACGTGACTTGTGACGTGGTTGGTGTAGATTCGTTCTAACTCTGGTAAATATTTATATGCATATTATTTTTGTGTGGATTGTGAGCGCGATGGTTGTGGATTTTATTTAAATTATTTTCATTTTTCCGTTCTGGTAAGCAAAGTGTGACGTTGAACTCCGTCAATCAACGCGTAATATCTCGGATTTGGGTGGCCACTGGCCACGAGGTTCCCACTGACTACCTCGCTATGCAAGAAAAGGCGCGAAGCTGCTTTTTCCTTGCAAAGTATTATCGTTCTTTCGGCTTAGTTGGATAAAGCGAGACGATCTTGCCACACAGCACGAAAGACACTCAAAATGAAACAAAAATAAAGAATGCATGAAGATAAGAATTATTTTACATTGAGGCTAGTCGTGGCGCGTGTGTCTTTGTACCCCGTACTATAAATGCGACAGGTTGTGGGTTCGATTTCTACTCGAGGAAATTAAATATTTAATTTTTTCATTTCCTGGCTCTGGTAACGAGGCAAAGCGAGACATTGAGTTCCGCCACTCGACATGCCACGCCTCCAGAATTCGGTGGAAAATGGAAAACGGAAGTGTTTTAATGGGAATAGAGAGTATTAACATTAGGTAGCCAGGTTCCTTAAGCCGTAGTCCGTATAATATACAGCTAATATTATAATTATATCAATAAATAACACAAACTAGTTTCATATCCGTTATTCTACGTTTAAATTAAATACCTAACACTACATAAAATCTAATTAAATTAAATACAATTCTACTTTTAAGTAACTTTAAGTTGTGTGTAATAGCGGGGCGAGTTCATACTAAATAAGCTTTTCCTGATGCTTTTAAAGAAAACTGCTATAACTATATAGAAACAGGATTAACAAGTACAAGTTAATATTTTACCACCACTTTTTTGTTTTATCCTTGAAAATTAACTTGTGACGTCAAAATAAACTGTGAACTAGCAAAACACTTAAAATAACTCCATCAACTAATTAGCTGTCATTTAAATATCTTATAAAATCCCGCCTTTAATTGACAGGTTATATTTATAAATAGTAAATGCTAAATACATGAAAAAGGCATTGATCCAAACAGCCAAGCTATTTTGTCTAAACCTACCTGCTTTAAAAAAAATTGTAACCAAAACGCTGAGCGTTCCCAGAAACGACACAAAATAAAAGAAACCGGCATTACGAACCTGTTCCTCGGTAATGACGGGCAAAAAATGTGGAATAAAAAAAACATAAAGTATCGCCCATCAGCTGATTTGCTGCGTTGAGGCGCCCGAGTATTATGAAAGAAATGAAGCGGTAGCGAAATGTCTAGACTCTTGTATTAAAATTTCCTGAATTTTGAAGATAAAGTTAATAAGAAAATACATTTTAAAAACTATTTAACTATTTATTAGCATTAGATACTAGTTTGTTGACTTTTATTCATATAAATTATTTCATCTATATTTCCAAATTGCAACGAATATCTTAATTTACTAATTATATTAAAATGGCGCTATTAAATTAAAATAAACAATAATTCAAGAAATAATAAATAATAAAACGTAAAAATTTCAAGGCTACCCAACAATGACCTCTATGGCACGATGACGTCGCGTCAGCTGATTCCCGCCAAAACCGGCGTCACAAACACAAAAAGAAAAGAAAAACAGCAAAAAAAGAGTAAGTGTACAATTATTTACAACAATTCTATTGTAGAAATCATGTTTTCTAGAGAACAATGGCCATTTAAATTGTTGTATTTTAAATTTTAAGTCTAAAACCCCTCGAGAAACAGCTGATTTATTTCGCGTCGCCATTTTGTTGCGGAACGGGTTGGTCGTCATGTGATTTAACACTGGGGTAAGTATTAATGAATCATTCGTTATATTATTTGTTTTATTTCCTTTTTTAAATACAAGGACGGTCAGTGATTTAAATCTATACTAATATAATAAAGCGGGAGAGTTTGTTTGGTTGAATGCTCTTACCTGTTCGAATTGATTGAGATTGATAGAGAGAGAAGCTGGTATAAAGACACTATTTTCTTTTTCCATAATTAGAGATATTTCGAGTTGAATACGTAACAGAACTTAGTTGACTAAAAAAGAAATTGGGGAACCTACTTCGTCTTATACAATATATGATTTAGTTTTTCATTAAAATAAATGGTCGCGGATTTATATCTGGCATATTATATATTTATCACATAAATATTCTAGTTAAAGTTCATTCACATATGAATTTTTAAATAATAAATGAACTTTTTTTACATGAGACTTTTGGTTTATAATATAATTTCCTGTTTTCTCATTGTAAGTGTATGTGTACATATATATTTTGTGGTAAATTTAAATTTAAGACAGTTTTTGCTGTCATAGTGCAGCAGTAACACGTCTGCTGTTATGTGGGAAAAAAGATGTAGCTAATATTTCTACCAGAATTGAAACTTTTAGGAAGTAATATAAAACACATTTTTAATCTTGTAATATTGCCTTTAAACGTTACTTAGAAGAGATAAGGGCATTACAGTGGTCAATATTTTTTGCAATGGACCCGAAGCAAAATTTTGACAAGACCTTCCTTTGTTTAATTCACTTTCATCCGTTTTCTAGCAGAGAGGTTATATTGTGAGATTTGAAATAACGATTGTATGGCAAATTTACAAGAAAGCGACTTCAACATTTTAGTATAACAGTAGTAATATAATAGAATAGAATTAAATATTTGTAAGTTTTCTATTTGTTAATTCTACATATAGACCGACGATGTCCTTGCTTAGAGTGAAATATTGACTTTAATGTCCTTTTTATAGTATTTTTTATCACTTATAATAAAATTAGGGTAATATTAGTTTTCATTGCTTTTTTGTTTAACCATTTTTTTTCTCTTGTAAGATAGCGAGAGGCTAGTTAATATATCACTTTCGATTTCAGATTCATTGCGATTTGGGTGGTGGATCCCAAAATCGTGTCTCTGCGCTATAGTTGTTTGTCTGATTTGATTAAGGAACCGAAAATACATCAAATATATATGTATATCTTGCCTCTTTATGAGAATTGAATTTATGACTATCAGATATAATCAGGCACTTTAACTTTGTTAAGACAGATTTTAAAATGTTCGTCTTTATATAGATACGATACAGAAAAGAGCAGCAATTGGATTCCTTCAGGATGTGGTCGCCTTAAACCTCACATGATTTTTACATCACACGATGATCTATTGTGAATTTCGTTTTTACAATAGATATGAAATATTTATGTTACAAGTGTGTTTTTTTCTGGCAAATAAGTTGTTCTATTCCCTTTGTTTGGTGGAATGGTGTGGCGAGGGGCTTGCTTGAAAAAATGGTTCGACCATATTGTATTGACCGTGTACCGGATCATTTGTACGGTTATACTGGGAGTGGGTTTATTTAGAACTGTTTAGGTACTCAAATAATGAGAACTTTTGTAAATCATTTATAGGTACTCTATTGTAGTAAATTCTTTATTGCCCGCCAGTTCCTGTAAGAAATTAAGAGTTAATCTGTTCTTTGGGTACTTGAATTGCAAAATATACATTCATAATTATGTTAATACCAAATTATTAATTACCTATAAATATTGATACATTAACTTCCTTTTATTTCCAGGTAGAATCCAGTAGAGGGTAGAATTTGCCATGAATCATATAAAATACTTTATCTAAAGAAAGCCAAGCCCAAAAAGATCAATTAGCAACTGTGCACAAAAATTTTAATTGCAATGCAAAGTTTTGAATTATTACAGCCGCTCAGAAAAAACCAGGTATGCAGTCAAAGTTATAAATGGTTGAAACCTGTCATCTAATACCCTTACAATATATTTGATACGGTTCTTATAAATATCATTGTGCAAAAGAGGCAGTGAAAAGGCGTAAAGTAAAAACTAGTGTATAATATATTTGGCTCTAAAATCTTTTTAAAATGATATTGTGGTTGCGAATTTGTGTTGTTTTTATATAAAACTAGTCGTCGTCGTAAGGTGTAAAATGAAATATCCCGTTCTTTCCCGTTCCCGGAAGAATTATATGTATACATATATTAAGATATATACTTGCACTAAGACTTGGTACGTGTGTAAATAAAGGTTGAAAATCGTTTTTTAAAATAACAAATTTATTTAAAAGCCGGCTGAAGCCAAATCAAAGTAAAAACACACAAAAAGAAAGGTAAGAAAGTAGCTTAAGTAATTTTTAATAATTTTGCACTTCAAAGAACAAATTATAAGGATTTAAAATTCAAAAGACTTCTTCTGTGTTTTATTTATTTAGTCGTTAAAATTATTTTTTACGCTACTAGCTGACGATGTATCGGCTTATTTACGTGAATAAAGGTCGTCTCCTCTATAAATATATGAATGAGCATCTCAAGGTAAAGGCAATGGCTGTGCGTTAAATTCTCTTAACAAGCTTATTATTTAGATTTTAACGTTCCGTTAAGACAGAACCGCGTTGTGTTCCGCTATACAACTAGCAATGTCTCGAATCCAGACGGGAAATATTTTGCCACAAGATTCTGTTTGCCTACACTGCTATTGCTATTGGAAATAAAATAGTAGAGCAAAAAAAATCGTTCGACATTTTATCGAACGATGTGATAATACTGTATCTTTCTAAAGCATGTCAAGTTTACGTCCGAACTGTATTATGTAATCAACTTGCAAATTATAACCTTTACTTTTTCATATAACGCTTTTATAAAAAGGAAGGAGATAGTGACCAATTATTAACTTATTTGTAAAGTTTAAAATGTATGATAATTTAAATTAAATTAAACGCTGTATCCCTCTTATAACATGGCGGGCAGAGGGATCGGAGAGTGTAGTGTTAAAACACCGCCCATCATTTATCGTCGAATTCAAGATATTGCACTTAATATAAATCAAAATCCTTAATAGTTTCCACGTGAAGTTACATATGAATGTAACTCTTCGAATTCCAACATTTACCTTAACGCCTTATGACAAGTAAGTACCACCTAACGCGTCACGCGTCGCCGGGAACTTCAGAATAAATCCAATTCACTAGAAAGATGCTAACAACATAAATAAGGTGATGCCTACCTACATGGTCTGGACACACTGGTAATAGAACTCACTACCGTCAAACACTGTCACCGTACCACCGGTACCACGACGGTAAACCAGGTAGAGGCCGAGCACCAAGTAATAAGTATCGAGTCACAGTTACATGAGAAAGTAAATAAAGAAGGCCTTAAGTGAAGTACACGTACAGTGCCACGCTTAGGTTATGTATGGCCACTCCTGGGATATAATAATTTGAATACATAATAGGATTTTGACGATCAAGAATTGAATATCTATATTAATATGAAGAGTCCAAAATAAACAATGGTCGGCTGTGACGCGGGGTTAGGGTTAGAGGTAGTGGAGGGTCCCGTTCGAGGAAAGGAAATATTTTATATTTTCATTTCCTCGCTCTGGAATGTGGACATGTCTTAATGGAAAAAGAGTGTCTGAACACAAGTTTCCTAGGGATATACCTTAAAGCTATTGAGATAAAGGTACAGGCTACATCACATCACGTTATTCGTTTCAACGTACCAGTTAGAGATACCTCCTGCGCTTAGAATGTCTAGTGACGAAGTTGTAAGTAATACCTGGACATACAAAATAAAAATTTGGCTAGAAGCTAGTTTAGGGAGTTTAGGAGAATATAAAAAAAGGGTTTCTCGAAATTCGTATGGGAATAGAAACAAACAAGATATATCATTATACTAGCAACCCCCTTGCGGCTTCGCCCGCTTTTACTACTGGATAATTCATATAATGTATGTTTGCAAAGCACTTAAGATAATGTGAAAATTAATTAAACCCTAATGCAACCCGCATTTTCGTAGTTTCAATAAGGATTTTGCAATTCTTTTACACAGCAAGGATTTTTTAGTAGGTACCGTAATTTTAAATCTGTGCTACTAATCTTTTCAAGTACTTATTAAAATATATTTAAATGGCTATTTTTAGATAGTTAAATGACTATTTTTAAACGGAAGAAATTATAAACAAAAACCTACCTACTAATAACTACTACAAAAAATATGAAACCAAATATATCGCGCTTAAATAATACATTCAACTCCAATTATCCAATACGTGCAAACGCATCTAAATCTTTGTTGCTATGCATCTATAGCGGGCGGGTTTTTTTTTTCGAGCTTGTGGTTAATGCTGAAGAGGTATTCTGTCCCTCATGAAAAGCAAGCACTACGTGGCTGCCTGTGAGGAAAATTAAATAGAATGCATCGGCCGGGAATCGAACCCGGGTCGCCCGCGTGGCAGGCGAGCATTCTACCACTGAACCACCGATGACTGCTCATGACGCGCTTGTATAAGCAAAACGTCGCGGGGCGCGTTTCGTAGCAAAGACGTTTTGATATTGTAACAACTTCTAAAGTACTTATTAAAATGAAAAAACAGTAAAATACAGTTTTGATCTACATTAAATGGCTAATGTAACTAATATACTTATTTATATGCTGAGAGTAAGGGATAAGTGAAACTTGAGTAACATACAGCTGATGTGTCAGCGACGGGATGTGTCAACAATTAAATGCGTTTTTCTGTAAAACTATTCGCAATTTCGAAATAGTGTAAAAAGCAAATTTTATTTTCGTTTAACGTAGAAAATTAATAAAGTATTTTAAAGGATAAGGAGTAATACCATTATGGAAAATATCCCTCACAATAAAAAATATATTGAAATTACTATTTTTAGACAGAAATATGATCACTACACGTTATCCTTAAAAGATAAAAATATACTGTCGCAGACTTTTTTGTAGATCTTATTAAGAGGAACAATACTCCAGTACATTATTTTCATGTAGTACTTACCATTAAAGCAGCGCATGCGCGAAAGTGTCTCAACGGGTAGGACTTTAGACACATTTATCGTATTTATGTTAATTTACATAAAAATGTACAAATAATAAACTATATATAAACCTTCCCTGAGAAATACTCGACCTAATGGTGAAAACTGCATAAAAATCCGTTGGGTGGTTTAGAAGAAGAAGAGTTAGAAAGTTCAGACAGACACGAAAAGCGACTTTGTTTTATAAGATATAGGATAGGATAGGATAGGATACGGAATGTCTTAACTTAACGCTAGGTTTGGGTTGGGTTCGCTAGGCCAAATGCGGGATAAAGCGTGCTGTAACCAAGGAACTAAAAACTTAAATGCCTCACTGTACGTGTACAGAATAAACAGTAAAATAGAATATATTTACACAAGTTCTGCAAACCAAGGCTTTCTCAGTACAGAGACGTGTTAAACAAGTTAGTATTATCCTCAACAACATGCACGTTTCAGCCGCATGGGCGCAGTGGTTGCTGGTTCCTTTTGTACATACGATACACTCTTCACGCTGTATTTACATAGCGGAGTTACCGTCGCGAGAAAACGTAAATAAGTCATTACTCTGAGTAGCATCGATCCCACAACCGTCGCGATTACATGCACATGTTGTGCTGCAATGCACGACGCAATGACGGAGGGACACACCGATCCTCCTTTTTTTAAAGTCAGTTAAAAATAGAATAGAATATTTTGTATGTACACCCAAAGAGCAATTTCGAAGAATTTAGTGGTATTCAGTAAATGGCGCAACCACGCATGCTTTCCGCTTCTTTTATAAGAAATGGGTAAACTTCTTTCCCATAGACACGCTGTTTTCAGATTCGACATCATTGGAGTCACCTGACCTACAATTATTGAATTTGGCATGAAGTGATTATATACAGTAGGTATATACATACATAAAAAGTAAATATATATTTCATACAAAAATAAGTGAATACGCCCTAAATTAAATTATAGAATTAAACTTAAGTTTGTAGAGTTTAGCGTACTTCCGTCGACTTACAATCATGGAATTGGTACGGAACTCTCTTACTTTTTAGAATTTTTTGCGACGGTGTTTTTTAATCGTCAATGATTTAAAGCTAGAATCGCACCTACTAGCTACAACTGTCGCTTAAATTATGGCACTTTTACACTTTACCACAATGGCCAATGGGCAATATAAGAAAAAAGTGTATTCTTAAAGTATCCTTTATATGAAGTCACGTTCTGACTGACACTACTGACAGCACTGACCGACTTCCGGTTTACTTTATCTATGAGCTTAACATATTCTTAATTGTTATTGTTATATATATTAAAAACATTTTTGTGTTAGTAAGTGTTTGTGTTTGTAGTCGCAGCGCGCCCTGAAGCCCTATACACTATACTGTACATGTTGCATATTAAGTCACATTCGTCAAATAAAAAATCATTTTGTGCGTTTATAAAATATTTCTGAAATATTAGATAAGTAGTGATAAGGAACCCATTGCCTTTTGTTTAAATTGTTTTATTTTCTTTTGTTTATTAGGCATTAGATCCCAACTCTTCCAAGCGGCAAATTAAAACAATTGAAATATAATAATGTCGTTGAGAGTGGAACGTAAGACCCAGTGGCGTAGCTAGGGGGTGCGAGCGGTGCGGTCGCACCGGGCATCAAAAGGAAGGGGGCATCAAAGTCGATTATTTTTTTTAAAAGGTAGCCAATGTCACATTTTAGTGTCTGACACTTGATCTACGTGAGAGTAGAAGACACTTTGGTTTTTTTTTAGACCTTAGACCATTTTAAAGGGCATCAAGTCCCCTAAGCCGCACCGGTCAGCAAATACCCTAGCTACGCCACTGGTAAGACCACTGTTATATTCTCATTAGCAGTAGTTGAAGTGTATGTGTGTGTGCATTTTGTATTGTAACTGTTTAGTTAGATTAATCTAATAGGAATGGTGAGCCGTCGTGTAATAGCAGTACAGCGTCTGACTATATAAGCTGCGGTTGTGGGTTCAATCCAACTCAGGGTACTTTTCTTTGCTCTGGTAACAAGACGACCAGACGAAGTACTAGTAACACCACGCAACGGTGCGGTGCATGTGGAATGGAATGTCTTAACACTATAAAAATGTTTCTTCTCGACGTCGTCTTTTCGTCTTTTAGTCGTCTTTATTTCCAAATACATTATAAATATTTTTCTTTAAGGTCAATTCATCACTTAAAACCTCTCTCATTATATTCAATTGCTTTTTTAGTGCTCTCCTGTAGTTATCACCTTTAAGGTCACTGTGAATCATTGCATCTCTTAAGTTTAACTTTAATTTACTTTCTTCATCATAATCAGTGACATCTGTTTTTTGAACAGTTTTTCCTTCAATACTATGTGGGACAGTATCAAACAACAGCTGTTTATACTTAGTTTCTGAAGAAACATCATCATCACTATAATCATCAACAGTATAATCATCGTCATGATCATCAGAATAATAATAATCATCTTCACCTTCATCAACATACGACTGACTTTTTATATATCTTCTCTGTTCTACTCTTTTTTTCTTTCTAATTTTACCATAATATTTAAATTTATCTCTTGTTGTTGTTGTTTTTATTGTTGTTGTTGTCATTTTGTAAAGGTCCTTTTTTACATATTTTCTTATATAATACTTACTTTTGTGCATTTTTACTTTTTTTGTCGTTGTTTCTATGGGTGTTGTTATACCTCTAGATATCTTCTTTTTTTATCTTTTATTCTCTTATATTTATAATTCGTCATTCTCTCTTTAACTTTTTTCATTACAGTTTTATTTGTAACGTAATTTGATTCTATGATATAGTCCATTATTGATTTTGTTATTTTGAGAGATCTTGTTGCTGGAACTGAAAATGACTTTGTTTATATTTTAGCGACGCGCACAGCTTCGCCTGCTTATTTACAACCTTAGGGGTGAATTCTAATAAACCTTGAAACACGTGTTAGATGAAATATTTTTAAGAGTCCAAATTTCAAATTTTATAAAATTCAAATTTATAAAATTTTATAAAAATCGATGAGATTTAAAGAAAAATTCATACAAATACCCCTATTTCATCCCTAGAGGGTTAAAATTTTTCAAAATCCCTTCTTAGTGGATGTTCACATTACGAAAATAAACATCTGTCCAAATTTTACGTTTCTACGCACAGCGGTTACAGCTGTTAATGCGTCTTACCTCAGTCTATGGGAACATGTCATTTTATACACATTTAATATTAATTATATTTAATAATATAATTTAATATAATGTAAAAGTCGGTAGGTGGGTGAAAAAGAAGACTAAAAGCAGTGGAATCCAAACAAGTCAAACATGGACAATGGCTTGTAGGTAACACCCACTATCGGAAGGAAGCTCGTGTGTAGTAGATATTGTTATTGGGTGATACATATTACTTATAACCATTACGTGGAACTTCTATCCGAATACGATAGAAACATATAGACGATATATGTTTTTATCTTGTTTTTTTAAAAGCGCTAACCGCTTCCGATTTCTAACACTAGATTACTTTTATGCAATTAAGAAACTTATTTTTAGGGGACGGAAAAAACGAAAGAGATTCTCTATCTGACGGAATATTTCTGTATACTTGCACTGAGAAGAAGGCAGCCAGACGAAACATCTTAGTCCTGCCACTTAACATGCGGTGTTTCTAAAATCGTGCGGTACGTGGGGAGCGCAGTGTCTTACCACTATGATTCCTTAACTTACTCTGCAGTACTTAGGATACCTTCAGTGTGAAGCTAAAAATGTATATTAAATGAAACCAAGAAATCTGTAATTACCACCAAAATTCCTCCTCATCGTACCCCCAGACTTTATCAATTTATCTACTGCATAATCTACTTCCATCAGTAAAAGCCTCTCTTTAGTAGTACCCTGAATCCTTTTAAACGGTTTCAAAATGAATGCCTCTATCAGTTCTTTGGCTATTTCTTCGGGTTTTTTGTTAATATTTGGGTGAAGTTGCAAATCTCTTATGGCGTTCGCTACGTTCTTGACGTCGTCTTCATTATAGATATTATCGGTAACGTCGATAATTGAATTCACTTCTCGGCGAAAATTGCCGCGTCTGTTGTGGAGACAGTTGTGGACGAACTGTAGTTGAGCTGAAATTTAATTGTATAAAACAAATTATTAAACAATAATAAAAGAAAAGCGAGACGTTAACTTCCTCTACTGCACTACAACATGCAATGTATATAGAAATCGGCGGAAACTGCGTAAATCCAAAAAAGAGCCAAAATCTATAATACGGACCCCGAATCTCCTCCACGTTGGCGTAAACAGCCGCCATGGCTGCCGCAGTGATTCTATCCATTACCAGTGGACCAAATATCGTGAGTTGGTGATGTGTGTTTAATCTGTGGGTAAAGCAGCTCCAATGTTTTAATATAATTAGCGTCGAGTTCCGCTACTTCACACGCAACACCTGGGTTATGGGGAATTATGCGGTGCGTGGGGCAACGGAGTGTGTTACCATTACGTTTCCTCTGTGTAGTGGGCGTGTCTGTTGAGCGCGCGCTTTTATAATTATTAAATATACTTTATTAATGTCATTACCTAAGTAACTTATAAGTTTTCCATGTTAGGTAGTTACTTATATATTACATTTTTTTGAAAATGTTAGTGCGTTGGTCGTTTGTTTAACTTTTACAAAATAAATATGAAATCACAGCTGGAAAATGTGACTAAATCGACTATTTTTGCGAGCATTTCAAATGATTTAGGAGTAAAATTATTCTTAAAAAAAAATTAACTACTAATTAAACACTTTAAAATAACAGCATCTAAAAACAAAACAAAGTGATCATGTCACAGTGAGTATGAAGAAGAACGTGCTCAGATGTTGGGCACCTCGGTCACGTTACAGTCACACCTTGCACTCCTGGGTCACGACTTCCTCTGTTTGTAGAGGTTACGGACTCTTGACATGAGATGAGTGTCATTGGTAACAAATAAATCTCTGACAAATCACCAGTATGTACTGAAACTATGGCTTGATGGCGGTCGGTCACTAAGATCAGCTTACCTCATAACTTCAGAATTAACGCCATTCAACAGTGCTATCAGTTCTCCAGAGTCTTTGTTGGTTGTTATTTTAAGTAGCATTATGAGACTTGCCGTAAAATCTCCTTCTCTCCTCTCTTTCTTTATTCTGTTTATTTCATATACTATGTGATTGAGCGCTGGTTGACTCACTGAAAATTATTTTGTTTTATATATTGAAATCGGCTTGTGTTTGAGCCTGATGAGCGTTGATGCGGTCCACGGTGCACGCTTGCGTAGTGGGCACCTATTGACTCGCTGTATCCCGCATCGAGCGGGGTGAGCTTATAGGTTAAGCGGATCTCAACTCAACGACTTGTTAACAGAGCGAGGACTTGAGAAGAATTTATTCTCTCGAGTCTTGGTTTGACTTGAAAAATTAATTGAACTAAAAGCACATATTCCGTCACTTTAAATGTTTTAGTGACAACCAGTTAAATTTAATACTTCGAAGCGATACTGCCATTGTTTTTGTAGATTTTACTAGACATAAATAAGTCATATATATGTATACATTTATATATTTTAATAGATGACCTCTCTGACGCAGTCATGTAATTATAATATTATTACAAGAACGACATTTACTTACTCGTAGGTTCTATAGTAAAATTCTCAAACATTTTATCCGTAATAACATCTATAACATCATTTGTTTCGCTTATAGTTGATACTGTAGTAGTAACTTCAGTTGTAGAAGTTAGTGTAGTATCAACAACTATAGAAGTAACAGAAGTGGGTTGAATAGATACAGTAGTTTCTGTAGTTGATAATTGTGTAGTAGTTAATGGCGAAGTTATTTCAGTAGCTGGAGAAGTTACTTCAGAAGAGTTAGTAGTTGGAGAAAGTATAAGCGTGGAAGTATAAGAAAAAGACGAAGGAAAAGAAGAAGAAGTAGTTTTTTTAGAAACATTGGTTGTAGATAAAAGAAGTTGATAATAATCTTCCTTTTTTTCATCCCAATCATTGTAATTGTAATCATTTCTTCTTTTGTATTGATGATTTCGATTACCCCTTCTATGATATCTGTAGCTTTTTAATGGACCTGTAATAAAAATTGAATATTTTTTAAATCTTTTATTGGAAACTTGAACCTTTTGAATCAAGTTCGATCGTAGAGAGAGATCGTAGTGATTATATTTAAACTGTTAAAGGTGCTGAGCTCTGAGTCAACTCAAAATGCTATGGTCTTGAAAAGTAAGCAGAGAGTGAGGAACAAAGTGCCTGCGAAAAAATGATTTTTCTTTTTACCAAAGCGAGAAAAATGGAAATTCATTCCCCCAAATGGGAATCGAATCTAAAAATGTCATGGATTCAGTTGAGAGATTGACAGCTGGCCAGTGTGTGCCTTAATCAAAAAAAAGTAACACATTATTACCCTCATGCGTTACAGTAAAAGTAACATCCACTGATATGAGTGTGAGCAAGAACAATAACATTGAGACTTTGTGTATAAACTATTTTAGTATGCATACAGTAAAATTTTTCAATATTTTTGAAATCTATTAAAATTGTAATAAAATACATTTCATAGATTCGATAGACCAACCAATAGCTTCTTACAACAACGTCTATGTAACGTTTACAATAAAAAGAGAGTACTTGATATAATCAACACTGTATTTTACATAACTACCTTTTGTAGATACTAAAAAGTAAAAAATAAAAAACATACCTTCTTTAAAAAGACCTAAAAAATAAAAAAAAAATATAAAATAACTTCAACATTTAATTAAGAATAGTTTGTTGTGCAAACCTACCTAGCCTAGTGCCTACTGACAGGCTTGAAGTCAATGCCAAGCCTTTCGCCCCCTTCAGGTCCAGTAACTACGAGTAGACTATAGACTTAAGATGCAGATTGAAACTACGAATAATTCATTATAATAATCTATGCTATTTATAACATACAATTTTATTTTGTAAATGCTTGCATATTTTGATTTTGATTGCTTTGACTTAGAAACTTGGTCTTTTCTGTGCTCTAAGAGAAGTAGTATGACAATGATAAAATCCACGTAAATTAAATTGCGGGTATCACTAGTACTAATAAACTTTACAAGTAAGTAAAATAGTAAACTTTATTATATTTTATTAAAAGTATAATATAACATAGTCAGGACCTTCTTTGACAAATGGAATCATAAGTTTCTGACACTAACGCACCTAATCAAACAAAGTGAGAAGTTTTATAATATTAGTATAAATATCATAGACATGTCAAATATGCAAATTCATATTCTTGAACCTATAATCAACAATATATTTAATTCCTGCTGAGATCACATGTTGTCGAGCGGTATCCTCAATCCTCTGGAAGGGAAACAAAAGGAACACTCTTAACAAGTGTTCCACAATGACCGTCGAGCGGGAGCAATTTGAGGTTTTTATTTCTTCTATAACCTCTGCTATATCTTCCCCATCTCTTTCCAGGTATACTGTATCTATTACATCTAGAAGAGTGTTGGTGTCTTCCGCCAGGAAAGATTGACGATTTTCTATTCCATATATAACGAATAGGAGTTGATCTGGAATTAATTTAATTTGGTTATTTCCTTGGAGTGCCCTTTAGATAATTTATTGTTAAGATAATCTGTCCCGTTTTCAATCAAATTCAAGACGTTAGGTGTCAGGTAATGGCCCACACTTTCCTGAACTTAGAAATGTTGAAATTTGGCATATATGGGTAAGTTAGGAAACACTGTAAGGTTCGATTTCTAGAAAGTTCCAAAGGAAACGCGAATGTGGGCTCGATCCCCACTCGAGGAAATGGAATATTCAATTAAATTTATATTTTATTTTCTTTGCTCTTGTGTCGTAGCGAAGCGCGGCGTTGAGCTCCATGGCGAAAAGTGGGGAACAGAGTATTTTAACACTATGTTCCCTCTGTCTAACTACTGTGCGTGGGATGCAGCGTGAACCTGACTACATTTAACTAATTGGTCTTAAAATGTATGTAATTAAAGTTACGGGTTGTACGACTAGTAGATAATAATGAAATTCTTCATACCTTTCATAACATCTGTTGGTTCCACAGCTAACGCTTGGATGCTTGACATGATGATTTCTGCGGGTTTTCCCCCGAATATAGAGAAATTTTCTTCAGTTTCTAATCTGAAGCAAAATTGTAATAGTAAATTGAAAATAATGAAATGAACACTGTAAACGTGACTGTTCTGAGTTCAATTCAAAGTCCTGGTAAGCAAGGTGTTTAGAAAGATTCTTTTTGACAAATAAAGTGTTTAGTGGGGAAAATTAATCTTACTAAAGCGCAAAAATTAAATTCATTCATTGCCTCAATTGGGAATCGAACCCGGAACCATCGCGTTTCCTGTTATATATCCATACCAAGAACAAAACATAAATTAATGGTGATCAAGAAAGGTACCTTTGAATCTGTAAATTTAAAGAAGCCAATAAACATTTTACGTAATTTCCGTCCATCGATGCCAAAGTTTTCAACAACACGATTGAGCTCGCTGTGAAATATCCATCTTTGTGGCTCAACTCTTTAATTTCTTTGGCAATTGGATTTTGAGTTGTTGTGTGTATTAAAGTAGCTGAAAATGTATTTTTTTATTGTAAGTTGCAGATAACCTGGTGACAAGAGGCAATGCAATGAACCAGCGACCGTCGCGGTTACAGTCACTGACGACGACGACGGCCTCGATAATAATGCATAGTTATTTTTTTCTGTAAAGATCTTTTAAAACACAAAAAAAAACACAAATTGTTTCTGTGTTTTAAAAGACATTAGACCTGTATTTTCAATATTAATGTCACTCGAGATACATAAATGGTCTTGACAGACGGTCAACGAAGCGATCTTAATTTCGAAATACGAAATCCTAAAAATATGTATGTACTTACAAGAGCTCGATGTCTGAATTGATCCTGGAGAATATGCCTCGAATGATGGCGGAGAAATGAGACTAGAAGTGTCCGAAATTAATGTAGAAATTTCTTCTCTTAATCTCTCAGATTCACTCAATACTTCTGTAGTTGTATTATCAATGATCAAAATTGTGGCAGTTACATTTGGATTTATATCAGGTATAGCATTATTAGTTGTCTCATCTACGACTCTACTAGTCCTAGGATAGGAAGGACTTATACTTATGACACTAGTTATATCAGAAGAATTTAGATCTAACAAAGAAGAAATTGAAGCAGAAGCAGTTCCTGATATTTTCGGAGATTCATTGGTACTGATAGTTTTATCAAAATTAGGTAAGTAAATAGAAGTGGTCGGTTCTGTAATATAATCATAATCAAGTCTTCTGTATTTCAAGTAAATTGATTTGTGAGTTGTTTTATAAGGGTAATATAGACTCTTTCTCATATGTTGTCTCTCTCTTGCTAAAAACATATATGAAATTAGTACATTTTTCTATAAGTATGAATAAAAATAAATGTAAACGCGACAGTTGTGGGCTCGATTCCACTCTTTGGCATTTGTGAGATTACTTACATTCTTATACTGGCCGGCCGGCCACGCTGCATACCGCACACCCCAGAGTAGGCAGAGGGTGTGTAGGCCTAGTGTAACTGTCCGTTCCCCACTTTCTGCCGAATTCTGGAGGCATTGCATGTTGAGTGGCAGAACTCAAGGCCGCGCTTGTACTGATGACAGTGTCACATATTTCATTCCATATATATATATTTTTTGTGTTAAGTTTATTAAAAGTAAAGATACATTTGGCTCTGTCGCTGTACAATAGGAGTGTCCACTTAGAAAATACATAGATTATTTTCCGATGCGACAAATGGCGTCTGTCGATGCTCAGATATTTCCGGATGTATACAAACAATTCAAATACAAACAATCTTTATTAGTTGTTACTCCAGCAGCAATAAAGCTGCCGGCCGCAGCATATCCACATCACAACAATATTCAGGTCACAAATAATAACAAATGTCGTTTAACGTTTTCATTCAAAGCTCGCAGAAACCCGAGACAAAACAAACGAACGTTTTCTTGAATTTTCTCAGCCACATAATTGTCAATTGCAATTTCAAATAAAATTTAATATTATTTCATGATTATTTTTAATTGGTGTATTTATTGGGTAAAACAATAACGACCTAACAGGTCGTTACTATTAATTCGGTGTTTTATGTGAATACATCGATACGTCTCTTGTAGAACAATTAATATAGTTTTTTATGTTTGAATGTTTTAAAAGGGATCTAAAATTATTTTGTCTTTGGTTCCACTTTTAGAGACAGTCACACAAAGCAGTAATACAAAGCTTCTCAGCTTAAGCCTCGCCGACTATACTCACATCTACATATAAACATATTTTCTGTACAATACAACAATACTATAAATATACACAATTTCCTCATGAAAATATATTGACTTTGAATAAACCAATTCTGCTATAAAATTTGTCACATATAATAAAATATATTTTTGTGTATAAATATTAACTTATGTATTTGAAATGAAAATGTTACGTTTGTTTGTTAAAGAGGAATTGCTGAGTCAGAAAAAAAATATAGAACCAAGTAAGAAGATATAATACGTATATTTAGTGTAATTATGTTTTATAATTATAATATAATAAATAAATAAATACGTGTGTAGTAGGTGTAACTATAAGGTGTAAGTGAAATATTTATTTACGTTTATATTTTCATTTATTCGCTCTGGTGGCGAGGCAAAGCGCGGCGTTGAGTTCCGCCACTCAACACGCAATGCCTCAACAATTCGACAGAAAGTGGGGAACGGAGTGTCTTAACACTAAGTTCCCTCTGCTTGATACTGCGTGAAGCTGATCTGATCTGATCCGACTGATTAAACACTAACTTTGTGCAAAATCGCGCACATAGCAGGCAGAGGGATAGTAGGCAGAGGGAACCTGAGAACCTAATGTTAAAACGCTGCGCTTCGCCGAATAGTTTATTAGGGTTAACAATCGAGACCAAATTATATAGAAATTTTTTTGAAGATTGGAGAAAAGGCCCTACTGTTATAGTAATAAACTATTGGGGGTTGTTTTTATTTTTGTACTTTCAGGTCTATTGTTTTCTTATATTATATTTGCTTCCCTTAATTGAAGGGCATGAGAGAAACAAGTTGTCTTAATACTAGATTCCCAAACTCTACGTTGCTATAATGGTATCTGGTACTCGTAATTATATACGTAAACCCGCAGGCAGCCTCGCAGGCGCTGACTAGTGACTACTAGTATGTAATACAATGTGGTGTCTCGTAGTACTGGTTTTATGTTTATTTGGTGTGTATCTATTTAAATTTTTTTTATATCTATCTAATATATCTTTATTTATTAGTCTTTGAGGGTCACCCCTTAAGACTATATTACATTTTTTATCATACCCAAATGCGGGAACAAATATCTTTATTGTTGTATTTAAACCCATGGCTACTTCTATATTTTGTATAATATAAATACATATTTTCATACTTACACATTTTAAAAATAACTTAACTAAGCTTCACTGAGAGAATGGAGCGCCAAGCACTACGGTCTCTACATACCTCTTTCGCCTCGTTCACTGTCAACCTCTGTATGATGAATGCCCTCCGGGGAGTCCTTATGGTTTTTACGTGACCTTCCTCGAGTATCTTTGATACTGTGTTTTCAATGGTCCACGTAGGTCTCCCCCTACCTCTCTTACAGCTCACTTTTCCATCATAAATCTTTTTGCCATTCTTTCATCACTCATTCGTTCAATGTACCCAAACCAACTGACAACGTTCTTACAAAATGTATAAAATATATCAACTGTTCTTCATTTGACGCCTACGTGGCGCAGTGGAACAGTCTTATTTAGAGTCTAGAGGGTTGTAGATTCACCCTACACTCGATAAAATGATTACAATTAAGCTATTTTTTATTTCTCCGTTCTGGTAAAATGCGGCAAGTACCAACTCGCTAGCTTTATTAGATTAGTACTACGAAAAGGGTAGCTGTGTGTTTTTCATGAAATTTAATTTTTAGATGCCACCATAAGCACTAAATCCCAAAGTGTTAATCTGGAACTAGAAACCGTATTCGAATTAGAAAACGATAAAGATATTCATCTGCTTACTAATATACAAGAATTTGTAGATAAAATTAAAAATGTTTTAAGAGACGGTGTAAAAATCAAATCTAAAAGGCAGAATGAGCCACAGTCGCTTACTCAACTTCTTATAAATGTAATAGATATCATGAAATCCTTAAGCGATGACGAAATAACAGAAATCTTTGACACAGCTGGTGACCAACTTAAAGAATATTCCTTTGAAGATTATTTTGAAGATCTCGGTACAAGGAGACTTTTAAGCGATAAACTTGGTGATTTAAGTAGGAATCCTAGTAAAGTGCGTGCAAATCTAGACCAATTATTAAGGCAGATGGATAAAAACAATAAACTAACGAAATTTATTAATATAATATATAATAAAGATTCTAAAAGAGTAATTTCAAGGCTTCTAAAAAAGTTGGTGCTTTTTCGACGCAATTTAAGTCGACCTAAAGAGGAATTAAAAGTTATTGCTGAAAGTATGATCCGAGATATTTTACATAAATATGATAATTTGATTAAAAAGAATAAACAAATTGTACAATCTATAATTAAAAGTGTCAATATGATTAGTGATGAGATTGAAAATAAATATGGAAATATAGAAAGAAATTCTAATAGTTCTGAAGCAGAAGACGATAAGAATTCTGACGAAGAAGAACACAAAGACGAAAAGGAGACTTTAAAAAGTGAAGTAAAGAGAATGAAAAATAAAGAAGAACCACAGATTATAAAAAGTAAAGTAATAAAAACGAAGGCTTCCAAAACGTTAACGTATATAACTCTTTATCCAAGTAGCATTGAAATAAATAGTAGTAAGAGAAAATTCAAAAGTAAATCAAATGTTGAAAGATCGAAATCTGTTAAAGGTAAAGGACAAAATGATACATTTGAAGAAGAAGCCGAAAAAATAAATACAAACGAATTAAATGTTGAAAGCGTTAAAACGGTTGTCGAAAAGGAGATTATGGATATGTCTGATAATGAGCCAACAACTGTTAGAAATGTGAAAACTCATAGGTTATTATTTATTTTTATTCGTTACGTGGATGTGGTTAGTAAATCAAGAAATGAGTTCGATTGCCACCCTACACTGATACTTGTTTGGCAATTACCAGTTGTCGGATGAAATAAGGGTAGATTCTATATAATTAAAATTCACATGGTTGTGTAATAATTCCAAATACATTCATATTTTGCTTAAACAAAAAAATATAAAAGCCAAACCAGATGTAGGGCTTCCCGGATGGACTCTTTATATCTTGTACATAGTTATGCCACCTTAGTGATGTTTTGATTTAAAACAGTTATTTGTGATCTCGCTCATTCCAGACATATTATAATAGACAACAATTATTTAGAATGGAATGTCTGATACTAGGCTGTCTTTGCTTGTCTTCCTATACTAGGGCCTGAAGCTGCTTTTTAAAATAATATTTATTTTATTGTTACAGGCATCATAAAAAAAGTAAAATAAAAACTAAGAATCCCGATATTTCAAGCAAAATACCACCAAAGTTTGGCATACGTACACCGTACTATGAACAGTTCGGCAGTTTACACAAAGCGTCTAAAACTAAAAAACTAAGAACTTTTACAGATGACGATCATCCAGAAGAGAATATCACATTCTTTAAAATAGAAAACAAAGAATCCACTAAATTGGTTATTAATAATTTATATCTTAATAGACGAGCTCAACATCTTATTGCTACAGAAAATAAGGAATCAGTAATTAATTCCATGGAAAAATATGATCAAGATACAGAAGTAACTAAAGTCTTACAAAAAGACACTTCTGATAAAAATATAAAAACTACTGAAAAATATAGAATGAATAAAAAAGTAGATCACACATTTAGTGAAAAAGAAAAAACAACAAAAAAAAATATTATTCCTACAACAATTAATAAATCATCTAAAACTATGAATTATACAACTTTAGAAAATTATAGTTTAGATGTAAATATTTTTTTAAATAATTCTGAAATACAGACTATAAAAGACGATGAGAAGAAAAAGCAAATAGAAAATATAATAAAAGAAGATTTAAATAATCTTTTCTCTACTACGAGTAATAGTACCGATGGTCATACTGATATGTTTAAGGAATTGGAAGATGCATTTGATTTAAGTTTAAAATAAAAGAAAACATCTAAAAATCTGTGTTCTTACTCACACAAATATACACAATTTGTACTGTAAGACTTATTCATAACTACCGGCCCGCTCGCGGTTTCATCCGCGTGAACTATGTTATTATTAATTTCTGTCTCCATGACTACGTCCTAGTGACCTCTACGCAAAATTTGAGACTCCTAGCATTTGTAGTAACGAAGTTTCATACAAACTTTCGACCCCAAAAACAACCCCTTTGAAATCGAATATTGCAAATTCCCGTCTTAGCGAGCACCTACGTCCTATAAGTAACTCCTATGCAAAATTTGAGATTCCTAGCACATGTAGTTTTTGAGATTTCGTGATGAGTGAGTGACCTTTCGATTTTATATATATAGATAGATAGATTTGTTATAACAGGATATTTTTTCGCTAAGCGCCAATCGCAAATCTCACTTAATTTTTAAATATATAAAAACTGGCTTTCCCTTCGCGGAATTTCACGCGTTGTTTGCATTGAATAAATATTACTATAAAAATAAAAGTTATCCAGCTACGCATTTAATATAATCGTGCAAATAATTACAGTTTTTGCTTCATTCATGTCCTTTATTAAGTGATGAATGATGCGAAGTGGTTATGCACATACACTATCACTGAACTTATCCATAACGATAGGATAACATAATTATAAGCTAAATTATTAAAGTACTTTTGTACTACGCGAGGGTCTCAGATGGATGGATGGATAGGATGAAGAAAAACGTGATTCAATGTTTTGGGCACAGCGAAGCGGGCAAACATCAGTAGTCAGTCATCAAGAATGAGTAAGGAAAAAGAATGGCAAAAAAGATTTATGAAGGAAAAGTGAGTGGTAAGTAAGGCAGGGGGAAGAGGTTGTCCATGGACAAGGTTAAAGAGATATGCAGAGAGCGTACCGTTTGGGGCTCCATTCTCTCTGGCTACCCCGCTAAGGATAAATCTTGAAAGTAAGTAGCTGTAGGTAGCACTCTTAAATATAATTTATATTAAAATAAAATATGTATAATATTATTAGAAATTAGAAAAGGTAAATATAAAAAAAATACTAAAAGTGGTCTAAATCGGATTTAACTAAGATTACCCTGAAATAACAATACTATTTCACTTTATACAAATAGTCATTAGCCAATTATAGCCATAATATAATTTCATATGTATGTTTAAATAGTTTTGCGGACTTTTATGACCAGCGACTGAGGCTGCACAAGAGTCGAATTTGAGGGAGGTGAGGATGGTGCTTGCTGTCAGGCGGTGATGTGAGTCGGCCGATACTTTAAAGCCGATAAGGCTCAAATTTTGCATCATATTTTAAAAAAATAAATAAATATAAGTTATTTCTATTTATTTAATTATATTGAATTTTATTTTATTTCACTAGCTTTTTTTCCATTCACCTTATTTGTGTTATATTTCCCTATGTCGCGTATCACTTATCCCAAATTAAAAAAAATATATGTACTTACCAATCCAGAAAACGTGTTGTGAAATATAAATAGTATTTTATCACTGAACACAACTTTTTAAATTTATAATATAAATAACATATGTATATGTATAAACGAATACATGCAAACGTGTTTAATTTTATCTTTCCCTAACTTTACGACAGTAGAGTCGGTTTCAGTATAGAAAAGTTATTTTATAAAAATAGGATAAAATAATAGATTAACACTACATAATATACACTATAATAACAGCCATTTGATATTACGGTTCAAATTTTAAATAGTTTCCTAATCTTGTGACTATTTAACCTGCTTTGCCAGTAATTTTAATATAATAAAAAAAATTATACTAGTAACATTAATTTTGTATAAATTAAATATATGAAACGGACTAGCAACATTGACCCAGTGATATTGTTTTTGACACGCCTACGTGAATATTTCACCTGTTTTTGCCGATTTTCTCAATTTATTCGTCATATTTTGTAAATAATTGTGTGAATTTAAGTCTAACATATTATAATTTAGTTAGTTTAATATATTTATAGTGTAAATACAACGGAAAAGCCATCAAATTTAAGGTAAAAGTCTAAATTATAAATGTCAATATTTTATTCTACCAAATTAAGATGTCATTTCGTTGAAACAATTTGTATTAAAATCGTATGTTTTTTAATAAATCGTGTTATATATAAAGCTTGGTTATTGTTTATTTTTACTATACTAAAATCTTTTGAATTGTACCTGCATTGAAAATTAATAATTTTGTTTAGAAATGGTAGATTTTAATCTAAGTTTATGGAAAACCCATCTAAGAAATCGATTTGTCGGATGACTCATAAGTACTTTCACATAGCTTGTTCAAAGCTATAAGATTATTCACGACTAGGGCAAACAGATAACTTATTGCTTTGATTAATTACTAGATATAATGCACTAACTTAACGAGAGCTATTGAATAAAGTACACTAGCCTTAACTTGCTGCTTCACCTTCATGTAACATAGCTTATAGTTGTCCTCACTAAGACTATAAGAATAATCCTTACTACAACATATCTTCTGCATCATGTGGGCTATGATACAGACTAGACATAGTTATCAAGTTACTGTGAAGTGTTTGAAATGTTGGATTTCCAAAAATACATAAATCTAAATATATGTGTATAATAAATGTTTATAATAAAAATCATAGATCTTATTTTTTGTTGTTTGCACAGTGCATGGTTCTTGTGCCCCTGCACCATAATAGCCTTATCTAGAATGCAATATTTTAAATTCAGAGGGAAAGTGGAGAATGCAAGTAAAAATATGAAGTTGTTAAAAATGCACAGTTAAAGATCTATTGAAGTTCAGAAATTTCTAGTGCAACAATGAATATGATGTACACATATAATAAAAATATAGCTTATTGCTGTCAGTACATGTAAGGTATAGGACAAAAACTTATTGGGAGGATGTATCAATATAATATAAACCCAAAACAATTTTTCTTAAAATTTTATTAACATGTAGTGGTTTATAAATAAAAAAATAATGTCATTTTCAAATGCGCATAAGTGTCTTAATATTAGGTACTTAGAGTTTCCTCTGCCTACCATGCTATGTGAAGGCATACAATATGAAGCTAAAAAAAAATACAGTCGAATTGATAACCTCCTTCTTTTTGAAGTCAGTAAAAAATATGGACAAGGACACAAATGGAAACCAAAAAACATATATAAAGTCTTGAAAATTGAGTGTAACATGACGTTTTAACACCAGTTTTCCTCTTTCTACCTTGCTATATTTGGGATTAACAGTGAAACTGAAAAAGAAAAAATTATCTTATCATTAAAATTTTTAATTCAATTGTATTACAATTAGTATTGCTAATTAATATTTAATAGATTGCAGCTAATATGTCAACATTAGCCGACCCCTACGGCACCTCAGGACAGCTGATCCTCAAGTGGGATCCAAAGAACCTGGAGATCAGGACCATGTCGGTGGAACGTACCCTGGAGCCGCTGGTCTTGCAAGTGACCACCCTTGTTAATAGCAAGGACAAGGCTGCTAAGAAGAAACGACGTGAGTTGTTTTGTATCATTGATTGACAATTGTATTTTTCAAAATTTGATTGTAAACCCGATGGTTTTGGGCTCAATTTCCAAATATTATTTACATCTTATCACTCTGGTAGAAAGGCTTATCACTGAAAAATCAGAATAACTAGACAATACTTAAAAGCATCTTTCGTTTTAGTTAAAAAAGTGCTACTAGTATTGAATTAGCATATACATATATCTTTCTCATTTAAGCTGGTAAATCGAAGCGAGCCAGTGCTCTAGTGGCCACAGTGGAGCGCGCAACGGAAATCTTCATAGAGCGAGGTCAGACTATCGCTTACGAAAACCCCGAAATAACTCAGGAGATGTTGGCAGCTGTAGAAGAGGTTAGGAAGGCTGGTAAGTACAAATCGTCCTCAGCTTTGTAGGAAAGTTTGTGGTAGTAAGAGAAGCAGGGGGGACCTCTGTTGCTTGTTTTCGATTGACCTTCGAGAGTACAAAGTCAATGATACAGTAGGCAGATCACTAAAAGCGCGAGGATCCCTGCTCCAAGAAGGACATGTATGCTGGTGGATGATAGTGGTTTGATGCTCTATTCCCTCTGACTACCTCGTTAGGGATACAGCGTGAAGCAAAAAAAATGTGGTCAATTATCTTTTTTGAGTATAGATTTTTAATCAATATTTTAAATTTTTGAACCAATTATGACAAGGAAGACTTCATAAGAAGGCTTCCTTCAGTTATATCCATTTATGACACTATTTATATAGTGTCATAAATGGATATGACTTGTACACCAATCAAATGGAAATACATGTAAATACCCAGAAAAGCAATGTATTTCCAGTAAGGCATCTACATGCCATACTAGTATGGGCTATCTAAAAAATTTGTCCATTAGGACCAATAGTTCCTGATTTTAGTTCATCCAATCAAACAAATTATTGTTTTATAATTTTTTACATTTTAAAGTGGTTATGCCAAACTTAATTCCAAATTCTAACAACACAAATAAGAACTCCGACGTACATAGCTTGATGACAATGTGTGGTTTAGTCAGAGTGCTTGGACAGTTTCCTAAAGCCTCAGATTCAAATCCCACGTTCAAATTTATATTCGTTTTCTAAAAAAGTATATTCATAATATTTATTTATTAATTTACAATAGGAGCAGCGATGAGTTTAGCAGCTCGCGAGTTCTCCGAGGAACCTTGCGCGTCATCAGTTCGTTCGAGCATGGTCCGAGCGGCTAGGAGTCTGTTATCAGCTGTCACAAGACTTCTAATTTTGGCGGACATGGTGGATGTACACCTGTTGTTATCTAATTTGAGGACGGTAAGTGTTAGTTTCAAGCTGTCACCCGGATGTAGCAGGTTAGGTAGATGGAACTTAGTGCTAAGACACGCACCATTTTTCACTTTTGGTCGATTTTTTGAAGGAAAATTGACTTTGCGCAATGGGAACTAAAGCGGAAAAGTGAAAATAAAAAAAATAAATGAATCTCCCATGTGTTTATCGCACACACAACCGTAGTGTTCACAGTCAAACACTGTGGCCTCGAGTTTATTATCTGTTTTTTTTAAATTCGGATCAGCTGTAATTTTTTTCCTTTTGTATTGTTTTGGCAAATACTAAATCTTTATTTATCTATACAATAATTTACCACATTTTCACTACTTATTATACAAGTATACTTATATTTAAAAAATCCAGGTGGAAAATGATCTCGACAAGCTAAAATCAGCGTCATCACAATCTGAGTTGTTAGAATCAGCTCGACAATTTGGTCGATCTGCTAACGAGTTAGCTGCACAAGCTGCAAGAAGGCAAAAGGAACTAAAAGAACCGAGAATGAAGGACGAATTGGCAGCTGCAAGAGCTGTTCTGAAGAAGCATTCCACTATGCTGCTGACTGCTTCCAAGGTAAGGCTTGAAGGTGGTTTTAGATGGTGGTGATGATGGTTAATCTCACAAAACCTAACTAGAAACCAATCTATTCTAGTTAGGTTTTGTGAGATTCTAAAGGTCTTTTGACATATAATCAATTGGAAGGAAATGTTTACAGGTATTAGTTGGTCTTTTTAGTGTAATAATGTATGTTTTGACACATGTCAAATACTTACATAAGTATCTTAGTTGCACAAGCTGTGAGATGGCATAATGAGTTAAAGGAACCGAGGATAAAGGATTCATTGTAATGTTATTTTCATTGTTTCAGAAAATGTATTTTTCATTCCTAAAATGTGGAATATCATTTTAAAAGATGTTATTTTTTTTCTATTCAGGTATACGTGCGACATCCAGAACTGGCAGCAGCGAAGGCGAATCGTGATTTTGTCCTCCGCGCTGTGTGTTCAGCCGTCGATACCATTTCAGCGGTAGCACAAGGGAGACCGTTGCCGCCTAATTCTGGTATGTTTTTTTTGTATATTTGATAACCTATCCAAACGCGGCTTCGCCTGCTTGAATAGCACTGTTGTTTATTTAGTAACCTAAATTATTTTATTAAATTTTAATAATATTACACTAGAAACTCGATTAACCGGATTAATTGTTGTTTCGGCATTCGGATAATCAAAAATCCGGGTAATCAAAAGTATGAAGAAAATCGGGTAAACGGGTTTTGAGCATATATGCAAGTACATAATGTACGTACGTTTAATAAAAACAAGTAATTCATATCAACGAAAATCAATGTTTATTACGAAATTATTAAGAGTTACGTGTGTACGAATAATTTGTTTACTATATGTATTTGGTAATCATGAAATAAAATATTTAATTTGGTTTATTTGGTAATTCCCATTTGAAATCACTTTTTCTGTTTAGTGCTGTTAAATCACTAATTCGTTTCAGCTGTAGTAAACTCACAGTATCCTCTGTTTGTTTTTCAAACTAGAGCTGTTTCCAGGGCATGAAATGGTTCATCATGACATGAAATGCTGGCATAAATACGACTTGTAGGTCTTGTACATTTTTAATACAATTGGTCTGTAATCTGGATAATCGCGAATCCGTATAACTGAGGGCCGGATATTCGAGTTTCTACTGTATTACATAAACTAATGTTTTGGTATAAACAAAGGTTAGCAGTTTTTTCGATCAAAATACTTTATATTGTTATAAGTTATTTATTTATGAACCAATTGAAATAAAAATACACGAAAGTTTGAAAAATAAACTATATATAAGTAGGTTTTCCTCATACATCTTCCATTTCAGATATTGATTAGTTATAATTTTATAAAATGTATAGATTTCTATATTATAAGTGTTCTTTTAGGTAGTAACAGAGTGCCAATAGAAGGTCCCGGCGAGTTGGCTCAGGCTTTGGACGATTTTGATGTAAGTATGTTTTATTTTTCCGTTTTTCTAATAGTTTCTTTATTTTTAAAAATATAATGTGCAGATTTTTGTAATTACTTTTTTTGGGTTACCCTTTATCCCGCGCACAACAGGGTAGGCAGAGGGAACCTAACCGCCAAATTTTGGTGGCATTGCGCCTCGCTTTCCCCCAACACTAGAGCGAAGAAGTGAAAATATAAATTTAAATAAATATTTCATTTCCTCGAATGGGGATCAAACCCGCAACTCGTCGCGCTTACAGTCACACACTTGTGTCTCTGCGTCTCGACTGACTTCAATTGGTGGTGGTGAATCATTTCTCCGTTTATTTCCTAGGAACGTATGGTAATGGAGCCTCTGGCCTATTCTGAGTTAAGAACTCGGCCTTCTTTGGAGGAACGTCTCGAGTCAATAATATCTGGGGCTGCTTTAATGGCAGATAGCTCTTGTACTCGGTGAGTCTAAATTTGAGCTTGTATATAGATAGGTCTTTATTTAGTATTATATTGTAGCCAAAATCAACAAAATTTTCACATAAATTGTGCCTATGTCATTTTCTGATGTATAAGCTATGTTACTGTAAAGTTTCATCTAAATCCGTTCAGTAGTTTTTGCGTAAAATTGAAATTAACACAACTCACAAACTATCACATTTCTTATTTATATTCATTCTTAAGTTCTTTCATTTTTTTATTCAGTGCAGAGCAGTATAATCGAGACGAACTGTTACGTTTATTAAAATAATAAATATTTAGAGTTAATTTGTACGCGGTAGAGGTAGGCGCGAGAGGTATAACAGCGAAATCTCTCTATAATTTATTAAAAGATCTCGGTCTCGATCTTTCTAGAACGATTATCAGTTCATTTTTAGCACGTATTTCGAAGGCGGCATTAGTAGGATCTTTTCAAATTTGGTTAGGTAGAGGGAGGAGCGCGGACAGTGGAGCCCCTTAAACCTACACTTGGATCGTAAGTCCCAGGCACTCTCCAAACTCCTCTCTCTGCAACGCGACGGGCCCGGACGGTGCGCGGTGAATCCATGGATTTTTTCTCATATTCTATATTTATTGAGTTTCTAAATTTTATTTGTTTAATTGAGTAATAATTATTTTAGTTTGTTGATAAATTTTGTTTTATTTTAATAAATAGTTAAATAAACGTTTATAATGTATTAAAATATATAAATCTATTTATTTTAATAAATACTTTTAATGAATAGAACAATAAATAAAATTTCAATTTAAGGTACCTACATTAGCTATAAATATACAGTTATACTCGTACATAACAAACATGTTGCTACTTCAATCTATCTAACTTATAATAAAATTGTAAGTAATCATCGTCTGCACATTGGATATAAATGAAAAAACCTGTTAACAATAACAGGTTTTTTTCTTCAGGCTTCATTTTTTAATCAAAATGGCTGGAATTTTTATTTTTGATATATAGATACTGCTTATAAAGGGAGAATGTGATTTTAACACAAAAGTAATTCAGATTATCCATACAAATAATATTTTTTCTAATTGCAGAGATGAACGCCGCGAACGTATAGTAGCGGAGTGCAACGCAGTGCGGCAAGCTCTACAGGACTTGTTACATGAATACATGGCTAATGTAAGTGTCTTTGTATTGAAAAAATATTTTTGTATTTTTCGATAATTGTAAACTATTTGTTTCTCTTTAAGTGATTTTATATAGTAATTGAACTCATGGTCTATGGCTGTGCTTGTAATAAGTAGCTTCATTTTTAAGTACATTTTTAATTTGAACAACAATTTGTATAATTTACAGAAAACAGCTATATACAATACTTCAAACTTTTAATCATTTCCTTCCCGAGTGAACAATGTGCTAAAGTTCGGAAACCTATTATCTGTTTCTCCTAGAACATTGTCAGTGTCAAGACATTCCATTCTACACTTTATGTTTAGTGACATTGAATGTTAAGTAGCGAAACACAACGTCGTCATTTAGTTTTGTCATTTCCCCTCAAAGGAATCAAACCCGTAAACTCCGTGCTTGCAGATGCTGTCTATAACAACATTGGTTTCCTAACTGTGTTAATTTAATAGTTACTTATAATTATATCCATACTAGACAGACGTGACTTAGAGGTGTGCCACTTGAGGGAGTAATTTTCTCGCTATACATGTAATGGAATAAGACAAAACGTGGCATTGAGTTCCGCCACTCAACAAACAATATCTGAATAATTGATCAGGAAAAATGGAAAAGAAATATTTTAACATTAGTACCTTCTGCTGGCATATAGCAATATACAAGATAAAGTGTATAAAATATATATTTTCACATTAAAAGGCCGGTCGAGCGGAGCAATCTGAGGGTCTCGAGCGCGCGTTGGAGCAGATGTGTCGCAAAACGAGGGACTTGCGTCGTCAGCTACGTAAGGCCGTCGTGGATCACGTCTCCGATAGGTTTGTTTTAATTTTCTACCATTTATTACCACTTTCTACTATTTAGTAATAGTAGTTGGATAATTTGATTGATTGTTTGAATTTCTACGGTTTTTTTCTATGTCAATTTTTTTTAAAGTGTAGTAGTACTTTGAATATATCATACATATAATATTGGAATACATATTTACGGTAACACTCTCATTAAGAAAAACGCAAAATTCTTGGATGGTTTTAAGAAGCGCCGATTAAAGTCCGGCGTCTTTCGAATTTTCGTATGTTATCCACAAATATTTATGTTTGTTATTCATCTTAACCATATTGCTTTTAGAATTTTTTATTTAAATCTATTTTTAACGGTTAATTCACTGTATTAAATTAATTTCTGATTTTGTAATATTGAAATATGCAAGTGATTTATTTTAATTATGATGGAATTTGTGATAGCAATATGTACCACTTTTTTATAGTTTTATATTACTACCATTTAATACCATTTGTTACTAATTTCTACTAATTCTGTTTCCTACGTTATATTTTTTCCTCTTAATATATTTACCTCGCCTTAAAAAATAGCAAAATATTTTTGTTTTTTTTTTTATTTCTATTGTAAAAAATAAACTATTATTTTATAATTTTATATGTCCTCTTTTACAGTTACAATATCTTTTTTTACAGTTTCCTAGAGACGAATGTGCCTCTGTTAGTACTTCTAGAGGCAGCTAGAAGTGGTAACGAAAAAGAAGTAGAAGAGTACGCCGTCGTTTTTACCGAACACGCTAATAAATTGGTTGAGGTAATATTTTTGTGGATTATTTATGACTTTTTATATATACCTGGGTAAGCAGTGGGAATTTCAGTTTTGAGACACTGTTTTATTCCTTTTGCCGAGTTTTAAAGATTGCTGGGTGGCGGAATTTAATGCTGTGTTAGTCTTACAGTGACTGTCATCGCGATGCTTGTGGGTTCGATTATCGCTTGAGGGTAGCTAACTAGTTCATGCTACTACACTGTAAGTCAACAGGCTTTGCCTTCATATCAGAGTGAAGCAAGGAAAATATTAAATATTTCAAGAATTGATCCCACAACTTGTCGCGTTTACAGTCGCACACTTGGGCCCTTGCGCCGCTACGGCCTCAAACATTGATGATCGTAATTAACATTCTTTATTTTAATATGATTTAAATATTACACCATTTTATATGTATTTTTCTCTCTTTTTTTCATACAGGTGGCAAATCTAGTGTGCTCTATGTCTAACAACGAGGACGGTGTCAAGATGGTCCGTCACGCCGCCGGACAGATTGAATCATTGTGCCCTCAGGTCAGATAATAGTATTTTATACATTTTTATACTTTTTTCATATAGAGTAGCTTGAATCACAGCTTCGCTCAGGCTCACGGTCTCTCTCAATTGATATCAGATATTACCAGAATAACTGATGGAACAGTGATTTGTAAGAGAGGTAGGGAAAGACCTCGGTTGACTTTCGAAAACACAGTATCAAAGATATTGAGGGAATGTCACGTAAAATTTTTGCGAACCCCCCAGAGACCATGTATGAAAAGGTTGATGACAGTGGACGAGGCGAATGAGGCATGTAGAGACCGTAGCGTTTGGCGCTCCGCTCTCTCTTACTATCCCACTAGGGATAAAGCATAAAGCTAAGTAAGTACCTGATAGGGAAAACGACAGATCTCTTCTGGATCTCTTGCTGACTGCTACCGAGTATCCGTCAAAGCCTCTGGGTACATCTAACCATAGTCTGGTGCACTTCAAAGCACTCTTAACCCAAACTGCTCATACACGAGCATCCAGAATTCGGTTGTTTTGGTAATATAAGTCAGCAGTTTGGGATGGCCTGCGTGAATTTTTTGCATCTTATCAATGGGGGCAACTTTGTTTTTGTACTGAAGATCCTTCGGTCTGCGTGGATGCTGACACGACCACTATTTTGCAGTGAATTGAATATTGCATAACCAGTACTGTCGTTCGTATTGGCGGTTCGTATTTAAATGTTGTTAATAAAACGCCATCTGTTAGGGACGACGCACGCACACATAAACCTATTAAAGGGATACCGCCGCCCACGGCTCATTCCGTAATCGAGTCGTAGGTATTGGCGATAAAGTTCAAGTTAAATTTATGAGTATGAAATATTTTAACCTATATGCTGTTCCCGAAAGCAGAAGTGCCTACGTTTATAATCCTGTATATAATAAACATACATTGTGCAGGTGATAAACGCGGCGCGCGTGCTGGCGGCGCGCGTGCGCTCGCGCGTGGCGCAGGAGAACGCGTCCGCGTTCGCGCGGGCATGGGAGGCAGCCGTGCGCCTGCTCACCGACGCCGTTGACGACATCACCACCATCGACGACTTCCTGGCCGTCAGCGGTAAGTTAGGCAAAGACAAGACAAGTCAGTATTGATGGATTTTGAAGGCTTTTTGCTGGATATGTTCGCTTGTTCCTAGTGTGACTCTTCACTTTTAACAGAAAACAATTAAACTTTCATAGGATTTTGGTGAATTTTGATCTGAAATTTATATATATATTTTTCTTTAATTTTGCAGAAAACCACATACTAGAAGATGTGAACAAATGCGTAGTGGCGTTGCAAGAGGGCGATCCTGACTCTTTGGAGCGCACCGCCGGCGCCATACGCGGGAGGGCAGCCAGGTTCCTTATATTAAATTACTAGCGACCCGCTCGCAGCTTTGCTCGATAGAAATATGCAATTCTTTATTTACTAATCTCAATGGCAGTCGTGTTCTAATAAGATTATCATTTTCAAAAGAATATGCACACATTGAGAAATAAAATTTCAACCAATAAAAAAAAATTGTAACAATTTTGTCCAACCTATTGTTTTATATTGGCAACTTTTTATTTTAGGACTGATGTAAATAAAGCAAATATTAAATGTCAGGGGAATGTTAGTTTTAAGGCAAATAGACAAAAAAATAAAAAATGTCCTTACATTATTAAAAACTCTCAAAACTAGATTTTCTCATGTACGTTCCGTATATAAAAGTGAAAGTCAAATAATTTTATCCAAAATAAGAAGTTACATGCTCGAGACATCTGACTCCAAAATATTAGATAACTAATGAAAAATATGCTCAAATGTAAGAATAATTTGAATTTGCAACCATTTTATGATACACTAAATGCATATATAATGGGGAATTAAATGTCTGAACACTAACCTGATGTGTGATTTTAAATAAATAAGATTATTATTTTTTATACAGGGTCTGTTCAGTTGTGACTCAGGAAATGGATAATTACGAGCCCTGTATATACACAAAGCGAGTGTTAGAAGCTGTCACAGTGTTGCGAGATCAGGGTAAGTGGATATTCTATTTTTTTTTGGTTTGGTGTGTATCCGTATGTCAAAACATTTTTACTCAGTAACTTGTAAGTGTTAAGTTAAAAGTAATATCAAACATGGTCATCAGTCATCAAGTCTGCAGTTCCATGAAAGAAAGAAATTTGTTTTTTACTTCAATAAATTGTTTTGAATGACATTTTAAAATACTATTTGTAACTGCACACTAATTAGAGTAGGAAGAGGAAACACACTTTACACTAGGTAAAAACACTCCGGTTCCTACTTCTTGTTTTCATTTTGGAGACGTTGCTCAGTAGCGGATCTCGACTGTGTGCTTTGTCTTCTTTAACCGAACGAGAAAATGAGAATATTTATCTTCCTAAGTCGTAATCGAACCCAAAGTCATCGCGCTTACAGTCTAACCTTATGCCAGGAATCTGCGACAGCCTCAATGTAACAATAATGCAACTTAACTTTATAGTTATCAGTATGTGTGTTACTTTATTCTGTTTTACTTTTAAAAGATCTATTTGCTACGAATATGAATGAAGTTTAGAAAAAAAGTTCTTAAATTTTTTTATTTTATTTTATCACAAGTATAAAAATGTTTCCTGATTTCATAGAAATCACAGATTGTTGTTGTTGTTTTTATATATTAGTTTTATTTTTTTTACAAATATGAGTATTTTTTTAATATGATAAAATTGAAATAATAATCAGACTAGTCACATTCTCAAGTCTCATATAAAAATTTAAACATATTTATGGTTAAATTTTGTTTGAAATATACTTTTTCAATTTAATCATATTATACAGGATGTTTTGATATTTATAATATTTAAGCTTCTTTTGGTGGATTTGCCTTGATGAATTCTATTGCGCGGATGATTGCTTCAGGAATCGGGGGTGGTGTAGGGATGTGGGGACCCTGTAACAATGATTTAATAAGAGCTGATAATCTGAAAACGGCTGAACATACTGTCATGATTCATGGTTAAGAACCCTTGACTAAGTCACCTTTCAAACTAAAAATAAATCTAAAACGGATCATCCGCTTGAGAGCTAGGATGTCACACCAGAAATTTTTCTCACAACATAATTAGGCCTGAAAAATTAACAAACAACAATTACACGAACATATCTGTTCAAAGCTCAAGTATTTAAGCACACCCCCCGAAAATATCACTACTGACTATTCCACTATATACGGGATGCAGCGTGAATCTAAAGAAAAGTAAATGTATGTAAGTCTTACCTGAGCCTGGAAACCATTTTCGTCAGCTGAGTATTGTAGCTCGATGACTTGACCATCAGGGGCGGTCCATCTGGCTTGACCTTGGACTACTTGGGCTGGGGCTTCGGCCTGGTTAAAATACAATGTTAGTTGGTTATTTGCTATGGAATAAAATAAATGTAATGGCATATTTGATTATGTATCAAAATTTCTTGTTGGGTAAACTATACGGGGATACGCAATATATGCGTTTAGACCAACATAACTTTTAAGTTAGGTTCCGTCTTTCAATCCATGTTGTCCCTGATATGAAAACTGAACAAAAGATATAATGTTGACTATTATGACTATGATGACTTGATTCCTCTAAAAAAAATTTTAACGAAGATTATGAATGAGAACAAAAATAAATTAAACAGTTTTTAAAATTTTAATTATAAATTTTAATTTGATGCAAATCCCACTGCGTTAAGATTTTTTAAAAATCTAAATTAAATACTCACTCCAGGTACATTCTTAAGGGCACCTTGCTCGTTCGCAGCGATACCGTTCTCAGTTTCATAGGCCCATTGGTACTGCCCATCGACTCCCACATCCAATTCCTGCTTCAGGATTTGGGCACTGGCCTCCTTGCCCACGATGTGGGCTACATCTCCTGAGGCATACGCCACAACGGCTAATAAAATCAGGAGTTTCTGGAATATAATTATTTTTGTACATTAATTCTTTCATTATAAAAATTGTGAGAGTCTATAGCCTAGAAGATATTGTTTTTTTTTTGGAAAGGGAAACTGGGAACCTGTCGTTAAGACACATCGTTCCCATAAAGACACTTTCCGCCGAAGTTTTAAATATTTTATTTCTCCGAATGTAGATTGCACCTGCATCCTTGTGCTTCTGCGCCAGGACCTGGCCCAATGTAATTCTTAGTGTTTTTGTTATTTAACACGACAGTAAAAGTATGTCCATTTAAATTATGTATATTTCTATCGATTAGATAGAGTGCGGTGTTGGGTTCCCCGAACTCTCCATGTAATATCTTATAACATTTTTCTGATATCCCAAGTACTCGTAGCTTTATGGTCTCTCTTAGTACAAATAATTAAAATATAGACCAATTTTGCATTATAACATTTAAAGGTAACATGAAAATAGTTGATCTTAATTACTAACAAAATTAGAAATTGCTTAGAATATATTATATATCAAAATCGACTTTTACCCACTTACAGGATATGAACCGCAACCCATCAAAAGACGAATAAATGTAACCTCTTGAAACATTAATCTGTCGTTGCGCAACATCCATCAATTACATGATGACCTTCTAAGAAAATAACTTGAGGCGATTTTACGAAATGTTTTATGTGTATGCGCATACGATGATGGGTAATTTTCTATAGCCCACGTTGTAAGTGGTAGCGGTGGTAGCGGAGTGTGTTAACAGTAGGCAGGAGGAGGTAGGAGCTTCTCTCTGCCTACCCTTCTATGTACAGCTAGTATACTGTCAATTGTCAGAATAATATAGGAATTTAGAACAAATAATAAGTTCATTCATAACGTAAATGAAAATCGCTCTAAAGTTATGAATTGACACCAAAAACTAAGTTGAAATGTCAAAGATGGTATTTAACCTTCGGGTAATGTGGGCGAGTAAATATATAATTATGTTTATGTCTATATGTATATGTAAGTTTTTGTTTACCTTTACTTCTAAAAGTATTATTAACGCCCTAATCTCGGCAACTGCGGGATCAAATTGAAAAATATTATTGAGTTGGATAGGCCACTTATTGAAGAAGGCTATGGGGATGATACTGGGGTCCACATTAGCGATATAATTGTATGGATCTCCCGTCTCTTAAAAGTAAGACGGCTGTGACTTCGATGTTGGTGGAAAGTAATTATAATTATTTGCCCGCTTTTGTATTTTTAGCACATTTTTATAAACTTGAGATTAAAACTGTAAGCCCCATTGGCCGTTACAGTAACTCCGGCTGCGTAGGGGAGAGGGTACTCTGTCCCTGAGATGGTGCAAGACTAGGCTAGGCTTACTGCATTCGATTGCAACCACATCTCTGTAACGTGGTTAAAACATTTTTAAGAAATAGAACCAAATGAAAGCTCTTCCTCTCTCCAGGAGGCGTGTTTCGTTACGTATTCCGTACGTAGCAGGGTAAGCAGAGGGAACCTGTGAACCTTAACACTAGTTAAGACACTAAGCTCGCGAATTTCCGTCAGAATACGACACTTTGTCTTTACACAACTAGAAAAAGAAAGTAATTGATTCATTTTATTGTTTACTGGGAATCGAACCTGCAGCTGCAACTATCACGTTTGCAGTTACACTACACGATGGCCTCAATATATTGATTATTTATTATTTAGTTTTAATTATATTTATTTTATTTGACAGTTGGATTTTTTGTTAAAACAAAAAGTCCAGTTTTTGCTTGACAAATTTTAGAACAATTACATTAAAGAAGTTTTTAAATAATTCCTTTAATTTATGTTTTTTTTAAACTATCACATTTTTCATCATTATTTTTTATTTATTCTTCATAATACAAGTTACAAATACTGTGCAAAATGAACGCTGCTTCAAATCCTGTTGCGTTCAATATTTTCACGAAAGTAAAATTTACTTCTCCTTATATAAAATGTTAATAACACTTACTCACCATTGCAAGTTGGTGTCAGGCTCGCGACTGCGCTTGCCGGCGTCACGTTGTGCTATTTATTAGGAGGGAATACTTACCCCGCGCTTACAGTCGCACGCTTGTGACCTCAATGAGTGTGACCTCAGCTTTTAAGGCGATATTTGAAAATAAATTAAAAATATTCAATTCTCGATAACTGCTTTGTAAGCGGTTGCGCAATTCAAATGAGTAATGTTCATCTTTTTGTACTATAACATTTCGAAACGGTTTGTTGTTCATCTGCCCGGCTGGGATCTCGCACATCAGGCGAGGCAGAAAAGAAGGCACACCCTACACCTCGCAGCGCTTCATTTTCCGAGTACTGGCGAATGTAAAACGAACGTAAAATGATAACTTTTATCTTGTTTGCGGGATACAGCGGGAAGCTAAAAAACTGCATACGCATGTAGTATATTAACTGAAAACGAGTTTGGATTAAAGACTCATCCGTCTTGAAATGGGGTCAATATGTCGAGAACTTATGTTACCTTCATTGCCAGTATAGTAAAAAGTGTTTAATATATTTGTAACAAACTCTTAGACAAAAAACCTAAGTCATTAAATGAATATATGTATATTTTGTAATTAATTTTACGCTTACGCTACATCCTGCATATAACTAGGTCGTCTCAAGGGAATGTGCTAAGACACTCCGTTTCCCGCGCACCGCTCAATTTCGGAGATAATGAGGGTTGAGTGACGGAACTCAACGCCGCACTTGGAATCGGTTCCAGAATGTACAACGTTCGCGTTTACAGTCATATAATAGATAGATAGATACATAAAATTGTTTATTGCATACACAAACTATAAGTACAATAAAAAAAAGAAAATCGATAGCTGTAGAAATATAACTAGCATGCAAAGGCGACCTTATCACTATTAGTGATGATTATGATGTCCCACTTAGCCACGGCGACCTAGACATCCTACACCAGGTACCTTCTCCCTACCCGGCTGCGTGCGGGATACGTCTTGGTATCTTTAAAATGTTGAATGTTATCCCACTTTGTCACACTTTTGTTTGGTTGGTACTATTTGCAATTCAGTAATTATTATTGTTTTATAGCTTCGATCTGTATCGACACATTGCAGGGTAGACAGAGGGAACCTGTGCAAATCTAGTGTTAAGACACTCTGTTCCCGTTAACGCACGTCCCGTTTATCACTATCTGCCGAATAGAGGCATTGGCAGCGAACTCAACGCTACGTTTAGCCTCGTTACAAGAGCGAGGAGGTGAAACACTCGCCTGCTTGTAAGTACCTAGTAGTATTAATTAAGTTTTAGTTAATCGGCTTTAGAAGGACGTGAGCTAGCTTAACTAAATATTGATAACAACAGTCAATTCAATATCTCCTTATCATAGAGTTATACACTCACCAAACACACTACACACTACAATATAACCTTGAAAACTTCACAGATTAAGTAACCGAAACCTAGTTAACATTTGACTTACGCCTAATTTGAAAAAAAAAAAACAAATTAAAAAATAAACCGTCTAATTACGAATAGGCCTCGCGCACGCCTGGTACTGTACCATTATCTATAAAAGACGGTAAAAAATCACGTTTGGTACATGCAGGCTCTCAAGTTTTTGTTTTTTGTTTGTAGTAGATAAGAATAGAAATACGATACTCGTACATCACCTGTGGAAATTTCAACTGTCTAGCTATCACGGTTCATAACATGGTCCCGTTTTACCGTTTTGGGTACGGAACCCTAAAAAATGATTTATTCAACCTATCGACCTTTGACATTTTAACATTTAAACAAAAAATGCAGGGGGGAAACTTAACGTATTATTATGGTAGTCGTTAGATTAAGTTAGCTTTAGATGTCAAGGACAATTAATCAATATTAAATAATGTTATTTTGTCGCAGTTGAAGACTGTCAGCGATGGTTGTGGGTTCCATTCTCGCTGTGGTAGCGACAGAAGGCGCGACGGCGTTCAGTTCCGCCACTCAACACAATGTTATTTATTCTTTATGTCTACCATGTTTCACTAGGGCGGGGAGATGATATTATTCAGATTACTAAGAGAGGCGCTAAGTTCCGCCACATAATTACCAGAATGGTGTTTCGTAACTCTTAACAGTAGGTTACGTCTGCACAGTGCCGTGTGTGCGATGGTTGTGGGTTCGATTTTCCATGATTGAGCAATTTTAATTCCAAAATCAAGTGCAAAATTTTGTAATTACCTTGGATTTTTATGAAATTACTATTACTAAATAGGAACAGTTAAATGTAATATGTATTTAGAAACTTTAGCTATTGTTTAGATTAATTAAAAATTCGTAAGTTTTAAGAAACAAGTTATTAACGTTTATTACAAAACTAAATAAAATAATCTTTTTTCAAAGTTTTATTTAACTCGAAATTTTTGGATATTTAATTCGTAAACTCCCAAGGAAAATTAGACTTAGAAACTTGTTAGATTAGAAACTCTGGCATTTAAGTACGTTAGGGAGTGAAGAGGAACACTAAGAGAGAACTCTTAAGTTTGTCTAACGGGAAAAAGGCATGATTTTCCATTTAACATCTTAAAGTCATGCTGAGTGAAGGACGGAATAATAAGAAAAGATATATTTTTTAATATGTATGTTTATATACAAGATGTACATTATAAGAAAAATGTGTATGTGTATTGAAAATACTAAAAGTGCAAACAAAATAAAATAAGTGAAATCTTAGGAAAATATACTAAAAAATGTTAATGTTCCTCAATCCTCATGTTTCCCTATCAATTTGTTTTCATTTATTTTGTAGAATAGTTCCCAAAATGCTAAACGGTCGTAGAACGGACGTTTGATCATGTTCAGTTCAGCATTGATCTCCAAGAAATTGTATGAATTCTTGGTGATGGGAAGCCATTTTATTGGCAGGAGTTCAGATAATTCAGGTGTGGGGTCTCTGGAAAATTTAAATAAAATTAAATATTAGAATATCGATTTTTTGTGATGAATTGTTTTTAGTAATAAGACAGGCCATTTGTTTCTATTGAGCAATAAGTGTGTGACTGAGCTCTGGTGACTGCCGTTATTGAACGTGAATGCGAAACTTAGTTCCCGCAAAAGTCACTCTCCAGTGAGTCACTCTCTCACTCACTCAGCATTTGACTGTTATACCAACGGTTGTAGGTTCAATTCCTATACGGGAGAATAAATCCTCGCTCTAGTATTAAGACAAAGCATTTTGCTAAATATATTTTGTGTTCGTACAATGTCACCTGTACGAATGTGTAACAAAAATATAAAATGGATTACTGACCCGTACTTTACGAAATTAGTCCAAAGCGCTGTAATCTTATCAATGACTTTTTGATCGGCTACTGACGGTTGCGCCTTATTCTCCATTATGTCAAACAAATACCCCAGTTCATCCGCGTGGGCTGCGCCTTTCAAGGTAATGTTATCTCTCTCCTTAAGGAAATTCCTGCCACCGTCATATGAAAATAAGTACTGATACACATTCTCAGCACCATACTCAAGTAACTTTGCCACACTTTTCTGGTTTGGGTAGTTAAAGTTGTAATCTGATGCAAAATCGATGATTTCCGAACGTAATTCAAGGCTTATTTCCTCTTCTCCAATATAGAAATGTTTCATTATATTTTCCATTTCTTGGAATTCTTCGTCGTAATTAAACGAATCTTTCATGTTAAATACGTTTACATTCTTAAACAAATCAGATTTTTGGTTGTCTCCATACTTAAATAAGAACTCACGGTCGTTAAAACCAGACAAAATGGGTATATTTTTTACTTTCGGATACTCCATATTGATTGGATAATCTATCAGTATGCTTTCAACATTATCGAATTCTTTTTCAACACAAACTCTGAACTCTATACCCAGCTCGAACGTAGCTCCTACGACTAATCTAAAGTCAGCACTTTTTAAGAAATCCAGAGCTTCTGATAAATTTTCAGTCTGGAATCCTAGTCGTTCAGCAATTTTCAAAGGTCTTGATATATCCACTTCCTCAATGACCCATGGACCGAACGCACTGCCACTTTGGATTATGGCTTGATTAAACAGCTTCTCTCGCTGATAAATCAAGTGAATCTCCACTGACGAGGCACCAGCACTTTCACCCATAATAGTAATCTTGTTGACATCACCACCGAACGCTGCAATATTATTTTTGACCCATCGTAAGGCCAATCTCTGGTCTTTTAATCCCTGGTTTCCAGGAAATTCAGGTGTATCGGCACTCAAGAAACCATAGGGTCCCAATCTGTAGTTTATAGAAACAAGAATAATATCATGTCCAACCAATAATCTTGGACCATATAAACCTTTATGTCCAGTACCTGCTTGATATTTGCCGCCGTGAATCCAAACCAATACTGGCAGTTTATTTTTAGAGCTTCCTTTATTTGGAACATAGACGTTCAGATTGAGACATTCCAATTTTCCTACTAAGTCTAGAGTAACTTCATCGATTTGTGGACATACAACTGAATCGTCGTAAGCCTCGAAGACTTGGTCGAACTTCGGATAAGGTACTGAATGAACTATCCTTATAAGTCTTGGGCCAGCCCCTATGTTGGAAAAGTTCAGGTACCTTGGATCCGTCATGCACGAGTCTGGAGGCATCGCTCATGATCTCCTTGGCCGGATAAGAGTTTGGACGGTATCCAGCGATCACATACCACACCAATGACCTCCCGCCACTTAGCCCAGGCAACGCTTATCCGACTTAGGGGCTGGCCCAGGACTTATAAGAATAGTGCTCGAGTCCGAGCTCTCGCAGGCCACATACTCGGTCTTTGACACATTGCCAATATGCATTTCATTCATGGAGGATGGTTATGTAACGCAAATGCTGCAGCTAGAATGTATCGGAAAAGATACCAAAACGCTCAACGTCATCCCGATTATCGTGTATTTCGATTTTTCTCTCTTCAACAAAGAAGTAATCCAGCAAGTGTCGTACCATTTCGGAATCCAGATTAAATGCACCAACTTTTAAAGTTACTTGCAAAAACAGTGTAGTACATCTTTTTTATAGTACAGTCGGTTAAAGTTGGTGTAGTAAATATTTTGAATTTAATGTTTGGCAAAAACACCACATTTTATTGAAAACTGATGCAGGTATGTTTTAATCTTAAACTATAATTCACAGAAGGGTTACTCATGATTACATTACAGAAAAAAAAATGAAGAAAGAGTAATATTTGTAGTTCTGGGACTTGAAAAACCATCACAGGGTGTCGGTTTTTCCGATATTTTTTAAAATCAATATAATATGAAAAATACACGACAAAGATTTTTTTTTATATTTTTCTCATAACTGTCACGACTTGGTCTATCACCTGGTTTCGTTTTATCGTTGACTCCTGGGACACCCTGTATAATATGACGCGGCATCTTTACTTAAATTTAATGTTAACAAAATAGTACTTTCAACTTTTAATCAAATAATTGATATATAAAATAAATTTAATATAAAAAAAATGTAATTTTCCGATATATTCCAAATACAACACAACCTGTTTCCGTCACGTCATTAACGGGATAGTGCCAGCGACTACATAATATATTACTTAACTTCCATTCAACAATATTTTCATTAAAAAATCACAAATGAACACAATAAAAAAAACTATTTTGCGTATAACTTTAAACGTACGGATGGTACAATAATTCAACATAAGACAATTTTTAACAGTTGCGACGATCTTTAACATACGTTGATATATAATTTCAATATTTATATTCCCAATTTATCAAAAACTTACCCCAAAAGGATTGTCCCCGTCAACTTTAGCATAAGGTATTCCAAGGAACATGGAATAATCTCCATCATCAGCTCTCAGACCCCTGATCAAACCTTGCTGGGTATCCACCAAAGGATCTAGCCGTATCCTGGCTTGGATTACCCCAAGAGTCAGGATCACAAGGCAGCCGACTCCCCACATCTTGCTGTTACTAAGTTTAAGAGTGCTCTGACACGGATTTGTAAGAATTCTTAAGATCTGTTATCTTAAGATATTTTGAGATAATGTCAATGTTAACGGTTTCATTTGTTATGTAATGAACTTACAAGTACATATAGGTAATTAGTATAAAACGACTAACATGTTCCATCTGAAATTAATATACAACGCAACTCCTCCAGAATTCGGCAGAAAGTGGGGAACTTAACACTAGCCTCTCTGCCTACCCTGCTGTTTGCGGGATACAGCGTGAAGCTGATTTATTAATAGAAGATATCACAGATTAAAAATACGGGAGTAGAATAGAATGGGTCATGTGTCATACACAACTCTTAGTTATTTTCAGTGGACCATCCATAAGGGCGGTGTAGGTAAGTGCAAGTTAAAAATATACATAAGGAATAATGAACATAATGAATCCCAATTAAAGTTATGTAAATAAAATAAAAATTATAACTAAGGCAAGTAATTAGATCGAATTGTTACTTTTATTGCTTGCTGAGAGCAAAGCTGTTCAGATTTTCTATATATTTTTAAATTTTTATTCACAGTAGTTTCCTATTAAAATTATGCTTTTTAATTAAATGAAATCAATAAACGATAATTAAATTATTATTTTCAATTAAAAAAGTATTTTTATTATAAAATAACAAAATTAATTGAATTATGAAAGATATCCTCTTTAGGACTGTAACATTAGAAAAAATGCTATGCTATATTATTACATTATTAAAACGAATTAAAACGTGTCAGTGTGTACCAAGAGAAAATAATAAAGGAAAAATAAATTATCGTACAATTTTAAATTTAAATTTAAGTAATTTATAATATCTACATATAAAATATGTTTAAATTAACACCAGTAAAATATAATTTATTTATTTAGGAAATTATTAAAACAATTGTAAAAATTTTATTTCATCATGAAGCATTTGAAGCAATTTAGTTATATTATAAACGTTTGCCTTTCAATTTGTTCTCATTTATTTTAAAGAACAGCTCCCAAAACGCCATTCTACCGTGGAACGGTCGCTTAATCATTTTCAGTTCAAAATCGATGTCTAAATAATTGTATGTATCTTTAGTGGTAGGTATCCATTTCACTGGCACAAGCGCTGCTTCTTCAGGCGTCGGTTCTCTAGAAATAATAATTCGTTTGTTATTATTTTATCACTTACTCCCTAATGGGCGGTAAAAAAATATGGGATGACCTAAATCATAACGTAAAACAAGTACCCAGGATAGAAAGTAAAGTAAAAAAAAACTAAAATTTAAAAATAATCAGGCTACTGCGTGATGCCAATCAATAAAACGATGATGTACGAGTATATTGCTACTAAATATACTTACCCATATTTTGCGAAGTTAGTCCAAAGAGAGGTAATTTGATCGATGACGCGTTTATCATCCTCAGACGGTTGTGCCTTATCATATGATAAGTCAAACAAATATCCCAGCTCGTCCGCGTGAGCTGCACCTTCGACGTCTAATATATTCATTCTCTTCTTAACGAAATTCCGCCCACCGCTGTACGAAAACAGATACTGATACACATTTTCTGCTCCGTTTTTAAGAAACTTTCGTAGACTATGCTGTACGGGATAGTTAAAATGATAATCAGACTGGTAGTCGGTAAGATTCCAACGCAATAGTTCACTTATTTCTTCATCTCCAATGTAGAAATGTCGAACTATGTCTTCCATATCTTGGAACTCTTCATCATAGCTAAATAACAATTCTAAATTGTTAAAAACCTTTAAATTCTTAAAATCATCGGCTTTTTTATCTACATACATCATTAAATACTCGCGATTGTTGAATCCGGATAATATGGGAATATTTTTATCTTTAGGATAGTCGATATTAGTTGGGTGTTCTGCTAATATACTTTCAACATTTTCAAATTCCTTCTCGACACATACGTTAAAACCTAAGTTTAACTCGGACGCAGCAGCTATGACTAAATTTGTATCTATATTTTTTAGAAAAGCCAGTGCTTCCTGCAAATGTTCTGTCTGAAAACCTAAATGTTCAGCAATTTTTAAAGGTTTCGATGAATCTGATTCAGCTATCACCCACGGAGCAAAAACACTACCGCTTTGCATTATCACCCTATTAAATAATTTTTCCTGTTGCTGTGAAATCAAATGAAATTCAACAGAAGCAGCGCCAGCACTTTCACCCATTATCGTTATTTTGTTAGCATCACCACCGAATGATGCAATATTGTTCTTGATCCATCGCAGCGCTAGCAACTGATCTTTCAAACCTTGATTCCCGGGCACTTCCGGTGTGTCCAGACACATGAAACCATAAGGCCCAAGTCTATAGTTGATAGAAACAACCACAACATCATGGCGAATCAAATATTTTGGTCCGTACAAGTATCTGTTACCAAACCCTATACGAAATCCGCCGCCATAAATCCAAACCAAAACTGGCAATTTATTTTTAGAGCTCGCCTTGTTCGGAACAAACACGTTCAAATTTAGGCAATCCAGTGATCCCACTATGGTGTTGTTGAATTCTTCGACTTGCGGACATACGGCGGAATCGTCGAACGCTTCAAAAACTTTTTCGAATTCGGGATGAGGTGATGCAGCCTGTAATGTTTGTTACATGGATATTAGAAAAAAAATAAAGAGAAAAGTTCAAACTCAAACTCAGGCTCAATTAAATATTTTCATCTATATATATAAAATCGAAAGGTCACTCACTCATCATGAAATCTCAGCAACTACAAGTGCTAGAAATCTTAAATTTTGCATAGGAGTTACTTATAGGACGTAGGTGCTCGCTAAGACGGGAATTTGCAATATTCGACTTCTAAGGGGTTGTTTTTAGGGTCGAAAGTTTGTATGAAACTTCGTTACTACAAATGCTAGGAGTCTCAAATTTTGCATAGACGTCACTAGGACGTAGCCATGGAGACAGAAATTAATAATAACATAGTTCACGCGGGTGAAACCGCGAGCGGGCCGCTCGTTATATTATAATATCTACATTAATATACTGATGTTATTAATCCATAGAGGTTGTTTCGTTGATTCCCTGAAACCACTGGTGTGAATTAAAAATAATCGTGACCCATTGATATTGCAGTCAGAGTTACATCTGGCACGCAGTAAATATATGTGTCATGCACAATTCTTCAGTTTATTTAATCACGAGAGTGAAGCCGCAGGTGAAAGTCAGTTTAATACAAAATATATTTTAGTACTTTAGGGGCACAAAGGTGCGACAAGTTACCAGAATGAGGAATTAAATATTTTTATTTCCTTGTTCTGGTAACTACGCAAAGCGCAGCATTGGGTTCCGCTACTCAACACGGTATGCCTCCGGGATCTGAGGAAAAGTCAGGAACGGAAGTGTCTTAACGAGAACGGAGTGTCTTAACACTAGTTTCCCAGGTTCCTTCTACCTACTCTGCTATGTGTGGGAAACAGCGAGAAGCATATAAAAAGTACATATACATAGACAGAAAGCGAGTTATTAGCAAAATGTGGATTTATAGAAGAATGCTACTAACACTTTAAAGTTTTCTAAACTAATCTTGATTTGTACGTAGTAAATGTTGAATTGTTTGAAGGCATTTTGGCAACATGTTAAACAATAAAAGATGTACTTAGATCAGTATTTATAGGTAATATATTTATCTTAGTTTTTATCAATAAGTACTCTTTTCTAGGATAAGCCAATTTAAGTAATGTTGGAAATTCCAAGCAATATTTGAAAAATTGGGCACGCTCGGAAGAATAATTAAATTTTAAATTATTTTTATTTTTTGCTCACGTAAACAAAGCTCAGCTCAGCTTTGCTCAGCTGCCCTGTTTATACATGGAAGCTGACCCGGTACACCAGAACCGGTTCTTATTTTGAATAAAATGATTTGAAATTGAATATACATACCCCAAAAGGATTGTTTACATCAACTTTAGCAAAAGGTATTCCAAGGAACATGGAATAGTCGCCATCATCAGCTTTCATACCCTTGATCAATCCTTGTTGCGTATCCACTAAAGGATCTAATCTCATTCTGCCATGGGCGAACCCAATAACCAAGAGCAGAAGACAGTTGATGCTCCACATGTTGCATTCATCAAATCGAAAGACTCTTTAAACGCCTCACCCAAGTAATTTTCACTCACCTGTTATCTTTGATGATTCGATGATAACTTCGATATCTCCAATCAGATAACTATTCCAGAGGTTACGTCGGTCATATATTTTTTTATTCGAAGCCATTTGCATTATTTCTATGTTACATATGTTTTGGCGCGGTAGGACAAACTCCGACTGTAAAAGCGAGAGTAGTGGATTCGATTCTCATGGAGAGAATAAATTATTTACATTTTGTCGCTTTCACAAGGCAAATCGCCGCGTTGAATACGCTACTCAACACTTGGTAGCCTCTGCCTGCGTCATATGCAGGACAGCGTGAAGGTAAAGAAAACCAAGTGTATAAATAAGAACCCACTTGAAATAATATCTAAAATGGATTTAGAATTATTTAATATTTTATTCTAATTTAGTACAGTTTTCTATAATTTCCCTTTGCTAATAATAATACACACACCGGCATAATTAGGGGAACACAAACAAAAAAGGATTTTTTTTGCAATTTGTGGGTAATAGTACAAGTAGTTCATTTATTTAAACTATTACTCTCGTATAATATTACATTTTGAGACATATTGACATTTTTCAATAATGCAACAGAAAATATACCCTTTTAAGTGTTTGTTGACAGTCAGCGCTTTTAAGTGTTTTCGATAAGAAGTTTGTTTATGCAGTCAATGGTGGCCCTAACTCATTTTGTTGTTGTTGTTTGGAGGTTTAACATTGTATTGCATACAAAATGAGTGATTTACCTGCAACCGAAGTCGCCAGAGCTGTGACATTGATAGAGGAAGGTCACACATACCGTTCAGTGAGTCAAATGTTGGGTGTATCAGTATCTGTGATCCACCGTAATGTGAAACGATACAGACAGACAGGATCTTATGTGCGGAGGCAGGGACAAGGCAGAAATGGTGCAACCAGTGCCGTAGACGAACGTTTTATAAGGGTGCAAACTTTGAGAAATCGTCGTCAAACAGCTGTTCAGACCCGAAATCTCTTGGAAGAAGTGCGTAGCGTGCGTGTAAGTGAACAAACGATAAGAAGAAGGCTTAATGAAGTTGGTTTAAAGTCATACGTACCAGCCAAAGCGCCTAAACTTAAGGTAAGTCACCGAGTTGCAAGATTATTGTTCGCTCGTCAGCACCAACATTGGTCAGATGAATGGAGTCCTGTTTTATTCTCTGAGGAAAGCCGGTTTTGTGTGAATTTCATCGATGGACGGGAAAGGATGTGGAGGTATCGAGGAGAACGATATAATCAAGCAAATTTTACCGAAACAGTGTCATACGGTGGAGGGTCTGTCATGGTGTGGCGTGGCGTAACTTTAACAGCCCGCACCACTTTAGTCATAATTGATGGCGGTTCCCTTATTGCACACAGATACATAACCGATATCTTGGAACCTCATGTAATGCCTTTTGCCCCATTTATAGGCCCAGATTTTATATTTATGCACGATAACGCATGGCCCCACACTGCTCGCGTAGTTCGTGATTACATTAATGAAGTCGGAATTACCCAAATGGACTGGCCAGCACGATCTCCAGACATGAATCCGATAGAGCATGTCTGGGACATGATTGGACGAAGACTACAGAAGAAAATTCCATCCCCCAGGAATATTGAAGAGTTAAAATTGGCGCTGATTGAAGAGTGAGGCAATTTGCCCCAGGAAATGATTAAAAATGTCATTATAAACATGGGCAAACGTATTCGAGCTCTATTAAGTGCCCGCGGAAGCAAAACAAGATATTAATAATGATTGTTAATAACCTTTGCAAAGAAAATTTGATTTTAAAAAATTATCGTAAAATTCAAAATTTCTCAAATTTGTTTTTTTTTTCTGTATTTTTATAAATAAATAATGTTCAACCCTAGTTTCTGTTGTCTCATATTCATTTTGAATAACAAAACTTAAATGAACTGAAAAACATACACGAAAATCTAGTAATTAAAAAAATATATGCTTTTTTTGTGTGTTCCTCTAATTTTGCTGGTGTGTGTATTATATCGTGTAAGAAATGCCCCAGAATTTGGCGGAAAATGGGGAACGAAACTGTCTTAATGGGAACGGAGTATCTTAATAATAGGTGTCCAGGTCCGCTCTGGCTACTCCTTGTAAGACATGACTAACTGCTGGTACAGTGTGTTGTAATATAGTTTAGCCTTTCTCGATTTATGGTCTCTCCAACATAACAAGATTTTTTCTATCTCGAAGAGATTTCATTAGTTCCTGTGAACTATATTTTAAATAAAACTCCTATTTCATTGAGTGTACATTTTTAATTTTACCATTCATTAAATTTAAAGTACATCATTATCAGTGGCGGACTAACCCCGTCGGAGGCCCGGGGCGGTGTCGTTGAATGAGGCCCCTTGACACTCACATACCCCCCCCCAAATTTCTACCACATTATCTAGGAGCCAGAGCCAGAGCGTCATCTGAAGCTTCCATCATAAGCTTAGTTGCAATATAGATAATAATTTATCATCATGAGCTAGTTCACACGCTATAGTAATATTAGTTCCGCGTATAAAATAAAATAGACTGAGATCCCAGGAGCCCAGTAGACCTACGTCATTTTAGTAAAGCTGAAATTTCGAAGATTACTAGTCTAATAAGTAGGTAAGAGTGTATGCGTACTTCCTAACTTGAAAGTGAGGCCCTTTCAAAGATAGCGCCAATTTAAGGTACACGCTCACCTACGTTAAAGTAAAAACGCTCATATTTAAATATATTTTTGATTATTATAATCCTGGTGTAACCCTTTACGTAGGCTTTACTCTTGCCAGACGTCCTAAAGACTGTTTAATATTGGGATAAAATACGTATACTTCTTCTACTTCTTCTTGGCATTAATCCCGTGCTGAGGGTTCTTTTGGAAGAACGTATTCGCGACGGTCAGATCACACGCAATATAGGTTCTCAGAATATTTTCTCCCTCTATATTATGAAGTCCGTATCTAAATCCTCCGTGAACATGTTCATACGGCTCAGCAGCCTTACTGACTGTTCAAGTCTTCCCCAACAACAAACAACCATTTCGGTAGACGGTATAGCAAGTAGAACCTCTTCATTCTGCTTTCAGAATGACTCTTTTTTGGACACGCTACAGCCGGCCTGCGGCGCAAAGGCACTGATTTAATTGTAATTACGCCTTCAATCAGCACCCTTATACGCATCAAGCTATTGCAGCGACCATCAGCTTCAAGAAGCCAGTTCTAAAGCTCTTCAGAAAGAACTACTGCCACACAATTTTTACCTGAGGGTGATCCGGTGTATATAAGGCGGTACCCTGTCCGTTATTGCGAGGCTTATTGCCCTTCCAGCAAGCTTCCTGGAGGAAAGCACACTGGACCCGAAGTCTTATAAGTACATCTGCGAGTTCTCTGCATCGTCCGGTTAGAGAGCCAATATTCCACGTTGCAAAGCGGAGTTTCTGTCTGGGTACTAGCGTTTTAAGCAGTGTTCGTACTTGACACGTTGTTGCGTTCCATATTAGCGGCGGATGGCGGTTTTTAAATGGAGCAACTGCCTTTTGACTTCCAAAACCACTTTGAAAAATTACGCTATAATTTTACATATATTATTTATGGACTATTTTAAGACCCCTTATAAGCACCCAAACCAATCTAATGGCTCAATCATCCTCCCAGATCAAAATGTACCTTTATTTTGCGCTACTTCTGGAAGGGTCCCACTTTCAGGTTAGTGAGTACGCAAACTTTTATAAAATGACGTCGGTCTGGAGGCCCTAGGAACTTGAAGTAAAAAACTACGAAACTGGAACCACATGCAAATTAAATGGACATTAGAAAGATAAAAGAAATTTAATTAATATAATGTAAACTACCGATACAGGCTGCACTAATCCGTGTACTTATTTGTTTATTGGAGGCCCCCTCCAACCTCAAACTTCCTCTTAAGTAGATACTATGCGTTTTTTCAAGGGCTTATTTAGGATTTCATCAAGGGAATTTGCACCATTTGGAGGCCCCCCTGGACCCGAGGCCCGGGGCGGACCGCCCCCGTCGCCCCCCCCTTAGTCCGCCACTGATCATTATAAAATCTTAGGATTACTTCTGGTTATCCTATTATATTCTTAGCTTGTAAGTTTTAAAAAGAATATCCCAAAAAGCCATTCTGTCACTGAAGAGTTGTCTCTTCAGTGATAAATCTTTATTTATGTCTAAATAGTTCATCGTGTGATTTGTTATTGGTATCCATTCTATTGGTAGCAAGTTCGACGTCCCTGGTGTTGGGTTTCTGTAGAATTTAAAGTTTCATTTTACTTTCCATGTTTTACACAAAATTTAAATTGTTTTTCATATTCATGCTTTATCCCGTCAAAATACTCAGTTCTTGGCTATTCGCTCAAATTTGCGAATTTAGAACCCACAAACGTTTATTTATTTAGAACAGTCAAGAAAGGAAATGTTGAACATCAATATTTAAATTTCATGAAGTTCATTAGTTCAACTCCTCGCTTCATAAAAAAATCGACTACGCGCGACCTAATTTCCATAATTAGAGGATAAACATATATGGAATTAATGTCTATTGAATGTCATGCAGGATAGCTGCCAGCTAATGTAATTTAAATTAAACTATACCATTGACTTTGAAAAGAGTAACTGTTGAGTTTCTTGCCGGCTCTTCTCAGCAGAACTGCCTTCCGAACCGGTGCTGGCTTTTTGTTTTTATGTTCATTCGACGATTGAAAAGTGCTTATAATAGTCTATTTGAATAAGGAATATTTTAAATTTGAATAATACCGCCTTTTCCTCTTTCTATTTTCGGGAATTTTATTTTGTCTATTTCCTTTGTTTATGTCAATAGTTTTGTCTGTGCGTTATATGGATCAGTTACTCAGGCCCGTATTTATAAATGGCACCTCAGGGTCGATCTAGAACTTGACAACTATTTATAAATAGGGGCCTATGTAACGGAAGAGTTTTATCTATCTTCTATATATATAAAATCGAAAGGTCACTCACTCATCACGAAATCTCAGAAACTACAAGTGCTAGGAATCTCAAATTTTGCATAGGAGTTACTTATAGGACGTAGGTGCTCGCTAAGACGGGAATTCGCAATATTCGATTTCTAAGGGGTTGTTTTTGGGGTCGAAAGTTTGTATGAAACTTCGTTACTACAAATGCTAGGAGTCTCAAATTATGCATAGACGTCACTAGGACGTAGTCATGGAGACAGAAATTATAATAACATAGTTCACGCGGGTGAAACCGTGAGCGGGCCGCTAGTATATGTATATGGATGTAAGCTATTCAATGGTCAAAAAATACATCTTACCCATATTTAACGAAATTAGTCCAAAGCGTTACCATGCGATCACTAACTAATTGGTCATACTCAGCATTTTTCACTATTTTATTGTTATCCATTTCAAATAGATATCCCAGTTCATCTCCATGTGCAACTCCTTTATATTGTATGTTATATTTATTTTTTATATAATTTTTGCCGCCATCATATGAAAATAAATATAAATAAACTTTTTCAGCCCCCTGTGATAGCAACTTTCTAGCCGTCCACGGCGACGCGAATCCGTAGAAATAGTCAGATTCAAATTCTAGAACTTCGTCTTTTAGTTCCTCTGTCAATTCCTTATCTCCAAAATAGAAATTTCGAACTAAACTCTCCATTTCACTAAAGTTATTGTCGTAATTAAATATATTTTCCAAAGAATTTCTGAAATAGTCTTTCTTCGTAAAGTAACCAGCCGGTTGTCTATAATATCTGATTAAACCTTCATTGTTATTAAATCCGATGAGTATTGGCACACCATTTACTTTTGGCACATCTAAATTCCATGGATAATCGGTTATGAATCTTTCAATATTTTCAAATTCCTTTTCCACACAAGGTTTTAGGCTAATTGATTTTTTAGTATAAGCATCCATTACTGTTTTTGGATCAACAGTTGTCAAATGTAACAACGCGTCTGATACATTACTTGTATTAAACCCTAATTGTTGACATACCTTTAGTGGTACAGATAAATCTGCATCAATAATGCTAAACGGCCTTACCGCACCACCGCTCATTATAATAGCTTTATTGAAATATTTCTTTTGCTTGGACATTAGGTGAAAATCGATAGAAATACCGCCAGCGCTTTCGCCCATTACTGTTATATTATTAGGGTCACCTCCGAATGAGCATATGTTCTCTTTTACCCATCGTAATGCTAACAATTGGTCCTTCAAGCCTTGGTTTCCGGGGACATCAGGTGTGTCGAGGCACATAAAACCATATGGCCCAGTCCTATAGTTGAAACTTACATAAATAACGTTATTTCGGACATAATATGTAGGCCCAAAATGGTTGTACTTAACAAAACCAGTATTGAAGGTTCCGCCATATATCCAAACAAGCACCGGTAATTTATTGCTGTTGTTCGCTGGTAACGGAGCGAATATATTTAGACGTAAGCAGTCTAATGATCCTATTGCAGTGTCTCCTAGCATTTGTGGACAAGCTGGTGGATCGTCGGTTGCGTTGAAAGTGTTTACAAATATAGAATACGGTTCAGCAACCTGCAATACATTTATACTGATAATATAACAACTTCAAATAAATTACAAGAGTCACAGAAAACAAAGAAAATAATATAAAAAAGAAAATTAGAATCTAATTTGTCATATAAAAAACATTATTGTTATAATGTATTTTAATTTATATTTGCAACTAGCGGCCCGCCCCCGGCTTTGCCCGCTTATGTTGATCAACTTTTACTAAGACGCTATATTTATATCTCTTAGAGATTAGATGGGCTGCTAGGGTTCCACGTCAGGTACTCTAGACGTTCATTTTTGTTATGTGAGTGGAAATTATTTGTCATGTTGTTAAATTTTTCCCAAGGCAGTATATTTATATCTCTTATAGTTTAGACAGGCTGTTAAGGTTCCACATCAGTATCCAGATTTTTAAAAGAAAATATATTATTATTTCATTCAAATTCGTCCAATAGTTCCGGAGATTAGCGTGTACAAACAGACAAACAGACAATTTTTTTGTGGATTTGGACTAATAGAGTCCAAATCCACTATTCCTAAACCCCTCTGAATTATTATTTTGTAAATATATTTAATGTACAGACCTGTCATTTTATCTTTGTTATTATATGTATAGATTAATGTTTAATAATGATACTTATACTATGTTTGAGAGGTAAGAAATAAATTACGATATTGAGTTACTCCGTGCAATGTCTCTAATATTACATGAGAATTTATATACATGTTTTTCAAGAAAAAAAGGACGATATTATAAAAAACCTCATATTTACCCCAAATGGATTATCACCAATTTGACCATAAGGTATTCCGAGGAACATGGTATAGTTTCCATTATCCGATCTCAATCCTCTGATGAGACCGACCGGGGCTTCCACCAGGGGTTCCCAGCACTGCACGTTCTTCAGGAAAATCTCTAGAATCACGATTAGATTGTTTATAAACAAAACAGTATAAGTAATATCATATCAATCATACAAATCGATCAAAATTAAATCAGCTTCACACTGTATCCCGCACACAGCAGGATAGGCAGAGGGACCTAGTGTCAAGACACTCAGGAGGCATGGCGTGTTTAGTGGCGGAACTCAACGGAAAACAAACATACCTTTGAGTAATCCCAATCGTAGTAAAAAGCACACCGCTCGCATGGTGAGATGAAACTGAACAAACATAATATAATTTAATATACGTGATAAAATGTCAACTAAAACCACTTTCTGGTATAAATTGAATTAAATAATTAAATTTTTCAAAATTGTATAATTTACACGGTAATACTAAAAGTTTCTTTCTATTAAAATTCAAGTATAGTCTGGCAAATATGTTATTGATAATGGGAAGCACGCGCGGCAAATTGCGCAGTATAAGTATGCGCAGAGAGCGTTCGATTAGTGTTACCCTGTTATGTTGTTTTACCTCACGCTTAGCAAATCACATTTCGTATACGATAATTAAAATATCTGATCATGTTTATGTTGTAGTTAATTATACAAAACGAAAATTTTACGAGGATATCTAAATATCGCAAAATAATCAGCTGTTCCATACATTGTTGTCGAGAATAAAATCAAGACTAGCCCGAAAAGTATAATAACATTTTTGAGTCAATAAATAATTAATCAATTCTAAGCTTCTGCTTATATAACTAATGGCACATGATATTTACGTAAATGTATATATACTATATACACACTTATGTACAACATAAACATTCAGTATGCTTAATACAAGGTTATATACTATGCAATGTGAATAAAGAAATATCTGGCAATATTTAAACTTCTTAAAGATTATATAAAAAAAAATATTGGGTAAATTATTTCAATAAATTTTAAGGTACAAAAAATTAGAGTGCGGTATCCCTTTGCCATAGTTTACCGTTTGCGTCAGTGTGAGCGCTACGTCTTTACAGGAAATTCGCACCCACACATCTTCAAACGTACAATCGAGCTCACACAATATATTGTTCAAACAAGAATATAATTAATTGTAAACAAAAGTGCCTTCTTTGCGATTATTTGCTTTATTATTTGTTAATTTTTATTTTTTACTTTCTTGCATGCATTAATTAACGCTTTAAATAAAACGGTAATAAAGTTTTGATTGAATTGGAGATATAATTTATTAACATAATTTATTTGTTAAAACTTCTATTTCCATTATTAAAAAAAATATTTACTTACTACCATAAAGTTGATTTTGCATGTTGCCTAACGCCAAAATCTTGTATTTGTTTGCATGTTTTATATATTAAATTTACTTTTTAAATTTTACTTTTTTTATTGAATTTGGATTGAGAAGATTTGTATGTGGCCTCATTATAATAATTTAATTCAGTTTTTTATTGAATTTTTCAATTTGCTTATCCATATCTTCATTTTGCATGTTGCTTTGGTGTTTTTTACTAATTATTATAATATTACTAGATAAATATGCTCTACTACGCCATTCCGTATATATGATATGCTATCATATGATATTATATTCATATTTCATAGTAATGAACTGATAGCGTTGCGCTCGACTGTACCGTAGCCCGTTCGCACCCCGCACCGATTCCCCGCGAGCCCTTACGGGGAATCGGTCCGGCGTGAGCGGGTGTCTATGTGCAGACATCAAAATACGCTTTCTGCGCAATTTGCCGCGCGTGCTTCCCATTATCAATAACATGTTTGCCAGACTATATTAAAATGTCTCGTAACGATAATGACCAGTATATTACGCCGTACAACGTGATGCGGCGGGTACTTCTCCTTCTAAAATATCTAGTAGGTATTATTTATACCTAAGAAAATCAAATGTAACTTTATAATTTTAATCCATATCGCATATATAAGTAACACTTAAATAAATAATAGACTGTTACAGTCATTGTTTAGTTAACAATAGAAAGAATTTAGAACTTAAATGAATATATTAGACGAACGAATATGCTACCTAAAACTATGGAACACGATTAAACAATTTTAAGTTGACATTTATAATTACATATACATATAGGTAGGTAAGTAATAGATAAAACTATTTACAGAAACTTGGGCGTAAGATAAAGAAAAAAAGAGATTTCCGTCATCCACTCTTAAGGAATCCTCTTACACTCCACATCTTCCATCTATCAGACCATTAAAAGTATTTAATGAACTTATAAAAACAATATATTAATTAATACGTAGATTTCACCTTTAAATTTAAATAGGATTGATGAATATATTGAAGTGAAAATCTAAAATTTCTATTATTCATATAAAATACGTGAAGTTGACGTGACTTGAATTTGACTTGGCAGTTACAACTATGATTAACGAAACAAAAACTGAAATAAATATTTATATGATTTATTTGATAAAATAATTAAATTGTGCTTAATTATGTAACACATATATTTTTGTTATCTGATGATGTATTCTTCGAAATAGCGCTCAGTTGTGGTGAGATCCTGATAGACTTTGCCTATTAGCTCTTATAAATAGTTCCCAAAAGGCCATTCTTTCGCTGAAAGGCCGTTTCTTCATCGATATGTCACTGTCGATGTCCAAGTAGTTGATCGTGTCATTAGTTATCGGAATCCATTTCACAGGTAGTAACTCCGATGTCTCTGGTGTTGGGTCTCTGTAAATTAAACATGCTCTCCTTGTTTATTTGTTGCTAAACGAACAAACTTAAAATAATATTGATAATATTTTCATAATCATTGTGTACGTGTACATAAGTTTGACGTCATTTAGATCTTAAATTTCTTTCAGAATAATATTCGATTCTTAAGTATTATTGTATTGTAGACTACAAACAAGAGAGATAATTAAAAGACTACATTACCCGTATTTGACAAAATTAGTCCAAAGCGCTCTCATACGATTAGATACTAATTGATCATGTTCAAATTCATTTACAATTACATTGTCATCCATATCAAATAAATATCCATGTTCATCAGCATGTGCGGCTCCTTTATATTTTATATTATTCTTATTTTTTACGTAATTCTTACCGCCATCATATGAAAATAGATATTGGTAAACGTTTTGAGCCCCTTGTGATTGCAACTTTTCTGCTGTCCACTGCGATGCGAATGCGTAGAAATAATCAGTTTCGAATTGCAGAACTTTATCTTTTACTTCCTCGGTTAATTCTTCATCCCCAAAGTAAAAATGTCTGACTAAATCCTCCATAGTTTGGAAGTGATCATCGTAATCAAACGCGTATTTCAATGAATCTTTAATATAGCTTTCTTTCATGAAGTAGCCAACAGGCTCAGTGGCATCTCTTGCTAAACCTTCGTTATTATTAAAGCCAATGAGTATTGGCATGCCTTTTGCCTTAGGAACATCTAAATTTGATGGATAATCATGTACAAATCTTTCAACGTCCTTGAATTCCTTCTCCACACAAGGCCTTAAGCTAAGTGATTGTTTATTATAAGCAGCTACGACTAGTTTTGGATCAACATTTACTAAAAAGTCTAAGGCTTCTGATACGTTATCAGTTCTAAATCCTAATTGTTCAGATATTTTCAACGGTACAGTTAAATCTGAATCAATAATACTTTGCGGCTTAACGGCGGCAGCGCTCTGTATAATAACTTTATTAAACAATTTCTCATGTTTGGACAAAAGATGAAAGTCGACTGAAGTGCCACCAGCGCTTTCGCCCATCAATGTGATTTTATTAACATCACCTCCAAATGGACCTATATTCTCTTTCACCCATCGTAATGCTAAAAGTTGATCTTTCAAACCTTGGTTTCCAGGGACATCAGGTGTGTCGAGGCACATGAATCCATACGGTCCAATTCTATAGTTAAAGCTGACAAAGATAACGTCGTACTTTAACAAATATTTTGGTCCGTAATGTTCCTTTTTAGCGAAACCACTATTAAAACTCCCGCCGTAAATCCAAACAAGTACGGGCAGCTTATTTCTACTGCTGGCTGATGATGGAACGAATACATTTATACGTAAACAGTCTAGCGACCCCATGGCACTCCCTAGCCACATTTGTGGACATGTTGGTGAATCTTCATAGGCATTATAAGTTTCATTGAATTTAGGGTATGGCTTAGCGACCTATTAAATAAAATAAAGAATATATGATTATTAACATAAAATGTCCTAACTTTAAAAAATCTGCTTATTCTATCTGATTTTTACAAATGTTGTATTTGCTTATGTATAATAAGTGCCAAATGTCATACAAACCCACTCAGTACGCAATTAGTATGTAATCAAAATGTTATTTATATTTACCCCAAACGGATTTTCACCGATTTGCCCATATGGTATTCCAAGGAACATGGAATAACTTGCATCATCTGCTATAAGTCCTTTGATAAGACCGGCCGGGGCATCGACCAGGGGATCCAAACGGACCATACCCTCGGTCAATCCCAAACACAGTAAGATGCACACCACTAGTGCCATGGTAAGAATGTCCAGTATTCAGAAATAAACCACCATTTTATCACCACATTTATAGTGCAATACATGGAAATATACTGAATCAAATCTCGTACGAACCGTTTCATAAGTAACAATATCATATGTATGAATAATTTACAAATTCAAAGGGCAGTGGCAATTGGGGATCAAAATTCAATTTATTTACATAAGCTGTCATTTATAACTCTATAAAACAAGCGCTTCCCATTTAATATAACAAGGTCGATTTTGTCATGTTATCTATGTAAAAAAGTAGGGGAGCACTGAAAAAGAATTTCTTGAAATTCCTTTGGGAACGGAAAAAAACTAATATAAAAGAAAAAAAATATATAAAACCAGTAAGAATGATCACGCTCGATTTTAATGGGCGTATGTTTCCTACTTTCCACGTAAGGCATCTGAAGTACCTCTCTCTGATAGCCTTTATCTTATGTACTTACTGATATTGCTGACAATTGATGATTTTAACATTTTACCTGCGCCGTGGGGGGTAAGGAGGGGACCTCATCCCTGTTCATCATCGCTTGCGTGGCAACTTACGAGAGTAGAGTTACCATAAATACAACACTAATTTTATTAAAATTTTCAATCTTATTAAAATTTAACAAAAAATCTCACTAAATCTATCTCTTATTGTAACATTTATAGAGACTAATTATAATATTAAAGATTTGTAGTGAGATTTAATGAAATATCTATAATATTTCACCTCGATTTACGCAGGCAAATCCAGGAGTGACACATAAGCTTATATATAAACACATAAATCAAAAGATAATAATAATAATAATAATAATACTTTATTGCACTAAAATAAACAAAGAATCAGTAGAGTAACAATAATTACAGAAAGACAATACAAAGTGCAATGGCGGCCTTATCACTAAAAGCGATTTCTTACAGGCAACCATTTGAAAGGACTTATTACATAAAAGACAGCGAAAAGGTGCAAAAAGTGATAATAAATATGATACTATTAAATATAAATACGTTATTTATCATATAAACATACATACACTGATAAATACACAACATACATACATACATACATACATACAAACAAATATATACATACATGCATACATACAAATACATAAATATATACATACATACGTACATACATACTTAGATACACCAAATATACGTATATATACGTAACAAATAAAGATACAAATAAATAAAAGGATTAAGCAAAAATGTCAGTTCAGGTATTTACTTTGAGATAGTGCTGCTTAAGACGCCGCTTAAATATCCCAACCGATTGGGACCGTCTCACTTCCACTGGCAGCTCATTCCAAAGTTTTACTGTCATCACAGTAAAGGAATCGCCATAGCATTTCGTGCGGCACAAAGGTATTTCAAGGAAGTTGTTATTACGGGAACGGAGGGGTTGGGAGTGTTGGGTGTCCGACCCTAGAAACTTGAAACGTTCCTTGAGGTACGGTGGAGTGATAGGATGGTAAAGGACGGTATAAAGGAGTGTGAGGGAATGTAAATAGCGCCTATGTTTTATTGACAACCACTTAAGTTGACTACGGTACTGTGACACATGGTCGTGTTTTCTTAATCCAAAGATAAATCTTATTATAAGGTTTTGAAGGCGCTCAAGCTTACCAAGCAGTTGCTGAGACACATCTAAATAACATGAATCGGCATAATCTAGTATAGGTAGAAGGAGAGTATGGGCTAAAGATATTTTAGTTAAAGTAAGATACATATATTATATTTATTTTTCCAATTGTAATGCTTAGATCCTGTCCTGACCTCCGCCAGTTATGCCTTGATTTTTATTTAAATATTCAGTCGACGTTATGGAGTGTTTTAATACTACATCTCGCGATGTTTCTTTAGCTTCCTACAGCCTAAACCAAACATTTTTTATAAATCTTTAAAATATACACTCCTTATTATTTTCTTTATATGGTAGCCTAGCTAGCGTCTGAGTTATCGATTCAACTCCCAAGATGGAGGATTGAGTTACTTTACAAATATCAACATAGGATTTTGAAGCCAGTCGTGATGCAGGAACACTCGCGTGTAACGCGACTGTAAGCTAAGTGTCTTAACACTAGGTTCTCTGTTTCCATCTGCCTACTATAATGCTATGTGCAGAATACAGCGTGAAGCTAAAAAAAACATTAAATTTTGCCACTCTGTTCTATCTCGAAAGCCGGGAGCAGAGTATTCTAACAATAGGCTCTCGTTACCACAACCGCTTAAATAAAAATATTTGATTTGTATAATTTTTTAAATTTGTTGTTCCAGTTATGTCCAAGTTCGCGGTGCGCGTGGACGCGGCAGTGTCGGCGCTCGGCGGCGGCGTCGGGGCCGGCCTCGACGAGAACGACTTCATAGACGCCTCTCGTCTCGTGTACGACGCTGTCAGGGAGATACGGCGCGCTGTGTTGATGAACAGGGTATGTAGTACCCAACTACACTCACTAGGCACTATAGGCATGTGGTAGTTGTGATATATCAAAATATTTTTATTTCTCCAATCTGGTCATTATTGTACAAAGTCGTTAAAAACGATCACTTATTGGATAACTCCAACTAATGGTGATCGATTTTGTGCTTTTCATTTATGCGGATGGAAAACAAGATAACTGCAAGACATTCTTTAATTCAGAAAATAATAAAAAAACTATTATGCAGAAAATAATAGGAAAAAAATACAAGAAAATGCAATGTCTAATTTATCATTAGATGGCATGCCATGTGGAATAATGTCTCTTATGAATATTTTAACTTAACTTAATAATTGATTTCAAGTCTATTTGAAGATAATTGATATCATCAATAATTTCATATCTCAGCTCTGGAAGAGGAAGCGCAGCGTTAACAGGTAATGACAAATTGGGGGGTGCATGGGAAACGGAGTGTCGTAACACTAAATTCTCTCTGCCCAACCTATATACGGGATAAAGCGTGAAGCTGTAAAATGGATCTTCTCTATGTACCAAATGCTAATTAAAATATCATCAGGACATACATATCTACATGTTAATATGATAACTATATATAGGATGAAGAAGAGTTGGACCCTGAGGATGTGGAGCTCGACGAGCACTACACTCTCGAAACGCGTAGTAAATGTGAGAGTCCACGAAGCACACGTCTATAATAAAAAGAAATAACCTTATAAAACATATTTTTTGTTTTTTTTAATAAATTCGGGGTTACAGGAGCTCAGATCGTCGAAGTGTGAGTCGCAAGCTCCTCAACACGAATGCTTATGGCTTTTATTTTAATAATGGGCAAATACATTTGCTATTAGTGTGGTGAGATAGACGAGACGGCTCTCGTCTATGTATTCAGGGTTATTTCTTTTTATTGAAATACGTGTCATATTTATTACCGTGTTGTTTGTTTGTTTGTTTGCATGCGTCTATTTTTCGTTGTTTTTTTTTTTCATTATCGTGATATGCACGTTAGGTGGTGATTTCATATTATTGATGTCTTTAATTTTTTTTTCACTAATAATTTTTCTTTTTCTTACACATATGCAGGTATATAGAGCACAATGTGTTTGTTTGTTATTTATGTGTTAATTTTTTGTTATTTTTATTTCATTGTGTTGTCTTTAATTTGGGCTTTGGATTTGAGTGTTTGATGAAAATTATTTTTTACTAAAAACGTTGAAGACAATATTAAGTATACCTAATTATCAACAGTAAATTTAAGAACACATTTCTAAAAAGAGAATTAAACAAATTAATGACAAAAAAATATATTAAATAAAATTAACTTAAAGCCATCAAATAAGACGGGGAAACAAATAGTACAAAATGAATACTAAAACAATTATCCACACGGCGCGCGGCGTCATAAGTAGTATCTATCTACCCTCACTTATTTTCATCGACCAATCAAATTTTCACCGCATGTGTGTACGTCTTTGCATGTAAATGATAGACGAGTGACGATCTCGACACCGATACGGAGTTTGAACCCGTTGAAGACATGACCATGGAGACTAGGAGTAGATGTGAGTAGAAATGTGAACTTTTATGATGCATGAAGGTTTGCGGGTTCGATTCCAGCTGAAAGTTTTGAGGTTAATGTTATAATAAGAAAACAGTAAATTCAGGTAACTTTTTCAAGAAAACAGTAACTCTGGGTAACTTTTTAAGTGATCTATATATATAAAAGGACTTGTTCTCACTGACTGAGGTAAGACGCACGCACAGCCGTAACCGCTGATGATACAAACGTGAAATTTGGACAAAAGTTTACTTTCGTAATCTGGACATCCACTAAGAAGGGATTTTGAAAAATTTTAACCCTAAAGGGGTGAAATAGGGGTTCAAAGTTTGTATGGATTTTTTTTTAAATCGGCACCGATTTTTATAAAATTTTAAATTTAGATTTTTAAAAGTATTTAATTGAACACGTGTTTCATGGTTTTCTAGAATTCACCCACTAAGGGTGCAAATAAGGGGTTGAAAGTTTGTATGGAAAAATCTTTAAATCGCCACCGATTTTTATAAAATTTGAAATTTAGACTCTTAAAAATATTTCATTGAACACATGTTTCATGGGTTATTAGAATTCACCCTTAAATACGCAAGCAAAGCTGCGCGCGTCCGCTAGTATAGCTATATATGTTAAGAAAAAAGTTACTTCAGGTGACTTGGGCTTGGACTGATGGGCGATACCCTTGGATTACCTGTGAGATATTTGTACTGATTTAAAATTACACAGCCTTCCTCCGAACAGAATTGATCATTTTGTCACTAGTTTATCTCTAATTGGTCCCAGAAGTAGTGATGCATCTAATAGGATTTATGTTGAAAAATAATTTCTAAAACATTCAATGCACCCACTGTTGTTTTTAAAATTTAGCTTTGATTGTCGATTGATGTTGTTAATTATTTAAATTGTATCACTAGTTTCAAAGTTTGCTTAGTGAATTTTCTTTTTTTATTGCCATATTTTTTTATTGTTTGTATTTTTTTTAATATTTGTTTTTCTGTAACAGCAAGCGCTCACACCGGAGAGCACGGCGTCGATGAGTATCCTGATATCAGTGGCATTACTAATGCTAGAGTAAGTATTTCACTAATTCCCTCTACGAGTATGTTGCGACTCCCAAACCTAAGCGAAGAAATGTTTGAATTTCATGATAATTATCATCACTTTATTCTTCGGAGATAAAAGTTCAAAGGTAAAATAAACAATTAACGTTATTATAACATAAAATAAGAAATCAATTAAACGACATTAATAGCAAAAACTATATTCCTTAAATTTAAACCCTAAAATATTCTTTTCACACAAACATTTACACAAAAAACCAGGAAGCCATGCGCAAAATGACAGAAGAGGACAAACGCAAGATCCTTCAACAAGTGGAGCTCTTCAGACGTGAGAAAATGACTTTCGACAACGAAGTGGCAAAGTGGGACGATGCAGGGAATGATATCATCATGCTGGCGAAACACATGTGCATGATCATGTTGGAGATGACAGATTTTACCAGGTTCGTGTTATACATGTATATATTCTCTTTAGCACTCATTAACAAAGTAACTTAACGCTTAAAACATTTATTATATATATATATATATATAGCAAACTAATTAGGTCGTAGGTTTACTTGGGCACAATCACTCCTCCATATTGACGACATCTATCTCTAAATACTATTATTCGTTTATTGGCCGTCGTGGCGCACCGACACAAGTTGGCGTCTGATTCCCTCATGAAGGAATGATATATTTAATATTTTTATTTCTTTACCCCGATAACACGCATGCCTCGAAAATTTAAGGAAAGTAGCGAACTTAAATGTCTTAACATTAATTTCCTTGATTCTCTCTGCCTATACTGCTATTTACGGGGTACAGTGTAAAGTTAAAAAATAATAATTTCTCCAGTTTTTTGAGAAAACTTAACAGTTTCTTATTTACTCCACAGAGGCCGCGGTCCTCTCAAAACGACAATGGACGTGATTAACGCGGCCAAGAAGATATCTGAAGCTGGCACCAAGTTGGATAAACTTACTCGGGAAATTGCTGAACAGGTAATATATCCATGAAGACGTATTCTCATTTAGGAAACATGAGCATTGTTTTAGAAACTTGCAATATAGTTATGAAAACGTTATCCGTATCTGGGAGTGATGTGGTCTGGCTGCCAGTTAGTACGCATACTTGCTAAAATTGCGTAGGTCTGGGGGCACTGGGAGCTTGGAGAATAGCTGTTTATTTTCATTTTCCCGCTCTAGTACACAAATCGTGGAGTTAAGTTCCACCTTTCAATTTGAAATCGGGTGAAAAGCGGAGAACGGAAGGTTCTATCACAAGATTCCCGCTGCTTACATAGCAGAGTGAAGCTTAAACAATTCTCCCGTTCACTAAACAGTTATTATAGTTGATCTATTATAAATATGTCGCTCAGCGACTGACTGTAAACATGATGGGGTTCGATTCCCACTCGCATTCCTTTTTTCGCTAAACGCGCCATAAAAAATGCATCTTGTAAAATTAAAATATTTGTGCGACAGTGTCCCGAGTCATCCACAAAACAAGACCTGCTGGCGTACCTCCAGCGCATAGCTCTGTACTGCCACCAGATACAGATAACGAGCAAGGTGAAGGCGGACGTGCAGAACATATCCGGGGAGCTCATCGTCAGTGGGGTGAGTATAAAAGTGTTTTTAGAATTTATACTTTTTATTATCTCTAAGTTTTATTGTAAATTATAAGATTGGTAGGTAACTTGATAAGAATATAAGTGTGGCTTAGTGGTGGTGTTAGAGATTTCTGGTCTGTTTTTTATTAGGTTATTTCTTATTGCAACTATGTACAAAGCAAGAAATCGAAAATGTAAATTTTATAATACATGTTGGTACGTTTAGTGCACTTATAGAAAACTTCAATGAAATATGTTATTTAAGAAATTCACTTTCTGCATAATATATATTTTTTATTTCCATCTGTTCCTTTACATTTGTTCGTATTTGTCCGTATTCCCCAGCTGGACAGTGCCACGTCACTCATCCAAGCGGCCAAGAACTTAATGAACGCTGTGGTGCTCACCGTGAAGGCGTCCTACGTCGCGTCCACCAAGTACACCAGGCAGGGAACTATTGCGGTAAGGGGCACGCCACTTATTACACGTGTATTTATATAATATTTTGACCAAACCCACTACCGTCACCAATACAGAAAGACACTCATATTTTTCTTATTTTTCATGTTTACATTGTTGTATATAGAAATATAATGTATTTAAAAATATCAATGGCTTTGCAGTTATTTTAAGCATATGTAAGTGCTTTATAATTATTATCATTTTAGCTGAAATACTTAAAAAATAAGCTTTTATAATATTATGTTGTAATAAATTTTATATAATTTCAATTTATATATCTAAGTATATACAAATAGAGAGAATGGATACCACAATAAATCGTGAATTAAGAAAAAAAGCAACTTCACGCTTATTCTGCATAGAGGCAGTGTTAAGACATTATGTTCCTCACGCACCGTGTGACAACTGTGTCATAGTGATAGGTGTACTCGTATATAATAGTTATTTTAAATGTGAGTTTTTGTTTCTAATATGCGCTTTGTTTTCTCGCTGGACAGAATAATTACGTAAGTTTGTAGTGTTCATGCATGTTCTTTTGTTACACTATTTTACTTGTGTGTTTGTTTTTTTAACCCAACTAACTTTTAAGTGATGTTTACATTTTTTTGTTTTTGTTATCCTTTTAATTATAATTAAAGAATAACTGTTACGAGAAATTACAGGTTTATATATTTTATATTGTTATTTCTTTTCTAAATTCTAGTGTCACTTTTTCATTATAGAATTAGAAAAACTAGAGAAGCCATTTTTAAATTGTGCATTTTTTCAATAATTATATTTTTTCTAATTCTTGCACCAGTTTTTCTATTTTATTGTTTATTAGTTTCTATAAATTTACATAATTAATTTAAAAATTTCAATGTATATTTAATAAATATTCTCTTTAGTGCGCATGAACAATATTCATGCACAAAATACAATTTATGTTAGTTCTTTTAACACATTATTATTTTCTATACTTTTTTTCCTAAAATCCGTTTTATTTTCTTCCAAATACCTAAAAATGTTTCGATTTTTCACAAATTTCAGTCCCCAATAGTAGTATGGCGTATGAAGGCACCGGAAAAGAAACCGTTAATACGTCCGGAGAAACCTGAAGAAGTCCGCGCTAAAGTGAGGCGCGGCAGCCAGAAGAAACAACCAAGCCCCATACACGCGCTGGCAGAGTTCCAGAGTCCCGCCGAGAGTGTTTGAGAGGGAAAGAGAGTGAAAGGTTAGTTGGTTTTTTGTTTAGTCAAATGACAGTCGTGGCGCAGGATCACAAGCGTGCTGTTGTACACTCGACAGGTCGGAAACAGTTCGATTCCCGTTCGGCAATGCCTCCAGAATTAGGTGGCGCTTTACCAGAACGAGGAAATGGAAATATTACATATTTAATTTCCTCTCATGGGAATGGAACCTACGAACGTCGCGATTGTAGTCGCTCGCGCTTATGATTTGTGTATTAAAATATTTTTACTTAAATATGCTTTTATCAATTTCAGATTTCCATTACTTTCAACATAATTAGTGGTTTTTTTTAATTATTTATAAATTTAATATTTTTATCTCTGTTTGTGTACGCAATTTTTTTAATAGTCCTTAAAATTCATTATTTTTATTTTATCTATAAAATTTGAAATAACCTTTTTATTTGGCTAATTTCATTCAAAACTAATGTTTAATATTTTTTTTGTCAGATTTTACATGTTTTTTTTTTCTTTTTATAGTAATTAAAAAAATGAAGTATATTAAGTATGATTATAAATCATACATAATAAAAAATTGTGATTTTTATTTTGGAGATTTCAATATAAAATTATGCTCACAAATTTTGTCATACATGTGCGAAATATTTATGAGAATTAAAAAATGATTTTTTTCTAAGTATTTTGCTTTTTTTTTTAATTTTAGGCTTTTATTATTTTACTTCTTTTGTATTTGTATCTTTCTCTCTTTGTAATCTTTGACTTCTAAATACTCAACGAAATTTGAAGCCGCACCCAAGGCAGCCAAATTGAATTTTAGTAATAAGATTTTTATATTATTATTAATAGTACACGTTTTATATTAAATTTTTCAATAGATATTTGTATAATAATGATGAATTTTCATGCTTTTTAATAAAATATATACAACGAAATATTTTCTTTATAATTTTCTCTCACACTGTATCCTTCATATAGCGGGAAGTTATGTAAGCAGGTAAAAGAAAATTAGTGTTAAGACACTCCGTTATCTGCTTTCTGCTCGTATTTGCGATAAAACGTTAATTAGTGGAGGAAACTCGTTAACACCAGAAACAAAATTATTTAATTTAATTTTAAAATTATATATATTTTTTTATTGATTGATTATTGGATTTCTCTATCATTAGTAAACTAAGGACAATACTTTTTTTAAATATTTTTTATACGTAAAAAAAGTGAAAACGAAATTATTGTAAAGTATGAATGTTCATCATTTTTTTTAAAGTATACTTTACTGTATTGAAATATTTTAAATATTATCGATCTCTTATACTTTTATATTTTTTTGATAGTTTTGTTTTTGAAAAAAAAATAGCTTTTTATCAAAAAGTTCAGATTTTTTTCATTTTTTTTAGTTTAAAAAATTTATGTTCTTGCCAATTTTTTTTGAATATTTAAAAAAATAAGAGATTGTTAATATTTAAAATGTTTGCTAAATAAATAAATGAGTAGTATTATAAAAAGTAGATATTTTAGAAAACAAGTATTATTATAGAGGTTAATGAAATTTTGAAAATTTACTAATTTTTTTTCATGTTTGTATACATATTTTTGTCAGATAATAAAAAATCTACATTGATAAATAAAAACGCTAAATCACAGGATAACTATAATAGTGCATATAGCAGGGTAGGCAGGGTAGGCAAAGCGAACCCCGGGTTTGAGTAGCTGCGTGTTAAGTGGCGGAACAGAGCCCAGAAATGAGAATAATTCATTGCAAGTATAGAACGCGAACCCACAACCGTCGCGCCATTGTGCCACTGTAACATGACGGCCTCAATATTTATTATTTTTATTCAAACGAAACGTAAATTAATTCACTATTACAAATATGTTTTAACTTTTTCAAAAAGTTCATAAGAAAAAATATGCCATGTAGTTACTAAAATTGTATACAACTATGAAAAATATTCATATTTAAATAAAAATATATTACATTTTTTAATATTAATTTGTATTTATTTTAAGTTATTTTAAAGTTTATAACATTTTTTTTATAAATTCAAAGCTTTTGCTTAGACTAGAATGTATTTTATTTTGTTTTTAATGAACAAATAGTAGAAAAATTAACCACTAGGTCCTTTTTTAAATTTCTTTCAGTAAAATATAGCACACTTAAAAAACCCTCATTCTCTATTTAAAAAAAACAGATTTTAGTAAATTAAAGGAAATAAAAGGTTGTTCATTTTAATGAAATAAAGTTATAAGCTTTGTATTTATAAAATAAATCTTCTTTTTATAATTTTTATGATTAACATAACTTTAATATAGTTTAAATATTATTTATATTATTACTTTACTATTGTCATTATTTCATAACTTAAAAAAATATTTTATTTATAGACTGTCAGGAAAGTGGTCTAACTCTATATATTGAATTACAATTAAATACAAAATGATTTTATTTTATAAAACAATAATAAAAATAAAAAAGAGAGCACTCTTTGTGTTTGGCCAGAGAAAAAATCCTTACTTGTTTTTGAACATATATATTTTTAAAATATGTTAGCGTTTATCAATATTATAGAGTTGAAGTGTTTGTTTGGATGATCGCGCCTAATCTCAGGTTTCTGTGTTGCACGTTAATCGTGTTCGTTTCAATGTCACCTCCTGCACTTTGTGTCACGTGTCATGACACACGAATTATTTACATTGGATCATGCGGGCGAAGCCGCAGGCAAAAGAAAGTAAATAATTATATATAATGTATGTGTAAAATAATTGTGAGCGCTGTTACCTTAAAAAAGTTATTTTTTAATAATTTTGAGTAAACAATGCTTGGATCGAGTGTCGACAAAGTGCGGCGTTGAATTCCGCCACCTAAAAAGCAATATCTCCAGAATTCGGCAGAAAATGGGGAACAGAGTGTCTTAACATTAGGTTCCCTCTTCCTAACCTGCTCTGTGCGGGATACAGCGTGAAGCTGAACAAAAACAATAAATTCAAGTGTCTTTATTATTTTTCTATAAAAAATAATAAGCCATTTTTAAATATTAAGAAAAACAAAAAAAATAAGAAAATAATACATCAATAATAATAATAATCATCGTTCAAAAACGGATCTTTATTTTTTTCTAGTTTGACCACTCTGCTGACAGTGCATATCAGTGTTATATTAAAATTATTATTTTGTAATTCAGCTTAAATAAATATATAGGTTTAGATTTAAAATAAACATTTTGTAGGTATTTTAAATTTTTTGTATTTATATTGTCGTAATAAACTGTATACTCTATGGTTTGGTTTTTTTAATTCCTAATTAAAATGGCGGTTACTCTACACCATTTGCTAGTGCCCTATATGTAGGGCAAAGCCTTATTTTTATAAGTTACAAGTTCTAGAACTTATACTAAATAATAAAAATAAAATAAAATTTGTTTTACTTAATATTTCTTTCATTGTGGTGTATTTTATTATTTTATAAATATGATTAAAAGTTGTTGAAAGAATTCCGTTTTTCTTTCTATTTGATATTTGATGGTCATCAATTCTTTTAGCGAATGGGAATCGACCCCCAAACTGTCGCGTTTACAGCTTGTGCCACTGCAACTCTGCCTTTTGATAAATACTCAAAAAAATGAAAAATTCATTTAAAAAAAAAAATGAAAGAAAATATTAAAATAACAACTTACATTTATTATTACCTAACTAATATTATTATACATGTATTTGTTTGTTTTGTTTTATGGTACACACACACATATTAGTCATATTAATAATTAAAAAGAAATATTTTTAATACTCTGAAGGGGATATTAATATTAATATATATTAAATTAAAAAAAAATCATTTGAGGTTTATAAAAATATTGTAAGATTTTATGAATTACTAAAGAAATAAAATAATAATGAGTACTATCAACACTGTATTCCGTATTTAACTGGGACAGAAGAAACTCTAGTGTTAACACACTATTCTCCGGAATGGAAATCAAATCGGCAACTGTCGCAAATCTCCTAATAATAATGTATACTCAAGTCCATTTATGAATGGACCATGTTATGACATGACCCAAAATAAATCTAACATAGAAAACATCAACTAATTCATTAAAATCAACCAGAAATCAAAACTGTGCTTCAGTAATTTTCACTCGTTTACACAAATTAGCAGTTTCTTCACCGAAATTCACCTCTTCCAAGTCCCTTTTGACTGATTTCCTTTGACTATCAATATTTTCCTTATTTTTACCACTTTTTTTACCTTTACCTATAAATTATAATTTTTTGTAGCTAAAACCTAAAGACATTCTGTTACTCCTTTTTAATAAGTAATAATAATAGTTATTAAAATATAACTTCGCATTTTATAATTGTCATAAATAAAAATTGTATACTCAATTGTATCGCACGGTCACAAGCGTGGGACAGCACTGTGTAACACGACGGACGTGGGTTCGATTCCCACTCGGAGAATGAAATAATGAAATATTGTGGCGTTGACTGCCACCATGTCTCCAAAATCCAGTGTAAAGTGGAGAACGGAAGTGTCTTAACGTATCTTAAAGCATGAAACAAAAAAAAATGATTATAAAAAATAATTTAATAACTCATACCCTTATTTTTTTCTTTAGTGACATAATACTCTTCAATTTTGTGACATTCTTTTCCGTTTAAAGGTGATAATTCAATAGTTTCATCTAAAACTTGGTTTTTTAGTTTCTCTGTTTCCTCAGTTTCTTCATCGGAGTAAATTATGATCTTTTTTGGGTTTGCTTTTGAACAGGTAGCTGTAATAATATAATTTATATCAGTATTGGTAGTGTCTGACCCACACCCTGCACAATATTTGACACATTGAAATACAGTTTGTATAAATAACACTTTTATATAAAACTTGCGGACGCGCGCAGCTTCGCTTTCGCTAGCTAACTTAGGGATAAATTCTAATAAACCATGAAACATGTGTTCAATTAAATACTTTTAAGAGTCTGAATTTCAAATTTTATAAAAATTGGTGCCGATTTTAAAAAAAATATACAACAAACAAACTATACAAACTTTCAAACCCTTATTTGCACCCTTAAGGAGAGAATTCTAGAAAACGATGAAACACGTGTTCAATTAAATACTTTTAAAAATCTAAATTTCAAATTTTATAAAAATCGGTGCCGATTTAAATTTTTTTCCATACAAACTTTCAACCCCTATTTCAGACCTTTAGGGTTAAATTTTTTTAAAATCCCTTCTTAGTGGATATCCAGAATATGAAAGTAAACATCTGTCCAAATTCCACGTTTCTACGCACAGCGGTTACGGCTGTGCGTGCGTCTTACCTCAGTCAGTGAGGACAAGTCCTTTTATATATATATAGATATAGATGATTTAACATTAAATTCAAATGTACAAAATGTAAACAAATATATATATCTAAAAGTAGACTACAAAATAAAACCAATGTACCCTGCTATGTGTGAAAAAAAAAGAAATGTATGTATGTTTCCACACATGTTATTTATAAAAAATTCAAACCTTGTGCATCATCATCAGCCTTAGTATTATTTATAAAGAAGTTGGTAATTGGTTTTTGCCATTTTGGAGTCTCTCTTGGACACACTGGGTTACCTCCGGAATAACTCTTTGATGATTTCTCACTGCTGCCTATTAAAAAAAAATCTCAGGAAATACTGGTTGATAAGAAAAAAGCCTGGCAAGCCTGTAAACTCAACAATTGTGTGTTTCATTCCAATTTGGGGAAATAAATATTTAATATTTTCATTACCTCAGTCGACAATGAGAGAGAGACTGAGCAGTATTGAGTCCTGCCACCTATCATGCAACACCGACAGAATTCCTCAAAGTGGAGAACAGAAGTGTCTATATGGAAACATAGTATCTTTGCAGTAACTTCCCCCTGGCTACCCTCCAATGTGCAGGATAGCCTGGGGAAAGTGTGAAAATAATTTATATTTTTGCTTTTCACTATTTTATATATAAATATTTTTTTAATTATACAGTCCTATTAAATGGAAATGTCTCACCGGAAGCTCCTGCAGTGACAGATGGAGCAGCAACACTACACCTTGCTTTACTACTCTTACCAGATGATACTAAATAAATACATAAACAACTATTATAAATGTTTTATTTATTTTAGTTTATATAATTCATTAATAATATAATAGAAATTGGATATAAAAGAAATATATAAATAATTTAAAGGTATTTGATAGATACAACAGAGAACTCATTGGGGAACGGAGTGTCTTAACACTAGGTTCCCTCTGCCTAGACTTCTGTGTGTGGGATACAGCGTGTTGCTGATTTAATTTAATAGATACAAAATACACAAATTTAGTATTATAAATTGTTTTTAAGGTAATTTTAGAATCTATTAAATAGTCAGTCCATTTATCGATGACTACAGGGCATTTTAAAGTATGTTAATAATAATCGTCGCACACTCCCAAAATGTATGTGTCAAACACAACACAAGTAGAAATTAATTAAATTTTCTATATTGTACATAAAAGTTATAAATAATCAGTAAGATAAATTTATAAGATGTATTGCAAATGTGTTATTGCTTCAAGTTGTCTTACAGGAAACCTTCATATATTTGTAATTAAAGAAATACAAGAGAATAACATTGCAATGAACAAATAAATTACAGAAATCAATTTCTGCAACACAAGTAACATTTGTCAATAATCATACCCTTAGCACCTACAGAAGCTTTTGTTCTAGCCATATTAGTTTTGCACTATTTGTATATTAGCAATAAACATGAAACATATTTTTTTTCCTATTTTTAATTACGTCTATATATTTTTTTATTTATATTTGACAAGATATATTTCTGTTGGATATTGTTTTATAAGCGATTTCGCGGGTAAATGGTATTTTCTGACTTGTTTTAAAACTGTCATGTGTCAATTAAATAAATTGTTGGGATGTTAGAAAAACATCGATGTTTGCATAAATCATCATCAAGAAAGTAAAGATCTATAATATCATACGACATTTTTAACTAAAAAAATATTGAAAATTTAAAACTAATGTTTTGCCTAAAAACAAATTACATGTCCCAATACTGTTTGAATTCATTCTCTCATTTTTCTTGTACATTTCTTGATTCTTAATTTAAAAAAATTAGAAGAATTGATCGTCTACTTTGATGCCCCTATCTTTTTGATGCCTGGTACGACCGCACCGCTCGCACCCCCCCTATTTCCCTAGCTACGCCACTGCTTTTTGTCAATCGACTGTAACGTTTTTCGTTTTTCGATTGAGCAGTATGCTGTTGGCCATATCGGCCTCTACAGCGTCACCGGACTTGGGGAGGCCGAGCTAGACGAGCTCTGACCTTGGCATATCAACTGTAAAAATAATACGCGACTAAATATCTATTGTGTCCCTGCTGATCGATGTTTTAACATCGATCAGCAGGGACACAATTCGATTTTCACGGGAAATCGATGAAGAAAATCAAAAGTTCTAAAATTTTTTGTTTAAAGTAATTTTTAAATTCGGTAACTTAAATAATGTATTTATTTATCTTTAAATAAATCACCTTACAATCCAAACTCACCGTTTTCCTCAAAATATATTAGACTGTAAATTCGTACTTTTAAATTCGTTATTTTCTTCAAAAATACGGTTTTTAAAATATTTAACAAAATCTTATCGGTTTGAATATTATATAATATTTTATGGTTTGGAACAGCTCTAGAGATGTTCACCATAATATACCACCAGTTACTGTTTCTGGAGCTGTCACGTTAAGTTATAATTCAGTCTCTCAAGCTGGTGAGTGTGAATTGGACAGTTGTGGGGAATAGGAGACGATCTTGTCACTAGGTTCTCCACCTTAACCAGATAAATGCAAAAATACTTATGTAAAAATTAAAACAAAAATGTATATTGTGAAACAATGAATTTACATTGTAGCAAAATTTTAGTCTCCCGTTGCAAACTATTGTAGGTTCGATTTCCGCTTAGATACAGCTGTACACTTCTAACTTCTTTCTTTGCCTACTCTCGCTAACTTTTCTCAACTTTTTGTCGGCTTGATTAAAGCGTGCTCTAATTTGTGGAACCTGGTGTTCATGTCGTTCCCCACTTGGCATTGCGTGATGGAGATCAAAATCGGAGATCAAAAAGCCACTGCCTTGCTACCAGAGCGATAAAAATATTTATAGTCTGGCAAATATGTTATTGATAATGGGAAGCACGCGCGGCAAATTGCGCAGTATAAGTATGCGCAGAGAGCGTTCGATTAGTGTTACCCTGTTATGTTGTTTTACCTCACGCTTAGCAAATCACATTTCGTATACGATAATTAAAATATCTGATCATGTTTATGTTGTAGTTAATTATACAAAACGAAAATTTTACGAGGATATCTAAATATCGCAAAATAATCAGCTGTTCCATACATTGTTGTCGAGAATAAAATCAAGACTAGCCCGAAAAGTATAATAACATTTTTGAGTCAATAAATAATTAATCAATTCTAAGCTTCTGCTTATATAACTAATGGCACATGATATTTACGTAAATGTATATATACTATATACACACTTATGTACAACATAAACATTCAGTATGCTTAATACAAGGTTATATACTATGCAATGTGAATAAAGAAATATCTGGCAATATTTAAACTTCTTAAAGATTATATAAAAAAAAATATTGGGTAAATTATTTCAATAAATTTTAAGGTACAAAAAATTAGAGTGCGGTATCCCTTTGCCATAGTTTACCGTTTGCGTCAGTGTGAGCGCTACGTCTTTACAGGAAATTCGCACCCACACATCTTCAAACGTACAATCGAGCTCACACAATATATTGTTCAAACAAGAATATAATTAATTGTAAACAAAAGTGCCTTCTTTGCGATTATTTGCTTTATTATTTGTTAATTTTTATTTTTTACTTTCTTGCATGCATTAATTAACGCTTTAAATAAAACGGTAATAAAGTTTTGATTGAATTGGAGATATAATTTATTAACATAATTTATTTGTTAAAACTTCTATTTCCATTATTAAAAAAAATATTTACTTACTACCATAAAGTTGATTTTGCATGTTGCCTAACGCCAAAATCTTGTATTTGTTTGCATGTTTTATATATTAAATTTACTTTTTAAATTTTACTTTTTTTATTGAATTTGGATTGAGAAGATTTGTATGTGGCCTCATTATAATAATTTAATTCAGTTTTTTATTGAATTTTTCAATTTGCTTATCCATATCTTCATTTTGCATGTTGCTTTGGTGTTTTTTACTAATTATTATAATATTACTAGATAAATATGCTCTACTACGCCATTCCGTATATATGATATGCTATCATATGATATTATATTCATATTTCATAGTAATGAACTGATAGCGTTGCGCTCGACTGTACCGTAGCCCGTTCGCACCCCGCACCGATTCCCCGCGAGCCCTTACGGGGAATCGGTCCGGCGTGAGCGGGTGTCTATGTGCAGACATCAAAATACGCTTTCTGCGCAATTTGCCGCGCGTGCTTCCCATTATCAATAACATGTTTGCCAGACTATAACATTTTATATCTTCGAGTAGGAATCGAACCTATAACTTGTTACGTTTACAGTCGCACGCTACGTTACGTCGTCTCCTACATTGTTTATATCGTTACATGAAGATATATCATTTCGTTGGTCTGGCATCAAGACTTTTAAGATACTCAAAAAACATAAATCCAAGAATAAAAAATAAAACACAATAAACAAAATTAACACACTTATTTAAATGCAGTATTCACATATTAACAAATACTTAATTCTTATTATTACTATTACATAAAAATAGAACGAAATTACGAAAACCGTAAGAAATCGAAAAAATAAAAATAATTATTATTTTAATAATATATTTTCTAATGCTTTAGATTAGAAAATTATGAAACGCGAGTTCCCTTAATTTTTTCAATTACATAAACATTCCTACAAAAATATGTATTAATTATGCAGAGAAATTCTATAACATTTTACCAAATAATTCAAAAATAATGGACGTATCAAATTAAAAATATATATGTATATAAATACGTATATTTAAGTTCAAAAACATAATCGAAATCGAAAGAAAAAAGACATACAGCCTTTAAATTATTCTATATTATAAAATCTATAAGTTACTGGCCTAACTAACATGAGGATTTTACGGGACTTCATTTTGGCATGAATTGAAGATGGCTTAGACATTAGTATTTATATGTCTGCTGCGTATTTAATTGCAATTAACAAATAAATACTAACTGGTGCACTACAATTAACAAATATTAATTGTGATTGTTGTTTAATCAACTATCCATACTGGTGGAGTGCACTATTTTGTCATCCTCACTGTCCGAGTGCGTCGTGGTGCTGACAGCTTTAGACTTAAGTCTGTCTAGAGCTAAATAAGTATCAACAGTGTCTTTATTCGCGTGAAATTCCTTTACAATCAAATCATCCATATTAAAAGAACCATTTCTGTGACTCTTCATATGAAATCCTAAGTTTTCACAAAGAAATTGCAACTCGCATATTTTGCAAGCTATATACTCTGTGGGGTCTAGCGGTTGGTGGCTCCTCATGTGGTCACTGCACACCTCGAGCGTGAAAAAATAAACGTCGCATTCGCCACATTTGAACAATTTCATATTCTCTATTTTATATAAATTTAAGGAGATATCAGTACATTGAGAATCGTTTAAACTTCTCTCGTCTCGTCTGGTTGACTCGTTCTGATCATCCGGTGTGTATGTTGTTGGTGTTCTGTTCATATGGCTGCTCAAGGACCTGAGAGTGAATGCAAGACCACATTTCTTGCAATTGACACTGTGTTTGTTGTGATCTCCCACGCTGTAGTGAGACTTTAGGGAGTTTTTATTGACGAAATTCAACTGACAGATGTCACATGTGTATATCTCGCCCGAGCATGGAGTTTGGTCATCGAGCATCTCAGATTCTGTTTTAAGCATTTTCTTGGTTAACACAGGTTCTGTGTTGACGATTTTCCGTTTAACCGCTTTCTTTTCTTCAATAGGTTCATAAGAAGTAACACTTAGACCGACCGCCTCTCTCAATGTCATCGTATCAACTTCAAAACGATACAGATCTGATCTTGACCATTTATTTTGTTTATGATGAAGATTATTATGTTTAAAGTTGCTTATCGCTGAAAAAAACAGGTTACACTTGTCGCACTTCACTTTATCTTTTAGCGCGAAGTGATTGTCTTCGAAGTGTTTGATCACTGTGTTCATAGTCAGGTAGTACTGGTCGCATGTTTTACAAGTGTACAGACATTTGTTAAGATCGAAATCATCTTTATTGTCAGATATTAGCGTTACAATGTACACATTAGTTACTGTAGAAGTTGCGCACTTTTGGTACGTCTCATGTATATCTATTGCGGAGGCATGGAAGGTCATACCACATTGGCAAGTCACTGCGTCAACGTTTTCCCCGCAAGACTTCATATGCTCCGCTAGAGCAGACCCGGTGACAAAGTAAACGTGACATTTATTACATCTGAAGAATCGATACGTGATGCGTTTTAGGAAGTTCTTTAGTGAGAGTTCGCAATTCACTTCGTTCCCTTCTACTACGAATTGATTACTGTTTTCACTTGATTCGTCGACTTCTTTTAGTTCCAGGTATTTAGGCAAACGAGCTGGTTTTTTAATCAACGATTTAGCAGCCGCGTTATCTTTAAATTTAACAGGTACCACGACCTGTTGTTTACCTTTAATAGGAGGATTGAATTTCGAAATGATCAGACTTTTCTTTGTAAACATTTTGTTTTCGTGAATTTGTTGGTGCATATAGAAGTGGGAAAAACGGAACGGTACTTCACAAAGGTTACAAAACTTATGAAAGCGGCTGTCCACACATCTATGTTTTATTATATTACTTTTTTTGTGCAAACATACCCCACATGCATTGCACTGATGTAGAATCATTTTGTTAAAATCCTTAACTTCTTCTACTTTGCCATCTCTAAAATTAATAATTTTCACGTTATTCTTTGAAAAATTATAATTGTCGTGGGCTTTGTCGTGTTTTTGCATATGGGTTACTCTAAACCACAATTGGCATTTGGGACATTGTTTCTTATAGGTATTTTTGCTGCAGAAATGTATTTTTATGTTTTTCCTGAAAACGCACACATCACACTTCTTGCATCGATAAAATGTTATTAATGTATTCTGGAACTTTCTCTTCCGCATTACAATCTTTGGATGCACTTTTGTTTTCACCTTTTTCCTTTCCAAATATTTGTGATAGCTTACATGCTTTGAGTATTTACTTTTGTTTATTAGTTTTCCGCAATGTTGACATCTGATAAATTTCAAGGCTTCATGATTTGGGACAGATTTCAGCGAATCGTTTACGTAAAAATCTATTTCGTTGTTAAACGAAATAATTTTAAAGGAATTTTCGTCGATTTCCATGTTTTTATGTAACTCCTGATGCCACAAAAGCGTTTTATTGGAATAAAAATTGAAGTTACAGATTGAACATGAGTATTTAGTGATTTTGAGACAATTATTCCGATCTTGTGTATGTTGAATGATGGACCCACTATCCATTATCATCTCACAAACCCCACATTTATATAAGACCAAGTCTGTATTCTTATCAACTAGCACCGACATTCTTAAACTTCTTATTTCTTTATAAATGCTTTTCTGTAGAATCTGATCAACCTGGTCATGGGCTAGAGCCTCGAACATCTCCAACCAGGACTCAGACAGTAAGGTCTCATAGTTACAACTGATTAAAGTGAACGAACTTTTATTGATATCATTGGCCGAATGTAAATATTCATGCCTCTCGAAATATCTGCCCCCGAATTTTAAATCGCAAATCTCACAATGATTTATGATGACATTGTAATTCTCCATGTTGCAGTAATGATCCTGGCAGTGTTCGACCATATCGTCGTACGCGTCGAACACTGTATCGCATATTTCGCAAAGAAAAAGAATGTTCCAGATTGTTTTTAAAGACTCATATTTTTTTAGGAGTTCTGGTATATGAGCATCCAATTCCTTTTCCTTTCTGTACTCGTGGAACGGCACGTGTAACTTATAGGCGAGATCGCTAAACTTTTCACTACAATAGTCGCACACTTGCACTTCCTCAGCGTTGCACACGTGGCTTCTTAAAGCCACTGCACTATAATAACACACTTTACACTTTCTACATTTCTTGAACAATGGGAACGGCGGATCAATTTTCTGACCATTTTGTATGTTTCGGAATATCATGTCCTTTAGTTTTATATTTGGTATAATTTTATGAGTTTCTTTATGAGATTGAAAGGATTTTACGGAAAATCTAAGACCGCACAGTTTGCAAAGGCATTTAGGGAGTGTCTTATTACACTTCCCAGTCACGTGTTTATCACAGATTTTATTCACTTTCATATAAACTTTACAACTCGGACAGTAATATAGGAAATTTGGGGACATTCTCCCCTTTTTCGCCAAACGCAATTGGGTTGTCACTTCAGTTCTTGTTTCGGTCGTTTCGTCGTAAAAAACAAAGTCAATTATGATGAAATTTTGTTTTTGTGTAACTTCGTTGTGGAGACGACAATGTTTTTTATAGGCATGCTCGTGAATGTCGATTTGGCACAGCGAGCAAAAAATAGATTTATGTTCGGAGCAACTGAACAAGTGATATTTGAAGAAAGTCCTTTCATCAAAACAAATATTGCACGACGTACATCTACATATGACTCTGTCCAAGATTTTATTATGAATTTTTATAACTTTGAATCTTTCGGACAGCGTGTGTTGTCTTAAATGGGGGTTTTTATCGGCCATTTTGAAACTTCGACGACATTTTTTGCATTTCCAATCACCTCTGGTCAAAATGCATCTTTTGGAATGCTCGACGGCTACTGAGCAAGAGACAAAGTGAATTTGGCACTTATTACAACTGAATAAGATAGATTTTGGGATGGGGCGACGATATTTTGAAATGGATTTCATATCGACTACTGGCTTTGGGGCCAATATAGGTGTTTTACTTTTCGCAGCCAATTCATGTTTAATCGCAATATGAATTTTTAATGAAGTTGCCGATTGAAATACTTTATTGCAAAATTCACATTGAAATTTGTCGGAACTTGATGTCTGCTCCGCTGGTTTACTTACTTCACGCAGAGTATACATATCGAAGTGTCGATAGTAAATATGGGCGTTATACGCCTTTGAATTGACGAGACGGGATGGACAGAACTGACATTTTAGTGTTCTATTAGTTTTAATAGGATAATCATCTCTTTTCAGGCCGTGAAATCTTTGCAGGTGATGGAAAAGATGTCCATTCCAAACAAAAACACAAGAACAAATATAACACGATAAATACTTATTGGAAGCTTTAGGAGTTTCAATGTTACCATCAGATTGATTATATTTAGATGGAAGTAGCTCATATGTATGTTTCAATAAGGCATTTTCATTGGGGAAGATCTCATTGCAGTGGTTGCAAACAACTTCTTGTGTTGAATCCAAATTAATTGCCGTTATTGAACTTTTACTAGTGCTTTTAATAGCTTTGTTATTACTGACAGCAACAAGGAACGAGTGGGCTAACATTTTGTGGGAGTCCAATGCATTTTCCGTTGGGAACAAAGTTTGACACTCTTTGCAATATGGGCTATTGTCCAAAATGGGTTTCCAATCTACTAAAGTTATTGAGCATTCTTGGATGGTGGGTAAACACTCATCTTCTGCTAGTATTGGGAAGGTGCATGGTTTTGAGCCCAAAATTATCTTATTTTGATGTAAATTTATTGTTTCAGTTTCGAATTCTATGGGTATGGGCTCAAATTTGTTTAGATCCCCATAATTTTCATATTCAATTGTTTCTTCTTGAAAGTCTGGTTGTAAGCATTCTGAAATTAGTAGATAAAACTTATAATTTAAAGGTAAACTTAATGGTTATACATATTAATCTATTATAGAAATTTCGCATCTGAATGATTTCCTTGGGATAAACAATTTTTTTTTTCATTTTCTGTTTGTTTAGAGTTATTGCATACTTGATATATAGAAAAATTCAAAGTCACTTATCTTACTTTCTTACCTAAGAACATCATACTACTATTGGAAAATAATTAATTCCCTACTAAGGAATTAATATATTTAAATTGTTTTCATTTCCCCTCTGAAAAACAGTGTGACAGTGCAATGTTGAGTATTGTGCTAAATTAAAAAAAGGAAGATCAAAAAGAGTAAAAAAAATTAAAAGTAAGTTTTCAAATGTATTCACCTTCTTCATAATCAATAACCTCAGTCTTAATACTTGCAATGTCTGGAAATATATTCTTAATACGGGGATTGTCTAAAACATCATGTTCCTCTATATCTATATCATCTGACATTATGAAACTGAAAAATAAAAATAATATATTATTGTAACTAAATGTATTCAGTAGATTTGGTGTGAAAATGGAACAAACATCCATCAACCCCGTCACAAATATTCACATCTTTATAATATAGTTATAAACTGTTGTTTGGTTGAACTCAATTCAAATCAGTAGTAGTAGTATCAATGAAAAGTACTTAAATGACCATTTCAAAAACAATGTTTCTATTATTTGTATCAACATGTTCGGTAATTTTACTTCGAATTCGAATTCATTTTTTAGAATATACTTACATAGAATTTATGAATAGAAAAATTATTATACATTAAAAAGAAAAATAATATTTTATACATACGTGTTAAAAAAATTCTAGTTGTTTCTTTTTGAATTATCGCTTTATATCTTACATAAAAAATTAAATAGTATACAACAAATTTATTATAATTTAGTCGGGTCACTTATTATTGAAAATTCAGCGTTTTTAACAGTTCCTTTCAGTTTTGAAAATAACCAGTTTCTTTTCTTTTTTATTACAGAATTGTATTCATTTATTTACGTATCGACGTTTCTAGGACTAAAAATATATGTATTATATGAAATATTACCGGTTATTAAATTGTAAAAACAAAACATTAAAATAAAAAGGAAAAATTCATCGGTTTGACGGATGTCTGTAAGTCGTAATTTTTTTCATAACCTCCATTCAATGTCATCTTTCTTGACGTAGAGTAGAGTCTTTTGTCTCTTAAAATTTTTATTTTACTTTTAAAAACTTTAAAGCATAATTTTACGGTACCATCGCTTAAAACATGCTATTCAATATATGCTTCCTCAATTTTTGTTTAATGTAATGCGTTATTACATTTAACAAATATTAATACTTTAAATAGGTACCGTGTAAAATCATGTTATACATTTATTGAAGAAGTTTTAGTTATTGTTTGACAGACAAATAATACATCTTTCATAAATGTGGAGTAATTTTGTGTGTTTTGAGTTTGTGTTGTTGAGTTTTATACTTAAAAAAACACAAATAATGTTGCCATTAAGACATATATATTTTTTTTTAACAGCAATGAAACCTGCAACTGCCTCATCTGGGCATTAAGTTGGTGGTTAGGAGCTTACAGACATTGGTGGTATACGCCCATTGGCATAAACACATAATGTAACTGTCTCCTGAGAGATCCTATTTTATGACGGCAGAAGATCCTGTGGGGTCATCCTCCTTTTGAGTCTTAAATGAGCTAGCTGGATTCATTAATTTGCAGGCTAGTACTTTGGGATATATTTGTATGCGACGAGAGTATGACTTAAGTTTGTTGGTAATTTCTACTCTCACTGTGGGTATCCTTAGATCTCGATGTAGCTGAGAGTTAGTGACAAACCAAGGGGCATTCGTTATTATGCGAAGAGTTTTTGTTTGAAAGCGTTGGATTATGTTTAAGTTTTAAAATAACTTTGTACAGGAGAAGTTTGTTATGCAACGAGAGTTTAGATTTCCGTGACAAGAGCCAATAAAGCTTTCAGATTTGTACACTTAGAGCTTTTCTTTTTACAAAAATGTGTTTTCTCCATGTAAGACGTCTGTTTAAATATATGCCCAAATAGCGGATTCTGATTGACGGATTATTACTCCGTTAAGATCGACACTGGGGCAAGTACCGCGTCTAAGAGCAAAGTTACATGCACCGATTTGGTTTCGTTAACTTTAATTGTCCAGTCCTTTAGCCACACTGATATGTTATTTATACTTTTTTGTAGCATTTCTGACGCTGTTGCTGGACTTTCATGATTAAGGCAGTGTCCCCACAAGAACTTCGTCTGTAGTTGGTAAGTCAAAGGTGTAAATTAGATAAAGAACAGGGCCTATTACACTGCCCTGTTTAACACCTGCTTTGATTTCAAACAAGCCAGTTCTGTCTTCGCCGTACCTAACGTAAAAGTGTCTTTGATGAAGATTAGATTTTATAATGATAAAATATCTAAAGGGGAGGGTTTGACGAATATTGTAAAGAAGATCTTCGTGCCAAACACGATCGAATGCCAGTGATATATCTAGAAATGCCGCGGAGCAATACTTCCTGTGTCCGTGTGCGTCATAGGTATATTTTTTCGACCACACGATGAACTTGTTCAATAGTTACATGAGCTTCGCGAAAGCCAAACTGATGAGATGGGATAATGTTTCTTCTAGTAAGTTCTGAAGATAATCGTTTTAAAATAAGTATTTCCAGGATTTTGAAGCTACAGGCAGTAAGCTAATAGGACGGTAATGTGACATTATTCGGATCTTTGCCAGGCTTGGGAATGAGGATAGAGCTCAACGCCACGCTTTGCCCCGATACCAGTGCAAGAAAAATTAAAATATTCAATATCCTAAAATGGGAATCGAGCCCACGTCGCGTTTTCAGTGGCACGCTTGTTGCCCTGCGATGAACGCAAAGCTGCGACAGGTTATGGCAACAATCCCACTCGATGAAATAAAATATTTATATTATATCGAAGCTTAAAAAAGAAAAAATATTTTTTGATTGATAAATTAACACTTGATTCAAATTTTAAAAAAAATATAATTTATTCCAATTAGGTCACCATAAAGTAAACAAAAACAGACCCACACGATACACCACAAAATCGTGTCTATTGTAAGTATAGGAGCCCCATTAAATATTCATTTTCAAGCGTCTAACATTACGAGATACAGCCTAGCGACAGAAGGGCAGACCAACAATAGAGTCTTAGTTATAGGGCCCTGTATAACCGTTTTGGTACTGAACTCTATTTATATTCATTTTCCTCGGGTAAGAAAAATTGTGCCGTTAAGTTATGCCATTCAAAACAAGATATCTAGAAAATTTAAAAATAACTAGAAAAAGTATAAAGTAAAAAAACCGAAACCGAGTAAAAAAACAACGCGAGTCGGACTCGCTCACCGAGGGTTTCGTACAATAATTGGAGGTCTCGAGTTTTTTGTCTGAAATTCAGGTTTAGCTTAGCCAGAGCCCTTTCATCTGATGCCTCATTTCAACTAACTTAATACCAAATGTTGCCCTTTTAAAGTTATTATTTTTAAGATTTTCACAAACGTATAATTTTTAGATTTTTTCCTGAACTAGTTCCTGTAGGTGCTACTTGCTAGCTGCCAAATTTCATAATTCTCGGTTAATTGGTAGTACCCTATGAATTTTGATTCCCTTCAGTGTCGAAATACGCATTTGTTACGATATAAACGGCCATATATATTTTTTAAATAAATATACAAATATATTTTTTATCAGGAAATCATGAGGCCGTAGATCCGAGTACATGGTTCGAATTTCATCCCAATACGTCCAAGTGTTCCCGAGATAAAGGGTCTTGACAGACAGATGGACACACAAATAGACAGTTGAACAGTGATCTTATAAGGGTTTCTTTTTTCCTTAAAAAGTACGAAACAAATTATCTATAATTTAAAAATTAAATTTATTTTTTTAGATATATAGAAAAATTATATATAATAATGTAATTTTTTTATTTATTTTCTATATACATTTATATATTACAATACGAAGTTCCAAAAATGTGCTTTTATTGTAAAAACAATCGTGCAAAAATAATAAGATATTTTTTAAATATTAAACATTTACAAAAAATGGTGAAAAGAATTTATTCAAAAAAAGATATTTTTCTACCGAAAAGTTTTTTTGATAAAAAATTGTATTTCATCTATTGAATTTTTTTTATTATAAATTATTTATAAAAAAAAATAATATAATTATATTTTAAATATAATATTTGTCTTATATTCGTCTAATTTAATATATTTCTTCAAATCGACTCTTATTTTTAATTAAAATTGCTTAAACATTGAAAAAAAACTTTTTTTTTTGATAAAGTATTATATTATATTTATATACATTTCAATATTAGTTTAATTCTATACAGCAGGGGTTCCCAACCTTTTCTTGCTCAAAGACCACTTTTATATCAATATTGCTAGCAGGGACCACTCTGTAGGTATCATCATCATCGACATCCATGTTTTGTCCACTACTGGACATAGGCGAGAATTGTCTCGCCACCACAATGGATCCATCGGCTTCCTGCCAACGTCTTTAGGTCGTCGGTCTATCAATATAAATTGTGATAATGAAACACAAATTTTAAACTGGAGCGGCACATGCGTGTGACTGTAACGCGACGGTTGTGGATTCGATCCCCACTCGAGGAAATGAAATATTTATTTATTAGGTGTAACGGTATGAGCGTTTTCGCGTCCAATGCCTCTCCGCGTCTAGGCTTCTGCGGACCACTGGTTGACAACCACTGCTATACAGCCTGTTCATTATATATATTTAATTTAATAATTATTTTGAAAAAAGTTTCTAAGTTCAAACATCATACAGCCTAGTCTACATTAAGTACATTTCACTATTAATAATAATTATAAACATATTTTTCCTGAGAATCTGATGAAACTATTAAAAGAAGACAATATTTTAATAATTAAAATATTAATATAATTTTGTAGAATAAAGAGAAAAATATTATTAGCAAAAACATCTCGCATTCGTCATAAAATTAAAAAAAGTTTACATTTATGTGTATTAGTATATAAATTATTACTAGTATTATTAGTATATAATTTAGTATTAATAATATATAGTATATAAATTTTATGTAAAATTATTCCCCAAATCAAGGCCGTTCACTGTAAACGTGACGCGGTTGTGGGTTCGATTCCCCCTTGGGGGAATGATATATTTTCATTTTATTGTTCAGGTAACGTAATATAATGAAAATTGTGCGGCGGGCGGCGGCTATATGCAGGATATAGCGTGAAGCTAAAAAAAATCCTTTACCTAATTATTCAAAATAAGGAAGAAAAAGAAAGTGAAAAAGAGAATAGTCTTTTAAAACATATTTTCAAAGTCATTATAAAAAAAAATTAAATTGTCAAAAAAAATAATTGAACCATTAATTGACTATAAAAATTGGGTAATAACCCGATTTTTATAACAAATTTTGACAATATTTTTGAAAAAGATCTATAGCTACAAGAAATCCTTTAAAACACAATTATACAGCTTATTACAGGTTCTACAATATTAGGTGCAGGCTCAAATTTTTAAAGGATTTTTACAATTTTTGTTTAAACATTTTTTCCATTTTTTTTCTTCTTCTCTTCACGGTACATATGGAAAAGTTTGAGTGACACGACCGATTGCTCTGTAAAACATATATTTTTTTTTAATAGAAAATATAAAAATTTGAATGTAGAGGGATTCTCATTGGACTACGTTGAAATTCTTATATGCTTGTTACAACTTATCTTACTGCCAGCATCTCTGTAGGGAGATTTTTACAAATTTCCGCTACCCAAAGACTCAGAATTTCTATCGTAAGTGTGGAATAATACCATAATAACCTCACCTAGTTCCCAACCCCGCGGTGAAAAGCAACCTGCGACCTCTGACCAAGTACTCAGGGCACCTCACGAACCTGAACAGCACCGAGGCCGCCTCACCCGCCCGCAGCACGCTGTTGGGGGACATTATACCCTGGATATAAGAAAATAATGGTCTAAGCCTGAATGCGAATAAGACAAAGGTTTTGGTATTTGAAAAAAATGAGGAAGGACGGAATGAAATGTCAGTGTGAATAGTAAGATGTAAGTTAAGTTTAAGAGACATAGCTTTAAATTGAAATATTAATAAAAAATAAAATAAATCAGCTTCACGCTGTATCCCGCACACAGCAAGGAAGGTAGTCTAGCGTTAAGACATTCCGTTCCCCACTTTCCGCTGAATTTTGGAGACATTGCGTGTTGAGTGGCGAAACTCAACACCGCGCTTTGCCTCGAAACCAGAGCGAAGAAATGGAAATATTAATTTAGATATATATTGCATTTCATCGAGTGCTGATCGACACAACCGTCGCGTTACAGTCGCACTCTTGTGCACCTGGGCGACAACGGATTCTTAATGGGAACAGTGTCTTAACACTAGACTCACTGCTATGTGCGGGATACAGCGTGAAGAAAAAATGTAAACACTTTTATGCTAGTTAAAGGTCTACGTGTCTCAATATTATCAATGGGTTCTTATACTGTTATATTTTAAGACTTTGTATTTTATTTTGAAGACTGTAGTGTTCACTGTAGCGTCATAAACTCATACATACTTCATACGTTCGCGTTGACTAGTACAAACTGGGCGAGAGACGGTTTGTGATGTAACCGTGTCTGCCACAGTCGCACACTGACACACTGTCTGTCACAGGCTCAATATGCTTATATAAATAAATACTGTTCCATAGCATGGGAATAGCGGATCAGCAAATTCCATATTGTATTTCTTTCAAATTCAAAATATTCTTTATTCAAATAGGCAATTATTATAAGCACTTTTGAATCGTCGAATGAACATATGAACAAAAAGCTACCACCGGTTCGGAAGGCAGTTCTGCTGAGAAGAGCCGGCAAGAAATTCAACAGTTGCTCTTTTCAAAATCAAAGATACAATCTATTACATTAGTTGGCAGCTATCCTGCATTACATTCAATAGACATTAATTCCATACATGTTTGTCCTCTAAATATTCGTGAACAGTGTAATACACTTTACTTGTTAGAATTTTTTTTACTGATATTTAAAATAATTGTAGTGGCAAACTAAGAATACACTGCGGAATTTTATTATACACACGTATACTCATTTACTTTTATTAAAATATAAAGCATTAAAGTCAGTTAGATTGTAGACTTGGTCGCGATTACACAATAAACTTGGGAAATCACAACCACCCATCCTAATTAATTAGGTTTGTTTTTTAGTGAAATAAATTAGTACGTGGAAAAAGAGTATTTTCTTAAAAAAAGACTGTTTGAAAAGGCCAAATAAGAGAATGTATGAACGATGAGTTTATATACGCGTACACAACAAAAGCCTCTTTTATTTTTTTAATTTAATTTAACTTGGAAAATACACAATCATTATACACTTAACCATTTTTCAAACCGCAGCCACCAAAAAAAATTAAAATGAAAACTAACCTCTATAATAGCTGTTTGCCTCACATTCCCCACGTGCACGGAGCACTGGAACCCCGGAGAGATGCTCGTGGAGTGTCTCAGGACGTGCACTGATGCCTGTAATATAGTAAAGTATACGAATATCTGATATTATTTAAGGCCATCGTTTCGTAGTGGCACGAGACGCAACGGTTGTGTGTTTGAATCCCATTCGGGGTTGTGAAATATTTTATATTTTCATTTATTCGCCCTGATGATGAGGTAAAGCGCGGCGCAATACCTTAAAAATTCAGCGGAAAGTGGGAACGAAGTGTCTTAATGACGAACAGAGTGTCTTAACTCTAGGTTCCCTCTGCCTACACTGCTATGTGCGAGATACAACGTGAAATTTAAAAAAATCATACAAAATGAGTGCATGCACCTGCAAATTTAAATTTATCAACTAAGTAATAAGTTGAAGTTCCCGTTGATCTACAATCATGAAATTGGTCAGGTACCCTCGGGCGTGGCCGACTCGCACTTGGCTTGTTTTTAGTTATTACCATTGTTTTAATTTCTATTTAAATACAAAATGAGAAATGAGAATATATAAAATGAGAAAATAAGCATTTGAAAAAATAATCAATCCTACCTGAAAATAAATACACCCGCGCGGATCATTGGGGTCCTCGAGAAACACCAAATCTTCACACACGCACTTCATAGTTTCCATTCTCTCCTCGTTTCTCCCCGTTTTAGATATGAACTGGCTACCCTTGTACAAGTTCCGATTGTTTACGTCGATTACTTTAGTCAGGTTGTTTTGTACATTTACTATGTCTTGGAGTATATTTTTGTTTTTTGTATTTTTTTCTTCGGTCACTGTTTCTTTTGTCTGAAAAATAAAACAAACCGAAATAAATAGAAAAATATCTTAAGTTTTACTATTCAATGTTAGTAGTCATCTACATGATTTGGTAAATGTGAAGATTAAGTTTTCTTATACACAACTAGCGACCTACGTGCGGCTTCGTCCGCTTATTGTAATGTTATAGGCAAATTATAAAAAATCTTTACAAAAATTGTAGTCTATGTTTATTCTGGTCTAATATTCATATTACTGTAAAGTTTCACCTAAATCCGTTCAAAAGTTATTGAGTTAAAGTGTAACAAACGTCCATCGTCACAAACTGTCACATTTATCATATTAGTAGGATATTGTAGTATTCTTACCTCCTTACAGTCACCTCCACAGGTTCCCCACACGGGCCTTCCCTTCCTTGGAAGTCTCGGAGGTGCTAGCAACACCATACCAGCTCGAAGGGAGGGCGGCGCGGCGCTTAACCCCAACGAGGCCGAGTGTCCGGCGCGCGCAACTCCACACCGCACGCGGTTACGGTAGATTGTTGATACTGATATGTTTACGAAATCGCCGGTGTCTAGGGGGCCTGGAATATAATAGAGATAATGGAGATATATATAGAATGGAATTAAATGGATAAACGGGACGGTAGGCGGTTTGATTCCTATTTCTAGCGAAATGACTTATATTCATTTTCTCGTTTTGGCAAGAATACGAAGCGCGGCGTTGAGTTCCGTCACACAACACGCAATATTGAAAATTGAGCAGAATATAAATCTTGTCGCCTTATCCTACTATATGCCGGATACAGCGTGAAGTGTGAAGTTAAAAAAGAGCATATTGAAGAATTTGATAATCTAATAGATTGAATCGATCAATATATAAATGAAAAAATTTTTCACGCATATAGAAGACTAGCCGACCAGAGCGGCTTCGCCCGCCTGAACTATATGAATATTTATTAAATATATTTATGAAATTATTTTCAATTTAGGGGGTGAATTCAAAAAAACCGTGAAACATGTGTTCAATTAAATATTTTTATGAGTCTGAATTTCAAATTTTATAAAAATCGGTGCCGAATAAAAAAATAACTCTATATAAACTTTCAACCCCTTAGGGTTAAAAATTTTCATTATCCCTTCTTAGTCCACCTTACTAAAATAAACATCTGTCCCAATTTCACGTCTTTCCTCAGTTAGTGGGACCATCTCCTTTTATATAATATATAAATAAAATAAAATACTCTTTATTGTACAATAGAAAAGATATATATACATGTATTAATACATTGAACAGTACAATAGGAGGCCTTATCGCTAAGCGAACGATCTCTTCCAGGCAACCTTTGGGTAGAGGAGAGAATACATTGTCTGAAAAGGGAAGGGGCGTACAGAGCTGACATATACATACGTAAATACATATATTCATACATACACAAATAAATACATAATACTTTGCTTATAAACATAGATTTATAAAATAATCTTTTATTAGAATGATAACCTGAACGAGGATCGAACCCACAACCATTACATTAACACTTTACACTGTGCCACTGCGCCACCTTTCGTGTCTATTTAAATAATTTTCATAATTTACCTTAAATATCTAATTATTTACAGTTTAAATCATTTTCACTTCTTCACAATAACAATAAGACAAGGCGCGACGTTACGTTCCGCCATTCAACAATAGCTTTTTTTTACACTTAGTTGTTTTTCTGCCTACTCTGAAACAGACTGACGCACCATTACATCTATAATCAAAAGAAGACTATAACTCACCTATAATCAGCTGGTCCCCTTCATACAGCTGTCCCTTGGCAAGTAGGCCCCCGACCACGGGGCCGCTGGACTCGCCCACGTGGAATATCTCGTCAATTTGGAACTCACAAGTTTCCTAAATGTCAACAAATATATTTATTTTTTAGAGGCAGTTGGGGCGCGACCCCGTTTGGGGCGAGGGTCAAGTGTGTGACTGTAAACGTGGCTGTTTGTGGATTCGATTCCCACTCGAGATAATGAAATATTTAATATGTTAATTTTTTCACTATTGTATTGATACATAGTGGGGTATTAGTTACCGCGCCGTAGTCAACACGCAACGCGGAATTTAGTGGAAAGGGTGGAATGGAGTCTTAAAATAAAGTCCTCTCTACTTACCCTGCTGTGGCAGGCATAATAATAATAATAATAATAATAAAAGCCTTTATTAACAATCTTACCTGTTACATTTCATCTTATAGCTACTAATATACATGGTTGTTCGTGAAAGCAATGTAATTTTTTATTTTATTTATTTTTTCTTTTTATTAGACACCGGTTTCGTGATTGTCTTGCTCTTTGGCATAGGCCTCTCCAAGTGTTTTCCACAACGATCTATCCTTTGCTATCCTCGTCCAACATGATCCTGCCACCTCCTTGATATCATCCTCCCATCTTCGATACTGTCTGCCTTTGCTTCTCTTTCTATATCTAGGGATCCATTCCGTTACATCGTTCGTCCATTTTTCCGTCTTATTTCTTGTTAGGTGTCCTGCCCACTTCCATTTCAGTTGTCTTATTTGGTAAGTTATATCTATAATCTTGGTTCGTTTTCTAATTGTTTTTAATCTAACCTTATCCTTTAATTTTATGTTGAGTATGCTTCTTTCCATTCGGTGCTGACAAGTTTCTAAAGATTTTATGTTTTTCTTTGTACAACTCCATGTTTGACACCCGTAGGTCATGCTTGGTAGAATGCATGTATTAAATATTCTCTTCTTTCCTTCAATTGGTATATCTGGGTTTTTCATTATGTCTTTTAGAGCCCAGTACCTCTTCCATCCTAAGTTTATTCTATTTTGAACTTCCTTTGTTGTAGTGTCTGTTGGAGATATTATTTGGCCTAGGTATGTATATTCGTTTACATATTCCAGTTGCGTAGCATTCTTCTTCCTCCTGGCATTAATCCCGGCTATTGCCAGGGTCTGCCCTCCTACTCAACCTACTCCACTTTGCACGGTCTTTTGCGTCCTCGGTGGTTAGACCATTGGCTCTCATGTCCTGCATCACGACATCCAGCCAGCGCTTCCTTGGGCGTCCAGGAGGTCTCACTCCAGGAACTGATATAGCAAGGCACTTGCAACCGACATAGTTCTTAGGCCGGCGCGTAACGTGGCCAAACCATCTCAGACGACGCTCTTGGAGCTTATCCGCTACGTCACGGACCCCAAGACTACCTCGAATGAATGTGTTGCGTATGCGGTCAGACCGCGTTACGCCGCACATCCACCTCAGCATCTTCATTTCCGTGACGTGAAGCTCCTGAGTGTGCCGAGATAGTGCCGGCCAACATTCGCTGCCGTATAAAAGAACCGGTCGGATGATGCTCTTGTATATCAGCCCCTTGAGTTTGGGCGGTATTCTGCGGTCGCAGACCACACCAGAGACCTCCCGCCATTTGGCCCAGGCAGCGCTTATCCGCCCTTGGACATCGTGATCGATGCCTCCAGACTCGTGCATAACGGATCCAAGGTACCTGAACTTCTCCGACTTAACGGCTGGCTCAGGACCTATAAGGATCGTGCTCGAGTCCCGGCTCCCGCAGGCCATGTACTCTGTCTTCGACACATTTAGTTTAAGACCGCCGTTCTCAAGCGTACCCTTCCAGAGGTTCACTTTACGCTCCAGCGTCAGACGGTTCTCGGCAATGAGTGCTATGTCATCGGCATACATCATCAGCCATGGAGGCTGGTCCTGGATGTGAGCCGAGACAATATCGAGCACTACATTGAATAAGAACGGACTAAGAGCCGAGCCCTGGTGAACCCCCACTGTAATCGGGAAGGGTCTAGTGTCGCCAACAGCAGTCCTAACCATAGAAGCGGAATCGTGGTACATGTCTCTGATAATCTCAATATAGGCCTCAGGGATCCCTTTGGATCGCAATGCCCACCAGATACACTGACGAGGCACACAGTCAAAGGCCTTCTGCAGATCTAAAAAGGCCACATGCAGAGCTCTCCTTTTTTCCCTGTATGCCTCCATCAAAGTTCTGAGGGCGAAAATGGCGTCCATGGTGCCCGATCCTGGCTGAAATCCATATTGAGACTCAGAGATAGTACACTCTCGGCGGAGCCTGAGGTCGATCATGCGCTCGAAGAGCTTCATGGTATGACTCATAAGCTTAATGCCCCTATAACTACCACAATCTTGAACACTGCCCCTTCCTTTGTAAATAGGGGTAATGAAGCTAAGCCTCCACTGATGCGGCATCTTACCAGTGTTCAAGATATGGTTAAAAAGGTCAGTAAGCATGAGCACACCAAGAGAGCCCAACGATTTCCACGCTTCGATCGGAATGTCGTCAGGTCCCACCGCTTTTCCGTTCTTCATGCGTCGAAGGCAATTACGTGTTTCGTCAAGGGTTATTGGGGCAATAAGTCCGAGGTTAGGCGGTGGGTCGTGATGAAGACTGCATGGGTGCTGAGTATTCAGCAACTCCTGGAAGTAGCTTCTCCACCTCTCCTTCACAGAGGCATGACTACAGAGCAGCGTGCCCTGGGAATCTTTGACGCAAAGACATTTTGCGATATCTTGCGTCACTTTATCCCGGGAACGTGCCAGTTTGTAAATGAGCTTCTGCCCCTCCACAGTTTCAAGTTTATCATACAATGGTGACAAACTTTCACTGCGGGCTCTGGCTACAGCTCTTTTACAGGCACGTTTAGCTACTGTGTACTCCAGTCTGTCTTCAGGAGAGTTGGATTCTTGCCACTTCTTAAAGGCAGCCTTCTTTTCACGAGTCACCTCCTGCACCTCGTCATTCCACCACCATGTCTCCCTGTCGATGACACGTCCTCCCCTAGAAAGGCCAAGAACTCGCCTGCCCGCCGCAATGATTGCCGACTGAGCCCGATCCCAAGCATCCTGAGCAGTCTCGGTGTTAGTCGAAATATCGTGACTTTTCACCTCTGCCAGGAAGTCGGTCTGCATCGGTCCATTCAGCAACCACCACTTGATCCGAGGCCTACGTTTCTCGGCTACTTTCTTCTTCGGAGTGACGTTAAAGTCCATGACAAGAAGACGATGTTGGGCCGTTAGGCTTTCGCCTGGAATGACCTTACAGTTAGTTACCCTGCCCATATGACACCGTCTGGTCAACAAGTAGTCAATTTGAGTTGAGTGGGACCCGCTCTTATACGTGATAAGGTGCTGAGAATTCTTTTGGAAGAACGTATTCACGACGGCCAGATCAGACGCAATACAGGTTCTCAGAATGTTTTCTCCCTCTGCATTGCGAAGACCGTGCCCAAAACCCCCGTGAACACGTTCATACGGCTCAGCAGCCTTACCGACGTGCCCGTTCAAATCCCCCCCAACTAAGACCACTTCGGTAGACGGCACAGCAAGTAGCACCCCTTCATACTGCTCCCAGAATGTCTCCTTTTCGGCCGCGCTACATCCCGCCTGGGGAGCATAGGCACTGATTAAGTTTGTGATAACGCCCTCAATCAGTACCCTCACTCGCATCAAGCGGTCGGAGCGACGGTCAACTTCAAGGAGCCCATTCTGAAGCTCTTCAGAAAGCACTACCGCTACACCGTTTCTACCCGAAGGTGACCCAGTGTATATAAGCCGGTAACCCTGTCCGATGTTACGGGACTTATTACCCTTCCAGCGAGTTTCCTGGAGGAAAGCACACTGGACCCGACGTCTCATGAGTACATCTGCGAGTTCCCTGCATCGTCCGGTTAGAGAGCCAATATTCCACGTTGCAAAGCGGAGTTTTCGTCTGGGTACTTGCGTCTTTAACCGTGCCCGTACTTGACACGGTAGCCCTTGCCCACTTGTCGCAGGTGTAGGGCGATGTGCCTGCGCGTCGTTATGCGGCGACGCCCTAGCCGTACCCAGTCTGTTGTTGGTCCGTTCCATATTGTGGCTGTTTGTGGTTTTCCTGGAGCGACTGCCGTCTGACCTCCAAAACCCCCTTTGTGGGGAAAAACCGAGGGGAGAGGAAAATAGAGGGGGGTAGGATAGGTATAGGAGGGAGCTGGAGAAAGGAGGAGGAGAGGGGGGGGGACACCATTCTTACGGACTGGATGAGGATATAAGAGTGGCGGCTCGAGGATCCGGGGTCGCGTACCCGTATGCCCACAAACCAATATCGGACAGGTATTAGTCTGGACACCCTCTGGATGTAGCATTATCTGGTGTTATGGGGGTTTTAACGTAATTTGTCATTAATTTTGTTTTACTAGAATTTATTGATAATCCTGCCTTTTCACTTTCGTGTATTAGTTGTTTAATCATAACCTGCAGAGTTTTTGGATCACCACCTATTAATATAAGATCATCTGCGAATCTTAGATGATTCAGTAGAATTCCATTAACGTTTATACCATATTCTTTCCATTCCAGCTTTCGAAATATCTGTTCCAGGGTTGCCAGGAATAGTTTAGGTGATAGGGGATCTCCCTGTCTAACTCCTTTTCTAACGGGGAAATATCTTCCTACTCTTTCTGTGCGTATTTTAGCTGTCATATTTTTATATATGTTCTTTATTATATTGATATATTTGCTGTGGACCTGTTGTGTGGTGAGGGCTTCCCAAATTTTATCATGTTTTAACGAATCAAATGCTTTATTGTAATCTATAAATGCTAAGTAGTAGTTCATTCCATATTCCTTGCATTTCTGGATCAGTTGTTTGATGGTGTGAATGTGGTCGATGGTTGAGAAGCCATTTCGAAACCCTGCCTGTTCTTTCGGCTGATTCTCGTCTATGGTCCTTGTTATCCGGTCAAGTATTATCTTGGAGAAAATTTTGTATAAATTTGACATTAGCGAAATTGGTCTGTAGTTTGATATATCGTCTGTGTTCCCTTTTTTATGAAGTAAAGTTATTGTAGAAGTGGTCCATTGAAGAGGTATATATTCAGTTATCAAAATTTCATTAAAAAGATCTGTTAGTGTATACAAGATAGTATCTGATATTCCTATTAAGAGTTCATTAGAGATGTTGTCTTCGCCGGGTGTTTTTCCTCTTTTCTGCGATTTGATAGCTTTAATAACTTCATCTTTCAATATATTAGGGACTGATTCTTCTTGGATACTCATAACTGTTTCACTACTCGTAATTGAAGTGCGTTGTTCATCATGATAAAGATCGCAATAGAAATCGGTTGCTGTATTTAATATTTCTTTCCTTTTAGATTTATGTTTTTTAGTTTTGTAATGTGTCACGTAAGGAATCCATTTTGAATATTCTTGAAGTTCTTTCAACGCACTCTTGATTCCACCTGATTTTATTATGTGGACTTGTATTGATTTAGTTTTTTGTGTATTTCTGTATTTCTTTATTTCAGTGCATATGTCTTTACTTATTTTAGTTATGTTTTGTCTATTATTCTTCCTGTTTTGAAATAACAGTGCTCTTTGTGTTACTAATCTTCTTACTTCAGGTCCTATTCTGTCTTTAAGTGGTTTATCTTTTTGTATAATATTATTAGTTCTTTTGATTTCTTCTTCTAAGGTATCATATTTCTCTTGAACTGTTTTTAGTTTACTTATTGGCGTTAGCTTAGTTTGTAGGGATTCTAGAACATGACTTGGTAATGGTAGTGTAATTGGTTGTTTAGTATTTTTTATATGTTTCCTAGAATTTTTAGGTACATTAAAATGTAATTGACCTCGGAGTAATCTGTGATCCGTAAAATAGTTAAATTTGTTAAGGATTCCCACGTTCAGGAAAAGTTTCGGTTTATTTGTAGTTATGAAATCTATCTCATTTCTTATTTGGCCGTTGGGAGATTCCCACGTCCATCTTCTTTTATGTTTTCTTTTATAAAAAGTATTCATAATATGTAAGTTATTTTCTAACGCGTAGTTTATCAATCTTTGTCCATTATCGTTACGTTTGCCAGTTGTATACGGTCCGATTATTTCGTCTTCGTTCTTTCCTCGTTGGCCAATTTGGCTATTAAAATCTCCCATCACAATAATGGTGTTGTACATGGATTCCATTGTCTCATTTAGATTTTCGTAAAACTTATTTTTAATCTCCTTTTTCGCTACTTCAGTAGGAGCATATACTTGGACTATCGATGTCGGCTGTTTGTGACCAGGAAGTATAATGTTTAAGACAGCTATCCTGTCTGATACTCATTTAAAGTTTATTATGTTCCGTTTTAGATATTTTTTGACTAAGAAGCCCACACCGTATATTCCTGGTGTTTCATTTTTATAGTATAATATGTATTCCTTATGCTCTTCGATATTTTCTGCCGATCTCCGTACATCACATATGCCAAGAATATCCCAATTAATATTATTTAACGCTTGCTCTAGTTCCAATAAGCATTCATTTGACTTTAATGATCTTGTATTCAATGTTGCGATGTGAAATCTCCTTTTCTTGGTGTTCGTTTTTGTTTCTGTTCCTAGTGTGGTATTTTGGGGGGTGGCAGGCATACATAATTGTTAATAGATTTTTTTATATTATTTAAACGACTTTTTTAAATATATATTTTCTTAGCAAATATTTTTTTTAAAAACTCTAGTAATGTAGTTGTAATATTTCTATAGAAATTTTAAAGGTTAGTTATTGGTTGTTAAAAATATAAGTATCATGTTTATTACAATTATTACAGTGTTTATGTTTATTAGGCACAGTGAAATATAATTTAAACGTAAACACAATAGCTCCCATAGCTATTGTGTGTTTACGTTTAAATTATATTCGATTCCCAATCAAAGGACTAAATTATTTTCCCTTCTGTTTAACACAAAGGGCAGTGAAAAGCCAGTGGAATGTGGAGAACAGAGTGTAATCAACACCACATTTCCGTTACAAGCTAAGCACCAGTACTCACGTCTCTCCGCTCTCCGCCCTCCAGGTCCTGGTCTGGTCTAGTCAGGGGGGGCTGCAGCGCCAGCAGGAAGGCGTGCAGCGCCGCGAGCCCCGCGCCGCGCACACACGATACCGGGAACACTGACACCGTACTAGGAGGACACGAGACAATAAATATAGTACACCCGACGAGTTGTGGACACTATCACACTGCGGGGAAACGACACGACAAATACAGTACGCCCGACGAGTTGTGGACACTATCACACTGCGGGGAAACGACACGACAAATACAGTACGCCCGACGAGTTGTGGACACTGTTATATTGCGGCGACCGCTTGTTGTGTCCCACAAATATAGTATGCCTTTTGTTACAAGACAAACCGCGAAAATAAATTCAGGCACTCAATTTTCTCATCTACATGTACAAAATTATGACTTATAGAGGCCATCGTGGCGCAGCGGCACAAGGGTGTGACCGTAACGCGACGGTTGTGGGTTCAATCGCCACTCGAGGAAGTGAAATTATTATTTACGTTTATATTTCCAATTCTTCCCTTTGGTATCGAGGCAAAGTGCGACGTTGAGTTCTGCCACTCAACACGCAATGTCTCAATAATTCAGCAGAAAGTAGGGAAAGGAGTTACTTAACACTAGGTTTCCTCTGCCTACCCTGCAGTGTGCGGGCGCAGCGTGAAGTGATTTGTTTATTTTATTTATTATTAAAATATAATAGCACATTTTTTTATATATAATCGAAATTTAAACTTATCCTAAACGCTAAAAATGCTAAACATTAAAAAAAATTGTCAAAAATTTTAGAAGAACTAAAAAACCCACTTACTTATTTTCATTCTCGATTTTGTCATTAGTTTCATCATTAATAGTATCCAAAATAGATTTTTGAGGTACGACACAATTTCGAGCCAATTTTTCATCAGTTATTAATAAAGGTTTCTGGAAAACAGAAATTAGATATTTTAATAAAGTATGCTTCTCATCCTTGAAAACAACAAAATTTATACTTAAAAATAAATCAAAACTGACAGGTTCAAATATCAAAATTTATTCAGACCAGACTCCAAAGCAAAGGCACATCATGTTAAATTTAAGAGAAGAAATGAATCAACATACAAAAAATGGAGAAAATAATATAATTATAAAATATATAAAAGGGAAGCGACAAGTTACAAAACAATAAAACACATGTATAGTTCGTAGTTAGTACAATGAAGTAATTGCGCGGTCCCCGCTATGTAGTACGTCAGTACTCCCATTATACATTGTGTGGGCATTGTGTTATCTTCTCAGTAAGTGAATATGTTGAAGTGAATAAACTTTTGAGAAAATAAATGTCTCTAACCGTAATAAAAAAGAAGAAAAGATCAGTTGAGGCTTACCTTTTTAACCGGTTCCAGAAGTTGTTCCAAACGTAAAACAATATTGCTTATGTTATTATTTAATTCACATTTATTGATAACTGTGAAGAATGGCATGTCCAGTGCAAGCAGGAGCCCAATGTGCTCTTCCGTTATTTTTGTTATACCCGCTGTTGCAGAGATCTGTAGGAAAAAATATAAATAGATATAAATAGATTATATATATATTTAAAAAAAAGACCAATTTGACGTGGATAGAAATACAGTATTTTTTTTTATTTTAGTAAATTAATATTATGACTGCGCGACCATTAATAAAAAAAATCCTATTTTAATAGTATAAAGAGAATAGATATATACGTCAGAAATTATTCTAACATTATATAAATTATTCTAACATAGAAATTATTCTAACATATATAACATTATGTTTAATTTGGCTAAAATATGTTTAAACTCACAACAAAATACCCACTCAGTCCCCTTATATTTAATATACTGGGGATGTAATAAAACTACTTTGACATTTTAACTAGTGAATGAATAAGCGAATTAATGAGGATGAATAAGTGAAAATGCATATACACATATATAATAATATATGAGAATGGAAGGAAATGTATGAATGTATAACTCAGTATCTAGACTACTAGAGTAAGAGAGTAAATCTAAATTATTTAAAAAATATACATTTATTCACAATATAAACTAACTCACCACCAACATAGCGTAATGCGGTGAGTATCCACTCAGGCCGTGTAATGTGGTCCTTTGATATTTACTGTGTCCGGGAAAGTCTAAGAAAGAGACTAACTTGGCACTCCGCTCTCCTATTCTTTCGGCTGTCATTAATTCTGAACACCCGTAGTTTACTACGTTACCCTTGAAAAGATATACAGACAAAAATATATATGAAACATCTATTAAAATTATAAGCTTAATATATTTATATCTCCACGCTATATCCCGTATATAGCAGGATAGGCAGAAGGAACCTGATAACTTCCCCGAATTCCGGGGGCATTCGGCTACGCCCCCTTGAACTATACGAATATTTATTAAATATATTTATGATATTATTTACAGTTTTCAATAGAGAGATGCGGTAAGCAAGCTCATTTTGGGTGACGTTTTCTAACAACAAACTTTGCTTAGCAACGGTCGCTTAGCGACGGTTGTTATTAACATGGCGGAATAAATTGCAGGTCAAATTAATAAGTATTTTAATATATTGGTATATATCGAAAATATTGCAAATATGAGAAAAAAAAGTATCCTATGTTCGTCCCGAGACCCTCAAGTATCTCTATATAAGTATTTTATCACATTTAAATTAGCGATTTGGCCCTGATTGCGTAAAAGACAGACAAACAGAGTTACTTTCAAATTTATAATATAGGTATGAATCGTAAGAGGGTCGGTGTCTGTACTTGGAAGATATTTAAAAAAAAAATGTTATTGGGAACTTTTATTAACGTAATAGAATCCAAAACAATGATTTTTAAAATTTTTGTGTGTTTGTCTGAGCGTTTGTTATTGCTAATCTCCGAATCGGCATAACCAATTTAAATGCGGTTTTCACTATTGGATTCTGGCAAGCTTCCGAAAACATATAGGGTTTCAGCGCGTCTCTTGTTTCTATGCAGAAGAAACCTGAAGCAGCAAGTCTCTATATTATGTAGAAAATAAGATACATATATATTTTTATTACGTCTGTGGTATTTTTTAACCGGTAGCGACGAATGCCGTATTAATAAGCCCCTTAATTTTGACACAAAATAATCATACAATTTGCCTCACCTGAGCATCAAACCCCAGTATTTCATGGCTCAGAGATGACGTCCTTCCACTTTTGACTTCGTGCAAATGTCTGAACATGTTGAGGCGGGCACTGCCTCGACCATTATCTAATTCACCTTCAAAAGAAAACAATAAAAGAAATTTAGTTGTATGTCACTGCTTTTTTTATTTATAGAAGCTTTGGCGAAGAAATTGAACCATGTTTCTTCTTCTTCTCTGTCGTAACACTCTTGTCAGAGCGGTCGTGCTCATTACAAAGTGACATTAGCGGCAGATGTTACACGCCTCACGAGCATTCGCCACCTATCTCTACTGGCTGAGAGATTAAATATTTATTTAAATTTATATTTCCATTCCTTCGCTATGGTATTCAGGTAAAGCGCGGCATTGAGTTCTGCCACTCAATACACAGTGCGTCCAGAATTCGGCAGAAACTGGGGAACGGAGTGTCTTAACACTAGGTTCTAAATTTAAATATGTAAATTATTTAATGTATAGCTAAAATAAATACAATTAATAATTATTATGGCGTTTGTCATACAATTAGATAGGATAATTTGAAAATTATTTTGTGGCGAAGTAGGGAACGGAAGAGTCTTAAAGGGGAACAGAGTATCTTAACACTACGTTACCAGGTTCCCAACTATAAAAAACCTGTGAGTAATTGAGTCAACAACTATCACATACAAAAAAAACTTCTCAAGTATAAATAAATTCCTATTAACCCTCCTGGGTAGGCACAGTTAAACTAGTGTCAAGACATACTGTTCTCCGCTTTTTGCCCATTTTCTATTCTAACCTTGAGTCAATACTCCGATAAGAGTAGATTTCCCCGCTTCGTTAGCACCCATTACTGCCACCCTCAATTCGACACTCTGCTGAGTGTCTGCTAACTGAAATTAAATATAAATTAGGAATAAAAATAAAGTATTAATTATTACTAAAACGGAGCAGTGAAAGATATTAAATATATTTACCACCAATTCATTGTAATTGAGGACCCCAAGAAGAGAACAACAATACCACAGTGCCAGAGATGCCAACAGTATGGCCACTCGAAGAATTATTGCATGAGGCCATACCGATGCGTAAAATGTGCTCAAGGGCACAAAAATTCCGAGTGTCCCAAAAAAGACCGCCGGACTCCAGCTATATGTGCACTGTGTGAAGGTTCGCACCCAGCTAATTACAAAGGATGTGAAGTGTACAGAGAAATACTAGCTAGAAGAATGCCAGGAAAGGCAGTCCAATACCAAAGAAAAATGACTCAAAAAGAAACCACAGAAACACCAAGATGTGATCCAGATAGTGACCGTACCACTTACGCAGAGAAAGCGAAAAAGGAAATGGGCAACCCTACTCCTGAAACCAAAAATAATACAAAAATTGAAGATCTAATAATAAAACAATCTGAAAAATTTGATCTTATCCTACAACAAATGGGCACTCTGTTGAGCCTCATAACTACACTACTAGACAGAATAAAAAAATAACAATGCTAAGAATAGGAACATGGAATATCAACGGTCTGGCTCCAAATAAATCTGAGTTAGAGTTACTGATTGTAAACAACAACCTTGATGCCGTCCTTATAGCTGAAGCGCACTGTACGGAAAAAAGTAATATCAAGATCAAGGACTGTTACACCTATGTCACCCACCACCCTGATGGCACTGGTCATGCTGGAACCGCGATTATAATCCGAAAAAATATCAAACACCATCCCTTGCCCGGGTATAAAACAAGCCCAATCCAGGCAACTACCATTGTTATAGAAAGTAAGGAAGGACCACTCCATATATCTGCGATTTACTGTCCCCCAAAACATACAATAGACAGTTCGATGTACAATGAGTTCTTCTCAACACTGGGCACTAAGTTCATCGTAGGGGGCGACTGGAACGCCAAGCATACATACTGGGGTTCCCGATTAACCACAACGAGGGGCCGCCAACTGAAAAGCTGTATTGATTTGAATCACTTTAACACGATCTCCACTGGTGAACCAACATATTGGCCTACAGACCAAAAGAGGAAACCTGATTTATTGGATTTTTTTATAGTCAGTGGACTATCAAAACAGCACCTGAAAATTGAATCTTGCCTTGACAGTAGTTCTGATCATACCCCAGTGCTTCTAACGATAAGTAATAATGTAATATTTTATGACGAACCGGAAACACTCTACAACCAATTTACTGACTGGCTAGGCTTTAAAGAACAGTTGGAGGAGAACATACAACTACAGATATCTTTAAAAACACCTTCAGAGATCGAAGAAGCCACAAAATATATTACTAATTTGATAGAAAACGCGTGCTGGAGTAATACTCCACTGAGAAACAAAATAATTTCAGCAAAAAACCTTCCTTTTGAAATTAAACAGAAAGTCCTAGAAAAAAGAAGAAAGCGAAGAATCTGGCATCAAACTAGACATAAATGTGACAAGGCTTCCCTAAATAAAGCTATAAGAGAGTTGAAAGACACACTGGATGAAGTAAGTAATGCCACTCTACAAAATAAGTTACAAAACCTAACTGCTACACCCTCCACGGAATACTCGCTGTGGAAGTTCACCAATAATCTCAACAGACCGCAACAAATTAAACCGGCCCTGAGAAATGACAGCGGAGGTTGGGCTAAGACTGGCAAGGAAAAAGCAAACATCTTCGCGAAACATCTTGCAAACGTTTTTAATTCAAACGATGGTTGTTCCCCAGAGCACGAGCAAGAGGTTGACGATCTATTACAACAAGATTTCCAATTATGTCTACCACCAAGACCAGTAACTATAAAGGAGCTAGCAAGACACATACGAGGCTTAAAAAACAATAAAGCACCAGGCTTCGATCTTCTTACCAAGGAAATCCTAACCCAACTCCCTAAAAAGGCACTAGTATTTATTACTACGCTCTTTAACAGTATACTTAGAGTGCAGTATCTTCCACGTATATGGAAAGTATCAATTATAACCATGATACACAAGCCCGGAAAACCAACCGATGATGTCACATCATATAGACCTATAAGCCTCACACCTATACTCTCCAAAGTGTTTGAGAAGATCCTCCTAAGTAGATTAGCACCAACACTGTCTGAAAAAGGAGTAATTCCGAAACATCAATTTGGCTTCAGGCAAGAGCACTCGACCGTTGAACAAGTACATCGGGTATGTGAACAGATAAGAAGATCCTTAGAAGCGAAAGAGTACTGCTCTGCTGTTTTCTTGGACATACAACAGGCTTTCGACAAAGTGTGGCATAAAGGTTTGCTTTTTAAAATAAAAAATATCTTACCGCACAGCTACTTCAACTTGATGACTTCTTACTTGTCCAATCGAATGTTCCAAGTACGAGAAAGTGGAGAGACATCTGACATCTTCGATATAAAGGCAGGAGTTCCTCAGGGCTCTGTTCTTGGTCCATTCCTTTATACTTTATACACAGCTGATCTGCCAGAGTTACCGCAGATTACTATTGCTACCTTTGCCGACGTCACTGCGCTAATGGCAAGCAGTTCAAATCCTGTAACTGCTTCAAACATCCTTCAAACAGGCCTCTGCAAAGTGGATGACTGGCTCAAAAAATGGCGCATTAAGACTAGTGCCTCTAAGTCTACTCACATCACCTTTACGTTAAGGAAAGGAAACTGCCCACCGGTAAGACTGGGTGACACTACTCTGCCTCAGAGCAACTCCGTCAAATATCTTGGCCTTCACCTTGATAGGAGACTTACCTGGCAGAAGCACATTAAAACTAAACGCGATGAAATAAACATCAGATATAAAAATATGTACTGGCTCATGGCACGCAACTCTAAACTCTCAGTAGACAACAAGTTACTTATCTACAAAATGATCCTTAAGCCAGTGTGGATGTATGGAGTCCAACTATGGGGGAGCGCTTGTATCTCTAACATAACCATTATCCAGAGATTACAAAATTGTATTCTACGCACCATAACGAACGCCCCATGGGGTGTAACCAACTCAGAAATACACAATTTTCTAAAAATAAAAACAGTAAAAGAAGAGATAAAAAGCTCTACCATCAGATACAAAAGTCGGCTCAGCAACCACCCGAATGAACTAGCAGCAAATCTGATGACTATCAGCTATAGTAAACGCCTTAAACGACACAATATTCAGACACTGGATGAAAGGTGGTAAAAGATGAGTAGAGCTTCCTGCTGGGGAGGTTCCTCGAAACGCCAACAAACTTAAAATGAACAGATCTGCTTATAGTTTGGGACTGATCGCAGATGAACTCAGAGGAAAAAAAAAAAAAAAATATTACTAAAAGATAATAGAGATTACAAGTATATATACATTTAATATAATATTTTACAATTACAACAATTTTATAAAAATAATTTTGCTTGTTTTGTTTTGTTTCTCAATCTTAATCTTATTATGACTCTAACAGACCCCAACGTCTAAAATCCCTAGCACCCATAACATCTTTGAATTACCCCCAAAGTTTTTTTGGCGTATTTCAAAGAAGTTATGGGTGTTTGCTATTTCGCATCTTTCCTGGCGATAGCAACGCTCAGCACCAGCACCATGCAGCGGGAGGTCTCGACTCATTACTTCCACCACCCTCAACTCACCTTCCTGATCCACACCTCCGCGACAGCCCTGTTCACCGCCACCCTCCGCACCCTCACGCTGGCGAGAGCAGCGCCCAGCACCAGCGCCATGCGGCGAAGGGAGGTGAGGGAGGCGCGGAGGGCGCGTGCCCTCAGCCCTCTCAAGGCACCACAGTCCCGAACTCCTACTAAATACACGGCACTTCCACCACCGGAACGAAGGCGCCACTTCAGCTGGAAATAAACAATTAAAATTCGAAATATTTTTTATTCAAATAGCTTTTGCAAGTATAGTTTGAATTTTTTACCTTAACAATTAAAAAAATCATAAAAGTAAAATGACTATTACGGGTCCATATTGTCCAAATGAAAAAAAATCCTATTTTGCTTTGAACTTAGTAGCCTTACCTGATGCTAAAATCTCGTTAGACAAGTTGCAACTTATATTCCACTTTTTCATACCACGACTATTTTAGAACTTATACTTGTATATGACAAGAACTTATGACTGTTCATCAATTACCGTCAAATTTGTAAAATTTCATATTTATAGTATGTTAAGCGTCGTAAGTCGTAACCCAAGTCACACTTTGTCACAAAAGTCACTTGCACTAGTAACTTCAACCCCCAAATGAATGTTACTGTCCATAATGTCCAAATGGAAAAAGGATAAAAACTGTCGAAACACTAAAAAGGACCCATACCTGTGTAACCAAATGCTGGAACCTTCTTTCACAAGGATTGACAAGTTGCAACTTGTACTCCACATTGCCAAACCTCGGCTCTGGCGGAAGGCTGCCGTAGCTTTCATCTCCTGAATCATCTCCATCTGAATTGCTGAAGAATTGGGATATTCAGATTTTTTTTTACCTTCACACTGTATCCCGCAAAAGCAGAGAAAGCCTCGTGTTAAAGCGTTCAGTTCACTGCTTTCCGCCCTATTTTAGAGACTGCGTGTTGAGTGATGAACTCAACGCTGCGCTTTGTCTTGTTACTAGGGCCAGAAAATTAAAATAATTAATGACTACGAGATTATAGACAGACGCCTTGCCTATGCGTCATGACGGTCTCAAGAGGCCGACAATTTAAACAAATATGCAGAAAGACCGTTTTGGTGTTAATTCAAAAGTATTTGCAGAATGTATTCTAGCTAGTCGACGAAGCTACTAAAAAGTTAAAAGATAAAAATAGCCATTAAAAGATAAAAATGATGTAATTTTATTAGCACACTGTGTTTTCATTTAAAATGCATAGTACTGTAAGTCAAAGTCTTCGCCCTACTAATCAAACTTGGAAAATCTTTTTACCACCTAAAAATAAACATTTTGGAAACATTGTTTACAATTGGAAAGTACTTCCAAATGACACAAACAAAAGCTGCTAAGAATCGGCTAAATAGATAGGCCTATTGTATTATTTTTTATAAGTCACCAAAGTACTTGTACAAGATTTTACTTTCCATATTGTCAATAGAAATAATAGTAGTTTATTTTTTTTGCTTCACCTGTATACCGCACTTAGCAGAGTACGCAGAGGAAACCTGGGAACCTAGTGTTATAGCACTCCATTCCCCGTTCGCTTGAAATCGAGAGGCATTACGTGTCCAGTGACGGAATCAACGCTGCGCTTTGCCTTAAGGTCAGAGCGAAGAAATGAAAATATTACATATATCATTTCTGCAAATGGGAATAGAACCCACAACCTGTTGCATTTGTAGTCACATGCTCGTGCCCCTGCGCAACGTCTGGCCTCAAGAGTTCAAGACGTGACGCAGTGGCACAAGCTAGTTCATTATTGATAAATCTTATCTTGATGTAATGATATTACTTTCCATTCTAAAATAATGACTTTTATTCAACCAGCAAATGACAAGGCAAAACCCACCTGTCGTCACAGAACTCATCCATGTCGTCCGAACTGTACAAAAAGTCACTTTCCAGATCCGAGTCTAAGTCTCCGGACAAATACATATCATCTTTGATACCAACTTTCTCCAATTTATCTATCACATTGTAAATCCTATCGTTATCCTCGAATTTGGACAAATTTTCTTTCCTTTTGGTCTTCTTGATATCTTTTAAATCGTTGACGTTCTTTCCAATTTCTTCGTCACATATTTTGGGGATGGATGATTGGTTGTTTAGGATCTCCGGAATTTCATCTTGGAAAGGAGAATTGGCTGGAATATCCTTTGCGAGGGAAATTTTGTTCTTTTTCCTGCGGTTTTTTCGACCTGAATTACGTCTGCGCGGTTTTTTATCATCTTTGACATCTGTAATACGTAATATATAACATGTGCGATTACTTTTAATACAATAAATATATATTGATACATTATAAAGATTTCGTATATCAATAAATTATAGAAAGTTTTAATCGTAAATATTTATTATTAATTTTCTTAAATATATATTTTTTAAAGTAAGCGCAGTAAAGCCGAAATTATTCTTAATATATAGCAAAACAAAGCGAAGGTGTCGCGTAACTGCGACGTCAAAATTTACCTTCCTCCTTTCTATTTACTTCAATATAATTTTCTATGTAACTGCAGTTTTTGACCAATATCTCCGTACTAAGGTCCGGCTCGCAAAGGAAAGATGATTCCTCCGGTAGCGTTTCGTTTTTGCCGTGGGAACGACGCCCTCTTCTTCTTCCTTTTAAACAAAGATTTTTTTTTTATAATTTTATGCTTTTACCCGCATATAGCATGATGAACACAGATAGCCTAAGGTTAAAAGGTTGGTTAGTAAGATTGTCTTTGGATTAAGAAAATTACAGAGCTTATATACAGGCGTAAAAAGATAATCTGAAGGTAAATTACGCAGATGATGCAGTACACATTGCATCATCAGAATGCGAGTTCCTTGCATTGGACACCACTCTTGAAAGAGCGTGAAAATAGTGGTCGAAACGTGGGAAATTACAAACGAAATTAAAAACGAAATTACAAAATAAGAATGCAATGAAGAGATACACATAATGGCAGATACTGGCAAGAATGAAGAAGAATGTGCTCACGTGAATTCATGGTGAGAACATGCCTAAAAAAATTTATGAAGGAAAAGTGAATGGTAAGAGAGAGTTGATAGAGGAATGTTAAGGAGTTCACGTAAAAAGCCCGAGGTGCCCTCCGCAGAAAGAGGTTGATGATAGTGGCCGAGGCGAAAGAGGACGAGTATATTTAAATTATTTTAATTACCCACCTTTGGACAAAGAGTGGCGTTAGGTTCCGCCTCTTAATACGCGATATCTATAAAATGTGGAAAAATGTGTACATATAAATATTTGAAATAGATAATTCTTACCTTTAGGTGCATCTGGATTCTTTCTAGCATTTTCTTGATCGTTTTTATGCCTCTTTTTATTGTGTTGCTTATTTTGACTACCGTCTGAAGGATCGAAGAGACTGAAGAACGAATCCATTCTTTCCTATAAAAGAAGTAATTCTTTCTTTCAATCTTCTTAGTGCATAAATTAAACAGTCATTTAGCATGTGGCCTGCATCATATATAACTGTACCATTTGATTAGGGAGATGAAGTGTATTTCGCATATAGCAAGGCAGGTTGAGGGGAATCCCCAAGTGAGGATCGAACCCACGACCGTCGCGTTTATAGTCAGATTCAGTGTCATAGCGAAGGCAAAAGAGTTTCCTTTTGAAAATAGTATCATGTTGAAGCCAAACATGACATGCCAATATCGTTGCCAATTTTTTCAGATAAGATTATTTTTATTTACTTTAGCTACATTACTAAATTAGTCTCAGTTATGCAATAACACAAAACTTTTTCCACAATAATTCTATGCTATTATAAGCTATTATGGATATGAGAACACAATCGAGACATCGTTCGTTGAGAGGTCTTACCTCGCATGCAGCAGAGTAAGCTCAGGGGTCTAAGTGTTAAAACACAGCACAAAAAAATAGTCATTCCGTCGAATAGGAATCGAACCCACAGCCGTGTTTATATGACTCTAAAATATCAGATTAACTAACTATACTTCCAAGTATATTATTTCAATTAAAGACAGAATTCTTATCAGTCATTGCTATTGTTTGATAACAGAAAAATTAAAAGCCAAGTGACACATGCAAGTAAACTTGGAAAAACGAAATATCATTAGAACAATAAAAATAACAATAGTATATATGTCTGTGTGTTTGTTTCTAAATGACACAAAAGTTTTCATCAGTTAGTGTGTGTCTAATTTAAACATCGATATAATAATCTAATGTGTCTGATTTAAACATCGATAATATAATGATGGTAGTGGATTCAAAACATGTTAAAACAAAAAGTATCAAAAATTTATAATATAGTAGACTTATTGATCTGATAAAAAAAAGCAAAGTCTTAAAACAACACCTGTATAGAAGTTCAATAGCAGTTTGCCACCAAGCCATTGAATATTGAGTGGCGGAACTAACGCTACTTCTTTTTCTCTTTCCATACTAATAGTGATATAATGGAGACAAATAAAGTTACATACTTAGTGCTAGTTTTTGTCGTGCAATTAAAATGATATATAAAAAAAACAAAAAACATACATTATTAAAATATAAAAATAACATTACATTATTATAAAATTAAAATATATTTCAAAGCCTTATTTTCAGCATATTACCAATGTAGTAACTTAGTAGTGGGGAATGGGAGTGTCTTAATGGGAACGGAGTGTCTCTCCCTATGCCTATCCGAACTTTGTTGAACTACAAATGTCATTAAGTGGCCATAAAATAAAGAATGGTCTTCATATGCAACAATACTTTGTAATGTTGCATAATATACTTATTGTATGTAGACACATGATGACACATTTCTATTTACATAAGTTATTTAGATGTTGATTCATAGTGTTCTAATAAATCACAAATTTCTTAAAAATATTTACAATACTGTAATACATATAAAAATATGTTTATTTGAGCTTATGTCTTATTCTGATATTAGCTTTTAGATAAAAGCAAAGCAAACATCTATTCCCACAAACTTTTACATTTGTAGTCATACTAGGTCATTAAAAAATATATACATATTTCATATATGTTTTTAAATCATAAAGAAGAAACTGTTAGGAGGTTGTTGGGTGCTTAAACCAAAGTGTGTCACTCTTTAGTCACATTAGCTTCACTTTCAATATTCCACTAAAATGATCCCACTTGAGTGCCATCATCAAAGTATGTTCTATCCAAATGAATTAATTGATGGACAATAAATTACAAGCTGAAATCTTTTAGAAATGTTATGATTTCCTGTTATACATCTAGCTCCTACTTCTACTGCATAAAAATTTACCTAAACCAATTCCTGCCCAGTTGGAAGGTAATTTCAAAGTACATTAACTAAGAATTATGATTTATAAAGATATTTGTTTTCCATGGAATAGGTTCTACCAATATCAAACACAGACATACAGAATGTATACAGAATTATAGAAAAATGAAAAAAAAATCAAAATTTTATATTTTAAACAAATAATTACAAACAAAACATTTCTAATACATTATATTTTCGATTATTTTCTTTAAAAGAAAAGCTAAAAAAGTGATATAAAACTTAGCTCTTTTCCATTGACATTAAAATAAACGTAATATTATTATTAGACGGTCAAATGAAAATTCTATTTTAGTAAACTTCAAGGTGACAAGGTCAAAACTGTAAAATGATAAGCACTTTTCACTAAAAATCTTTTTTCACAAAAAGTCTTAAAATATTTATATTATTGCAAAAAACACTATTTTTTAAATTATTTATAGATTTAGATATTATTTGTAATTATAAGAAAATTCAATATTTAAATTTTTGTTACAATTACTAATTAAATACCATCATACAATTTCTAATCTATATATATAAAATCGAAAGGTCACTCACTCATCACGAAATCTCAGAAACTACAAGTGCTAGGAATCTCAAATTTTGCATAGGAGTTACTTATAGGACATAGGTGCTCGCTAAGACGGGAATTTTCAATATTCGATTTCAAAGGGGTTGTTTTAGGGATCGAAAGTTTGTATGAAACTTCGTTACTACAAATGCTACGAGTCTCAAATTTTGCATAGACGACACTAGGACGTAGTCATGGAGACAGAAATTAATAATAACATAGTTCACGCGGGTGAAACCGCGAGTGGGCTGCTAGTTACATATATAATAAATATACTTTGAAACATAAATTCAAATAATGATGCAACAAAAGAAAAGGTAAATCAACTCTTCAATCATATTTGTAACTTATAACACAATAATTATAAAAATGTGTATTATTAGATTAAAAAGAATATTTAAGATATTTTTTTAGATTAAAGAAAGTAGAAATGTCTTTAAATACATTGTACTTACCCAATAACTATATCACTTACAATTATATTAATTAATGTACTGTTTATTTATTATTTCTAATAAGAATTAAGATATTTTCTGCAATAAAGTAAGAAAGTATCTTTAAATAGACATTGTACTTACCCACCAGCTGTTAGATAGGTTCAAGGGCGATTGTGTCTTTCCTTTACAAATGTAACCAAATGAATAAACAAACTATACAAACATTTCAGTTCATTGCCAAATTATTTTTATTACATGACGTAATGACAAACAATAATATTAATTATTTATTAACTTAAATAACAATAAAAATTATGTAGACCGTCTTTTAACTTTTAGTTTTAAAGATAGAGATCTTGTTTCATTTAAACATGATTCAATTAAGTAACAAATTGTATATGTTATGAAATTTTAAGTGTAATTTTCTTTGTGTGATGAAATTATTTTGACATTTCTCATTTCAGTTTCACTTTTGCGGAATTTTGAATCGATATTATAAATAGTGTTGCTATTCTTTATTTATTTTATTTTTATACATTAATAATAAATACATTAATACAGGTGTTAAAGACTCTAATTACTTAAATACGCGAAGGTCATGAGTTCATTGAAAAAAATATATAAAATATATTTATCATAGACAATTATAAAATATGCATAAAATATATTTCTCGATTCACTCGAGGCAATGAACTATTATTTATTCAGCTTCACGCCGTATCCCGCACACAGCAGGGTAGGCCGAGGGAACCTAGTATTAAGACACTAATTATTTGTTAATATTTTCATTTCTGTGCTCTGGCATCAAGGCAAACAGCCAGCTGTTGAGTTCCGCCACTCAACACGCATTGCCTTCAAAAAATGGCGAAAAGTGGAGAACAGTTAACACTAAGTTCACTCTGCCTACCGTACCTACCTACTATATTACCTATTGTGTGAAGCTGATTAAATTATTTTAATTTTTAATATTTCTCATATATTTTTTAACGTAATTACAATAAGGGTTGATTACTATTATAATAGATTTTATGGATATTAATTAGATATATTTGTACTTTAAAATAATAGTTGTTCTTTTGTACACTTTAAAACATACAAATTGAAAAATTATTAATAATCACATATATATCACTATATCGAGTTGAAAAATAAACATATTGATACTGAAATATCGATATTTTATTGATAATCTTTAATTTTCTGTCACACACAAATACCAAAAATTGGCGGGGACACCAGGAAATATATTTTTATTTACAAATTGTTGTGTACAATTTGTGTTTGAACGCCATAAATAAAGAACATCAACAACATTTTTTGTTTAAATGACTAATCATTGATTAAAATATATTTAAAATGTCGATAATAGTAGAAAATAATTTAAAAGACACAAAGAACAAAGAAGTTTTTGAACAAAAAGTTCATTATATTCCTTGTAAAATAGAAGAAGATGGTCCTGCTAACGTAAACAAATATTTTGAACCGTACGTTGTTGAAAATGAAAATAAAGGTAAGCAATTGATATTAGCTTAAAATAAAAATATATAATTGTTTAAAAAAAACGCTTTTCTATACTAAGTGATACGAGAGCTATAGAATGTGCTTGGAGCGATAAATTCTAGAAGCCTAAACTCAAATTGTTTACTAATAACATTTAAATAATTCCAATATTTAGGTGCTGCCCCAGCATCACACCAGCTCATAGATGTATTTTATTGTATTAATATCACCTAAGCTATGTATAAGTTCGTGATGATAATAAATTATTACAAATGGTTTAAATTCCGATTTTTAGAATTTATTGTATACTTAGTTTGTTACCGCTCGACCAAATAAAAACACATTAAAAAAGCAGCTTCAGTTCTAAGCAGAACAGTGTTAAGATACTGCATTCCCCACATACTGCCCAGTTTTGGTGATATTGTGTGTTGAGTGGAGGAACTCAACACCATCCTTTGTCTCCTTAATAGGAAGGAAATGAAAATAATTAATTTCCCTTAGTGGGAATGGGTTATATATTATTCTAGAATATAAATTTGCATACTGTTAAAACTCCCCTTGCTCCTCTATCTGTGCCCCAGTCACATCTATATACTCAGAAATGTTATTTATGCCTTTAGTTTTGTTAAGCTACAGTTCTAGTAATCTATAATCAGTTATTAGTCAATTTACAATCAAATACTGTTAGTCAAACTTGCCCATAACAAATTGAACACAACTATACACTGTTCCACTACACTAAACAAAAGCTCAATTTTCAAAAACATTAAAATTCACAAAATAATTTAATATTTTTTCACTAATCAGAAATGTCGGCAACATTCCGTGGTCATCAGTTAGATGGTGTGACAATGAAGCTACCAAAGGGTTACCAAGCAGTTGTACTGACTGAAGCAAAGAGACCTCTTTCTGAAGATACCGAGAGGAAATTTCAAGTAAAAAAATACAACTGCTTTTACAAAAAACAAAATTTTATGCAATTGCTCCTCCTGTTTAGTGTCCAAGAACTCAGACAGTAATATAAGTATATAGCACAATAAGAATAAAGAATATACCACAAAAGAAAAAAGAACCATTGCTATGGGAATCAGTGATTCCTGAGATTAGCACATTCAACTATTCAAAATCTTCAGTATTAAAATATTAGCATACATAATAATTGTTAATCTGTATAAACTTAATTTTACAGGTAGCCAGTGGTTTTAAAGAAATAATATACTGGAACTGGGACAAGAAGACCTCTAAAAATGACAATTTATTTAGAGCTATGGACTGGATTGATATTGCTGAGAGTGTAAGTTTTAAATCATATCTCCTTTCTCCACCAATCTTTTGCATATAGCAGTGTATCCATACCTATATTATAAATTCGAAAGTAACTCTGTCTGTTTGTCTGTCTTTTACGCAATTAGGGCCAAACTGCTAATTTAATTGTGATAAAATACTTATATAGAGATACTTGAGGATCTCGGGATGAACATAGGATACCTTTTTTTTCTCATATTTGTAATATTTTCGACATATAGCAATATATTAAAATACTTATTAATTGGACATACAATTTATTCCGCCATATTAATAACAACCGTCGCCAAGCGACCGTTGCTAAGCAACGATTTGCAAAGTTTGTTCTTAGAAAACGTCACCCAAAATGAGCTTGCTTAACGCATCTCTCTATTGAAAACTGAAAATAATTTCATTTATATTTAACAAATATTCGTATAGTTCAAGCGGACGTATTCGCATTTGGCTCCACTAGTAGAGAATAAAAAATAGTGAATACACACTATATCCCGTATATGCAATGGTAGGGAGAGGAAACCTAGTGTTAACTTACTCTGCCCTACTTTCCTATCAATTGTCAAAACTTTGTGTGTCTACTCCAAGTGGTGTAAATTTATATTTAAACATTTCTTTATGAATATTTAATATGTATATTATTTAAAATGTATAGTATACGGGGCATTCCAAGCAAAGCTGACAGGTAAAAAGTCAAGGTCTCCAATATTGGTAATTTCTTTATATGATAGACCTATATGGGTCCTCAACACAACTGCATTATATTTAAATAGTAGTTTAGTTTGGGAGTTATGGGGTTTTATGTCGTGAGTGACTGGTGGACATGTACTCTTTCTAATATATTAAATAAGACTAGTATAAACTATAAAGTTTCTATTCACAGTGTATAAAACATATAGCAGGGTAGGCAGAGGGAACCAAGTGGCAGAGATCAATGCCGCGCTTTGTCTACCAATGGGGGGAGTACAAAATGAAGAACAGAGTGTTTTAATACAGGGTTCTACAAGGCCTACCCTCCTGTAAAAGGGATAGAGTAAGAAACTATACAAAACTGTTTCTCTTCAGATACATGGAGACTGAAAATTGTTGAAAAAGTAAGTTGAAGAAGAAACATAAATGACTGCATTGTTACTTAGAAGGAAATCCTTACAATATTCTATTTGAGTAAAGAATATTTGAATTTGAATTTTGAAGTGAATATAAATCAAGATATGTATATAATTTTCTTATTGTTTTATTTATATTTATTTATACATACAGGTCTAAAATAAAATTTATTTTCTAAGCTCTATAAGTTCAAATCCCTACATACACATTTTGATGAACAATTTCAAAATATATATAGAATTTTTTAATTGTCGTAAACTTAAATAATAACATAATAAGACAAAGCGCTGCGTTCAGTTCCGCTACTCAACACGCAATGCCTTAAGAAATTGGCGATACAATGGGAACGGAGTATCTTAAGACTTAGTTCCCTCTGCCTACACTGCTATACACAGGTGCAGCGTAAACTGGAGGCCTTTCTACCTTGAACCATTTTTTTTTTTTTTTTTTTTATTTATTTATTATTAGCGTATACAAACTTACTTACACTAATAATATTATATTACGATCTAGCCATTACGTTGACTAATGAGTAATTTAATTTTAACCTACTTTTATAATAAACAATACTATGCTAAGATTGTGTCCATTGGCACTTTTCTTATTGTCTCTATTTAAGGGGAAGACACTTAGTTAATGTGTTCTTTATATTTACGATTACATTTTCACCACTGAACTGTTATGCACTACACTAACTCGAAAGGTTTAATTCTTTTGAGTCTTCTCACTATGTCCGTGTTGTCGAGGAGCTGGATTGCCTCGACGTAAACCTTGAACCATGAAAATGTTTTTTCTTTTGTAAAATTTAGTTAGTTGAAATATCATACTTATTTTGTAAAAAATACTACTTATCCATACCTATATTATAAATTCGAAAGTAACTGTCTGTCTGTCTGTCTTTAACGCAATCAGGGCCAAATCGCTAATTTAATTGTGATAAAATACTCATATAGATACTTGTAGGTCTCGGGATGAACATAGGATACTTTTTTTTCTCATATTTGTATTATTTTCGATTTATACCAATATGTTAAAATACTTATTAATTTGACATGCAATTTATTCCGCCATGTTATAACAACCGCCGTTGCTAAGCAACGATTTGCAAAGTTTGTTGTTAGAAATGTCACCCAAAATGAGCTTGCTTAACGCATCTCTCTATTGAAAATAATGTCATAAATATGTTTAATATATATTCGTATAGTTCTAGCGGGCGTAGCCGCGTTCGGGTCCACTAGTTTTATATATAATAGTTAAATTATAATTCCTATAGAATTATGAATTTGAGTAATGTTTTCGTGTAAAGAAAACAGAACATTTTTAACTTGTTTATTTCAATAAATTTAGTTTTTTTTATACATACATAATTTATTATCTCCAATATAATACTTATAGTAATAAGAAAATTGTTAAAGTGAAAGATTGAGGCCATCATGGCGCAGGGACACAAGCGAGCGACTGTAAACGCGGCGGTTGTGGATTCGATTTCAAGTAGGGGAGATGAGATATTTAATATTTTCATTTCTTTGCTATATTAATAGGGCAAAGCGCGGCGTTGAGTTCCGCCAGTACACAATGCTTCAAGAATTCGGCGGAAAGTGCACAAAAGGGAAGTGTCTGAATGGGGAACGAATTGGCTTAACACGAGGTTCCCAGGTTCCCTCTGCCTACCCTGCTATGTGCGGGATACAGCATATTAAAAAAAAATTATTCCATTATAACTGTGATTATACAGTGTTTTTGTCATCACTTTAAATGAAAGCCTAATAATACAATTAATAGGAAAGAGATTGAGGCACACCGACAACGCACTGCGCACGCCGCGTAGGTGTTGGCGAGGAAGTCGTGACGTCATTCACACTAGATGTTACAACGTTTTGCAGTAGTAGGTGTTTGCCGCACACACACGTAATATAGTATGGATAAAAACAATAACTCTAAACCGCTGAGGGATCTTGAGTGGAAAATAAAAAACAGAGTATCTTAACACTAGATTTCTTCTGCCTATCTTGTTATAAATTAATTTATATAAGTAACTTGAGTTATGTAAATATATAGTCAGACAGTAAAAATATGTATAAGTCCTAACAATTTTGAGTATTATTATGTACGAGTATAATTTATATTTGGTATTTTTAAATAAATAATCTACTAATGTTTCTTAGTGTTTCTTCTCACTTTTTTATTATTTAAAGTTAAAATTAAATCCTAAAAATGAAACCTTATGGTTAATTAGGAACAAATTAAAAAAAGCGGTTTGAAATATTTTTTGTAAGTAAATAAATAAAAAATCTCTTCTATTAAATTGCACTCAAAAAAAGAACTATAACGAATTTTCTATATTCTTCTTTCTCAATCTCTCTATCACTAATTTCCTTCTTTCATATTCTTTTTTACTAATTAATATCCTTCTATTAATACCCTTTTTAACGTCTTTCGTCGATCTATTAAAACTGCCTCTTTCTAACAATTTCCCTGTTTCCTTTTTCCCTATTTCTATTATCCCCATGGATTCAGGGGCATCGTTAACATTCTCCTTTGACATTTTGTTGAAAATTTTCAAAAAATGCCAAAATTCAATATCACCACCTTTTATATTGTTATCATAAAACTCTTTCAATTCATTGTCACATTTGTGTTTATTTCCGATGGGTTTTGGATTTTTGTATCTATTTTTCACTATGTGTATCTGTTTCTCTGCATTTTCATATTCATTTTCCCCTGTTTCCCTCTGTTTCTCCCTATTTTCCCTAATCAATTTGTGTTTCCATATTTTCTTTTTGAACGGTCTTGGATTCATGTCGTGTTTTCTCATATGTAATTTCAATGCGCTTAAAGTCTGACATATTTTTTCACACTTCTCACATGGAAATAGCATTTTCCCGTCATTTTCTTTGACAACTCTATATAACATTTTTAATCTGTCCAAATAATCTCTAGACGCCATTATTATTTTACATTTATTTTCATTTATAATATCTTTAGGCAAAATATATTTTTTATAATCTGTATCTATTTCATTCTTTATGATCCATTCACCATTTTGTTTAACTAAACTTTTTTTTATCAGACCTCTTTCTTTTTTTTTCTTTTCTAGTTTATCTAATTTGACATACGCTTGTTTATTTAAGCTTTTTACGCTTGGAATTATTTTAATATTAATATTATCATCTGTATTATCAAACTTTGTGCTGTTTTTCTTTAACTTAAGCCAAGTTTTTAAATTAATTCTGTGTACTGCTAACATATGACGTTTTAAATCGCCTTTAGTGACGTAATCGCAGAGGGGACATTTGTTTAGTTTATTTATATTGCATACGTCGAAGTGTTCTTGACAGTGTCTTATTAATTTCTCTTTGGTTTCGTAGAGCTGTGAAAAAATAATAGTTTCTTAAAATAAGAAAGTATAGATTAAAAAATAAATAAATTATTTTCACACTGTATACCACACAAAGCAGGGTAGGCAGAAGAAACCTAGGAACTTAGAGTTAACACTGTTAACTGTACCCATTAAGAAACTTATGTGCACCATTTTCCGCCGACTTCTAGAGGTATTGGTGAGTGGCCGAGCTCTATGACGAGCTTTGCTTCGATACCATTAATATATTATATAATAGTATATATATTTGTAATAATATTATATAATCATATCTATAATACATATTATAGTATCCAAAATAATCTACATCAAATCTACTACAATCAATCTACTATTTTTATTCTGCGTAGCAGGTTATCTAAAGGACTTTGCGCGAGTTTATGAACCTATAATAATCGCGCTTCCAAATATTATTATTTACTTACCTTAAAACATACATAGCATTGATGAGTATTTATTTTTAATTTACTATCTTGTTTAATAGCTTCTTCTTCAATATTATAGTCAATTTCATTGTTATGCTCATTTTCATTTAAAAAAATACCTAAAACATCTTTATTTTTATTATTAGAGTCATTTTTAATATTTTTGTCATTCACTTTTGTATTATAGTTTGAACTATCAATATTTTGATGATTTTCTTCAGTTACATCACCCAAATTATTGGCATTACTTTCATTTTCATTATATCTGCTATCCTTTTCATTATTCTCATATTTTTTTTCAATTATATTATCATCAGTTTTATTATTTTCATCATTGTGGAGATTAGTTATTTCATCGTTTGAGTGCACTACATTATCATTTGATTCAATTTTATCATTATTGTTGTTCCTAACAAATCTTATTTTTGTTATAACTGTAAATTAATAAAAAATATAATTATTGATATTTTTTAGCTTTGCACTGTATCTTGTACATAGAAAGGGAGGCCCGGAGGACCCGGGAAACCAGTGAAAAGACACTTCCGTTCCCCACTTTCTGTCGCATTCTCATGTGTGGATTGTGGGTTTGACACCCATTCGGGAAAATCATTATATTTAAATCATTTTCATTTCTCTGCTCTGATAGACAAAGCGAGGCGTAAGTTTGGGCGGTGCAGAACGGAGTGTTTTAACATTAGGTTCCTTCTGTCTACCCTGCAAAGAAAATCCGTACAAAAATAACACAAACTCAATATGGCCGCAAAGGTAAAAATTTAACCTGAATTAAAAAAAAAAACAATTTCTTATAAAAACTAACCTTTACTTTTACTTAATTTCTTCAATCTTCTATTATACTCTTTTCTTAACTTCTCTAATTCATTCATTTGTCTTCTCCGTCTTTTCTTTTCTAACAACTTCTTTAAATATATTTTTGCTTCTTTCTGACATTTAACATCAACTTTTATATTGTTATCTCTTTTTTCTATAAAATAAATTATAATTTTTTATATTATTTATTATTATCGACAGAGTTCGCCGAGCTTATCTATAGTGTTAGGCGTAGAGACAAAGCAGTACATTACAATGCTGTATTTTACTTAATTAAATTAAATAAAAAAAATGTTAAGTAATCACGTCACGTAATCATAAAAGACAAAAATAGTTGTGTCGAAGTATCTCACAATATATCTGTGGATGACGGCTGGAAGTGGGATCACATGTGTGGATGTGGGATCTCATGTGTGGAGGTTAGATCACATTTGTGGACGCCGACTGTATTGTAGTTCATACCAGAAATCTCACAAATTTCTAAATACATTCTAACCAACATCAGCGGTTTTCTGAGTTCGGTGTTTGTCGTGTCTGCAGACTTATAAAGGGATAGGCACACGGAACCTAGTGCTCGGAGACACTCCGTTCCTCACGCCAATTTTTCAGATATTACATGTTGAGTGGCGGAACTCAACGCATCTTGTTAAAAGATAATAAATACCTTTAATAATAGACGATCCTGGTTTAATAATTTGTTCAGTAAAATATTTATTTAGATTTGTTTTCCAATCTGTTGTTTTTTCTTCTGTATCTAAAATAATTCGGTAGTAAGTTCAAATGTAAAAATTGCGACATAATATTATTTTTTCTCTGTCCACATGTCACTAATAATATGAAATGCTACACTACTACTTAGTCTAGTAGTGAATAGTGTATGAAAGTTTGTGGAGTGGATGTTTGTTTCATTTTCACGCAAAAACTACTAAACTGATTCAGATGGAACTTTACAGTAATATAGCTTATATGTCAGAATAAGACATAGGCTACAATTTACATAAATATTTTGTATAACTTGGCTTTAATACAACACAATCTTATGCGAGCGAACTCCAGGCGGCTCGCTAAAAAAATTATTGGCGTGTAAAAAGTTTCAAAACCTGGATTTAACGCGTAAAAGAATGTGTTTAAATTTAAAAAAAAATTAAAATGTATGATTTCTTGTGTTATAAATTGTAAAAAATTTGATACATAATAGAATTCATTTAAATATTAAAATAGAACTCACCGCTCCTCACTTCTATTTTAACTTCACTCAAAAATTCTCTTTCAATATATTCAATTGGTTCTTCTTTTATAATTACTCCCCGTTTTTTCAGTTTTCTGAAATATAAAGTTGCACAAAAAACGATAGAAAAATCTTATCGTCTCGAAAATTTTTAATTTAACAGTAAATGTGAGGGTTGTAGGTTTGATTCCCACTCGAAGAAATTTATATATGCACAAAGCTCGGCGTTAAATTACGCTCTACGCTAGAATATATACTTACGTTATTCTTATAGTATAAATGTATATATTAGACACTACGCTCTTACCCTAGTATGGATAGCAGATACTTACGTTCTCCTTGTAGTCATGTTGTATCTAACACAGTGCGTTTTCCAATAATGAGCCTTTAAATATGTATGTTTTTTATATATTTTATTGCAAATTTTACATTTTCTGTCCTGAGAAGAAAACAAGATATTAAGTAATGTCGTGACGCAGCGTCTGACTATCCTATTGTATGCGGGATACAGCTGAACATACTTGCTTGAATCATGGGAGCTACGATACCAGAAACAGAATGAATGACTCACCAATTCCGATTCATGTCCTGATTTGATATGGTTCACTAAGCCCGGCTTGCTGCTGGATTCGAACCCGCACTTGTCGCATACAAACTTCATTTTATACAAATGTTTCTGACTAATGTGTTTTATTAGGTAATTTTTATTGTAGAAACTAGAAAAAATACAAAACCATATCTATAGTCTTTAGCAAAACAAAAAAAATATATAAGTATTATTTTGATTTCATCAAAGTAGAGAAAAAAATGTTTTAAAAAAGTCTTAAAGCTTTTGGATATAAATATAGTCGAATTATTTTTTTTCCTTGCTTGAAAAAATGCTGCGTTGAGTTGCGCCATTCAACACGTAAAATAGACAACGGAGTGTCTTAACAATAGGTTCTCTTTAGCTATCCTATTATATGCGGGATGAGGCGAGAAGCAATTTTTCTATTAAATGTGGTTAGGCAAATGATGGCGGCGGCTTATGAAAATGGGTCGTATATCCTTCTGTATACGTGTGAAGCTGGAAGCGTACAGCGTGAAAAAAGTAAAAATACGTAAAATCTTACCTAGTCCCACAATAATCGCAAAAAACGCATTTTTTCTTTGCCTTATGTTGATTAAGATGTAATTTTAGACGATTTGATCTTGAAAATTTTTTATTACAAATCTCACATTCTAAATGCTTTTCGGGATAATGTAAGAATATATGTTTTTTTAAAGAACACTAGAAAAAATATAATACATTAAAATATTATTTGAAGGACACGTGCAAGCCGACAACCGCCAAATTCATCGAATTAATTACAGTTTGCGTTGAAAATCTTAAATTTGTTTTTCAATTTTAAGTTTTTACAATTTTTTTTATTATAAAAACCCAAAAAAGAAGAAAATATAACATTATAAAGTTATTATGAAAAAAATTAACGAAGGCGTAAACGCAATGGAAATAATCACCCCGTGTTTATATATATATATATATAAACACTATATATGCTGTATTCCGATACAGTGTGAAAAAATACTTACTTTATCCTTAAACCTTTTGGCGCAGTGGTTAAAATTACATATATAGGGTCTTAAGTTGACATGTCTCGACATATGTCTCGACATATTGTATTTATTAGTTATAATAGCGTCGCAAATTTCACATTTACATGTGTATGCCCTTTCGTGCACGATTTTCTGAAAAAAAAAAGATTTCCAGAACAATACCGCTACAAAAGCTACAAACTGATCGCTATAATTGCGGAACAGAATTGGAAACTGAGTTATAAAAATTGAGATTCAACCGAATTCCCCTGGCATTGCGTGTTGAGTGGCGGAACTCAACGCCGCCCTTAGCACGACCCTGGTAACGAGTACTAAAAAGACAAAAAACACAGACTACCCTCCAAAATTGTCTAAAAAACAAATTTGATAAGTGGTGAAGGATCTGTAATTCTTTCTTTCTTTCTTACTTACGACATGTGATTTTAACACTTGACTGGATTTGAACACCTTACTGCATTTATCGCATTTCCAGTTGTACACATTTATTTCTAAATGGTCTTCAGTCACGTGGACTCTAAGTCGACTTTTTGCTGTAAAACTGTAAAAGAATAGAAAGGTAGACAATTACCACAAACAGCTCTAAAATGTTCTAGTCAAAGAACTATAAAAGAGCTGATAATATATTAAACATTTTTAAGTGTTTTCCTACACTTAGATCAGAATCATCTTTTTAGAAATAAGAACATATGGCTTGTCCCGGTACAATTTTTAGTAGGTTCTCTAAAAAGGTACAACTGATAACTTGTAAACGGTTTTTTTTCAACTTCATGCTGTTTCCCGCATGCAGTGTAGGCAGAGGGAGCCTATTGTTAAGACACTTCGCTCCTCATATTTCGCTGACTTCTGGAGGCACTGCGTCTTGATTGGCGAAACTTAACACATATATTTTCGAATCATGGCTAAGAACACTCTATCAAGTCACCTTTTAAACAGAAAAGACTAATTCAAAATCGGTTCATTCGTTTGAGAGACAGACATACAGAAATACACACGTCAAGTATAATCCACCTGTTTTCGTAGGGGGTAAAAATTTATTACTCTTTTACTAGTGTTCTTAATACAATGGCTGTCTCACTATGTCTAATTGCGAAAACCAACCGTATTAAAATGTGTTGCGTAGTTTTAACAGTATAAGTGAAAATCTCCACACTCTTATAACACAAACCACGGCGTTGAGTTCTGCCATTCAACTCTCAAGAACTTAACGGAGTGTTTAACAACACACGCTACATCCAGCTTACAGCTTGTGTCGCGCTTGGTACTTGCCTTAGAACTTACCTTTTATCACATAATGTACATTGATATCGTTTCATGATACCCATATGCCTTTCCTGGTGTTTCCTCAGCGTGGAGTAGTCTCGACACGCGTAGTCGCAGAATTCGCATTTAAAAGGTTTTGTATCTGAGAAAGAGAATGAAAGAAGCTTTATTTGAACGCGGACAGGTTGCTTCTCAATGGATCTCCTCTCAATTGGGCAGACTCGTCTACTCTCGCCAGTAGCTATACTAATCTCAATGATAGTATGGAATGAGCGAATGTATGAACCATGAGTTTTATTAATGCCGGCACTAGAATAACAAGAGCTGGCAAAAATCCAATGAATAGAAAAATCCAAGATATTTGAATAAACGTTTATCGGATAATCTATCCAAATACAGAGTTGAACGCAACAATAGAGTAAGTAAGATAGGAAGTAAGGTAGGAAGTAAAGGAGAAAGCTACACGTGTACTCTTTTATAGTATATATGTATGTGTGTACCCCTTAATGTAATTTTAGTATATTTTTATATAATTTTGATACGCGTTTATTTGTTTGCAAACCTATGTTTATATAAATTCATATATAAATTTCACGATTGTTCACAACCACTTCATATTGCATGCAGTGTTTATCTTTAAGTGGCAGTACATTAATTGTATTTAGTTTTTAAGTTAGATTTACTTGAAATGTAACAATGTATGAGCCCTTGGTAAACTCTAAACTGTCTCTTTGTTAATTCGGATATCAGTGGAAAAGCCATAATTAAAGAGTGTAACATACAAACAATGCAAGAGTATGTATGGGAAATACGGTCATCAAACGTCATGTGCTTAGTCTCGACTAATTTACTTTTATTACATCACTAGCTCCTCGCCGGGTACCGCTTGTTGTTTCTTTTTTATTTATAGAGAGATAGATTATATAGAATAGATAGAGATTACTTTATATATACCTAAACATAAAGTATTGCAGTCACACCCTTGTGTCACACATCTAATTACTAGATTAGATAAGAGATGATATTATGATCAAATAAAATAAAAGGAGTACCTGATTGAGAAATAGCTATGAAACATAAAGCAAACAAACAAAACAAACCATTGTAAAATAGAAATAATGTTCCAACATCAACAAACAATTCTACAGAATCTTCATAATTGGCATATATATGTACATACTCGACCTAAGCGGCTAATAGCAGATTAGGCAAAGGGAAATTAGTGTTAATACCCTCCATACCACTTTCCGCACAATTTTCAAGACCTAGTAATTCAAAATTACTTATCTATTGAAAATTCGGAATATTTACATATTCGGAGAAGCTTTGATGCTCCTCATCTTGATGCTGATGCAGTTGAAGGTAGACCTGGTGGCAGGTCGGGTGTTCTGCCAGGACTCGCATGCTATGACGTGGATGCCACGAGGCTTCACTTGCCCGGTCATGTGTGAAAGTGTAAGGAATGCGATAGAAAGGTGTGTTTCATATATTTCGATACATATGTTTAAGAATAAATTATAATTACTTATTTAGTAGTATATTCTAGAGGCTAAAATGTTTATTCACCAATGAACGTAATGTAAAATTTACATAATTTTTATAATAATAAAATCTAGTTAAAACTATATTATTTTCCAGACTAATAATGTTAGACTACAAAAATGTAGTGCAAGAGCAACTCGGAAATAAAGAAAAAAACAATATGATGACTGGCGATGATATTTACGAAAAATTCCTGAAAGACGATTTAAAGAGACCTGTAGGCAATTCCATAAATGTAATTAAAAGAGATAAACATAAGCTCAATTTTGATGAAATTAAAAAAGATAAAACTACCCTCAATTTTGGGACCTCAGACAAGAAAAATAACATCAATCCTTTCTTGAGTATAATTATAAAAAACTTAAGAAAGACGGAGGGTATTTTGCGAAGGAGTGCGGGTGCGGGCGCTCCTGGATATAACAAACAAACTACTTTGGGCAAATGTTGGGCATTAGAGAAATTTGAAGCTAAATTTCTTTTGGGTAAGAATAAGGATTTTTTTTAACATTTTAAAGTGCTGTTGTTTTTAACATTCCAAACTTAGGAAAGAAATGTATTTTATTAATGAAACGAATAAAAATGTTAACTTCTTGTGCACCGTCCAAGCGCTCTAACCGTTGTTGAGCCATACTACAGTACAGTACACAATACAGTTCCCACTGCGCCACTACGATACATGTGCTCATACAGACACAGTATTCTTAAAGTAAAATGTTGCCAGGCAAACTCGTGCGCAAAACATGTTCGAGAAAGTCTAATTTTGACGGCAACTTTTTATCAATAATGACTAACGTTCTGAACAAATATGTCGACACAAAGTTCGATTTTACCGAAGAAATGACAGAGGTATGTAACCTTTCTCTTTTATTTTTTTAGCTACACGCTGTATCCCGCATATAGCAAGGTAAACACTCAATTCGCCACCGCCGGCACCGCCGCCGCGACAATGTAAATGACCAAGGAACGACATCGAGTTCCGCACTCACCATGTCTCGAATTTGTGCGGAAAGCGGAGGACAGAGATCAGAATGTCTTAACAATAGGTTATTAAATATCCAAAACTATAACAAACATTTTTTGAAAATTACCTAATATTGTAGGATAGACAGCAAAAAATTAACTAAAATTATCAAATTTACTTGTAACATTATTATAGATTCTTCTAGAACACATATTTGGGAAGAACACGGATCTACGCAACAACATATTCGACGTGAATAAACTATTGAAGTTCCTTAGAAATTCCTTAGATTTGCACAATAGCCATACTAAAAACGAAATCACTCTAAAATCTAGACATTGCCTGTCTATTCCTTTGCCTGGATGCTTTTGTAGACGGGGGTAAGTTTTTTACAGTAGGTACTATTTGAAAGTTTATGGGTATTCTCGCTTTCTTAACAAGAAGGTGAAGCACAGAGTACGAGCTCGTATATAGTAAAACACTTCATTGCCCACTTTCCTCCGAATTTCTTGAGGCAATCCGTATTGGGTGGCGAAACTCAACTCCAAGCTTTTGCTTTCATGTCTGAGCGAAGAAATTAAAATACTAATAAGTAAATGATCATTCATTTCGCCAAGTGGGTATCGAACTCACAACCGCCGCTTTAAAATCATTGTACCTTGACGACAACGAATTTTTTAAAATACCAAATTTGCACACGACGGTTGTAGGTTTGAATCCTCCCACCCTATTCAAATATAACATTACCAACAAAAACAACAGTTGCCCTATTAAAATATATTTTACATTGCGCACATTGTCTGACTGTAAACGCGACCGACCGACCCCGCGTGGGTGGGAACCTTACTAATAGGTTCCATTTGCCTACCCTGCTATATGCGGGTGTGTGCATACATATATTTTAATTGTTTTTAGGTACGTAGAGGATGACGGTCAATGTGTGGCACCATCGGATTGCATTAGAAACGAATATTACACGCAATATTTATCCAGAATTATAATACATTAAAATAAATATCTGAAATATGAAAAATTGTATATCAAAAAAAGGAAAATATATTCTTGTATCATAGAAGAGGTTTTAAATTTTTATTTTACATTTTTGTCCGTTTGTGTGAGTGTTTGTGAACGCTAGTCTCAGAAATGCCATTTTCACTATTGTACTTTGACAAATTTATTTAGTATTTAGCGTTTGTTTTATTTCAATTGATTCACAAATAAATAAACTATATCAATATAAAGTGTTTGTGATAAAATTGCTATCAAATAATTGTTTTATAAAATTGGTTGAAACTTTCTAATTTTCCAATATAAGGATATTGTCTTTAAAATGATAATATTATTAAAATACGAAAGTAATTGAGTCGAGTGACCTCGAGTGGGTCACATCCTTGTGCCGCTACGCTACGATGGCCTCTACCATGTAATATATATACCATTCCATTCCATTTCCAATATACCATTACTGAGATGAACACATTCAAACCAAACAAACACTCCAGCTTTATAATATTAGTATAGAAACAGATATAAAAAACTCACCAGTATGTATATAACTGTGGCTCTTTAAAGTATATTTTGAATTAAAGCCTTTGCCACATACTTTACATTTATATGGTCTTTCATCTGAAAAAGAAAAATATATATTAACATCTTTATTATATACATCTCTTTTTTATATTTTTTAACTCCACACTGGATCCTGCACACAGCAGCATAGGCAGAGGGAAAATATTGAATATATCATTTGTTCGAATGGGAATCTAATCCTCAACCAGTCACAAAGCATGGTGTTAAGTACACCACATAACTTGCAATGTATATGAAATAATGTCCTAAAAAGCTTTTTTCCAAATATGGTAGGGTAGACAGAGGGGAACTAGGAACTTAGTCTTAAGACATTTCAGTTCCCCACTTTCTACCGAATTCTGGAGGCATTGCATGTTCAGTGATGGTACTCAACAGCAGTCGCATGCTTAAGCCTATGTGCCACAAAGGAAGGAGAAATCACCTGTGTGTGTATACATATGCCGTTTTAAAAGACATTCATAGTGAAATTTCTTTCCACAGAAACTACATTCATGATCAGTTGCGGGGTTGTGCACTTTCTTAATATGACGACTCAAATATTTCTTAGTTTTGAAACTGCTTGTGCAAATATTACATACAAAAGGTCTTTCCAATGAATGTGTTTGTATGTGTTGGTCTAGACCTGCTTTTTCTGTGAATTTCTGAAAAAAATATGAATATTTTATTTTTTTTATATTATAGATAAATAAATAAATAGATGCCATTGTGTCACAGCGGGGCTGCATCTGACTTCCCACTTGAAGGAATAAATTATTTTCATTTATTCTTGTTACTAGAACAAGACAGTGTTAAGTTCTGCCACTTTACATGCAATGTATTGGAAATTTTGCAGAACATGAGAAATAACTAAATAAAATAGCTTCCTATCCTCAATAACTTTATTTTATTTAATAATTTTCTAGAGAAAATGAAATAATCTAAATATAATTATTATCTAATTTACAGCTAGAAACTGTCCCAATGCGACACAACAATGTGCAATAAATATATAACTACAATACATACCTTACTACAAACATTACATTTGTGAGTCTGAGTAGTGAACTTCTTTGGTCGTTTTCTGACTTTGTTTGTGGTAATCTTTGCCATTTCTTTTTATTTAATATATTGTTCGGTAAAAATAAAAGAAAATACGTAATATTGTTTTATTCTGTAAGATCATGAAATGAACTAAAGGTTAGAATAAAAGCATAATAAGCATTATATGTTTGTTAGAATAAGAATTTAAAAGAATCATAATAATTCTAAAGAAAATATTAAATATTAATTTAATCACTACACTTAAATAAAATACATTTCCGCACACATCTATATTATATAGAAGTTTTACAAATAACTAAATGAAATTGCTATACAGTAATAAAATATTCTAAAATATTTGTTTTCATATAAAAATAAACACTATAAAACAAGCATGAAAATATAAAAATACCGAAATATTTAGGTTTGAAGAAGAATATTTTTTTGCAAAGCTCTTATTACTTCTCTATATGTAACAAATAAATATAAACATAACAAATAAACGCAATACTTCGCAAAACACAAGAAGAAATATGCTAGTAATAACGCAACTTTTATTAAAGTTTTAGCTTTATTTTATATATAATTAATAATATATTAGCGCCACATCTTACAGTAATATTTTCCTAGTATGCACTATGCAGGTTCGCATTGACAGTGACAGATATTTTTTTACTTAGTACAAAGTGAGCTTTTTCAGAATCGATTTGTTGTATATATCGATTACGGATTTTTAGATGTTAGATTAATAGATTTTTAATATAGGCAGACCCTGGTAATAGCCGGGATTAATGCCAGGAAGAAGAAGAAGAGATTAATAGATTTTTAAATTATCATTTTAATTTTTACTTATTTTCTAAAATATGAATGGTATTTGTGTGAAATAACTTTTTTAAATTGTTAAATAGTGATTAGTTCGTCGTGACGCAGCTGCAGTATTGGGCTGTTGCGAAGTAGGCCAATGAATCTTCAATTACAATTGAAAAGTAAAAATTAATTTAGCTTCACGCTATATCCTGCACGCAGCAGGGTAGGTAGAGGGAATCTTTTTGAAACATTAAGAGTTGAGTGGCACAACTCAACCTCGGGCTTTTACCTTTTTGCCAGAGCGAAAAAATGAAAACATTATAAATAATAATTTGTTCCCTCGAGTGGGGATCCAACCAACAACCTGTGCGTTAGTCACACCCTTGTACTCCTGCACCACGACGACCTCGTTTATTTAGTAACAATTTAGCATTATTAATTAATGAAATAAATAAAAATCGTATAATCTAAATATTCATAATTAAAAAATATACCAAAAATTACTTTACCGTTTTTACGCAATGCATCAAGCTTTAGCTTTTAATTTTGAATTAAAAAAAAGGATAATAAAAAAACAACATGAATAGGCAAGAACTATTTATTAACGTCATAATATCAACAACACATAACCAATTAATATTAAATTAACGTATTTAATATTATATATTTTTCAACACCAGTAGTATACATTAAAGTTCCTTATAAAAGATTATTAGCTTTAATTTTTTATGAAGTAGGACTTGAATTCGCGACCTTTACGCAATGTTCTCTTCGCGGATACTCTCTCAAAGTAAAACACGCTATATGTATATTTTTTTCCTTTTAATATTTTTTTTTCACGCTGAAACAGGGACAGGGAAACCAGGTGTAAAAACAGTTCATTCCTTACTTTTTATAAAATTTTCGATACATTGATTTCGTCACCAGACCTAAGTGAAAATATTAAATATTTCATTCCTCCAAGTGGAAATCAAACCCATACCCGTCCCATTTGCATTCACACGTTGTGCCCCTGGTCCTGTTCACCACCTGCCCACTTTTACTAGTATATGTTATAATTGCCTCCGTACTATTTCTAAGGTTTTCTCCATTTAAAAATGAAGAAAAAGAAAACTAACAAAAAATAAACAATTATTGACCAATAACATAATTAGTGATTCTATTCACAGATACAAATACAAGATAAAATGGTACCAAATATTAACAATATCAAGACAACAGCATAGGTGCGCAGTGGAAACTTGGCAACCTAGTGTTAAGACACTATGTTCGCCTTAAGACATTTCAGTTACTTATTTACGCTAAATTCTAGAGGCATTGCGTGTTAAGAGGCGGAACTCAACGCCACGCTTGCGCCTCGTGACCGACACGAGGTAATTAAATATTAAATATTTAATTTCCTCGAGTGGGGACCTAATCCACAATCTATTGAGAGTTTGCACACACACACACACACACACACACACACGCACACACACACACACACACACACACACACACACACACACAGTCACATGCACTGCCCCTGTAAACGGGACAGGCAGCTAAAATAAAAAAAATGCCACTACGTGTCAACTTCATTCATTTTCCAGCGCATTTAGACTTAATGCCATTAAAAAAACATTTATACAATGTGTACAATATATAAACTATATTTTACAAATACAAGCAATTATTTTTACAATTTTAAAATATCATTCTACACTTGGAAAGAAAAAAATCTAAATAAGTACAAGTAATTCTTTTAGTGAAACGGACTAAGCACTCTAGGCCGATAAGCATGGGAAAGAAAGCTTGTAATAAATAATTTTTCATAAAAAACAATATAATTATATTAAAAATAATTCATTAGAAGCCAGTGCAGCTTTCCCAAACTTATCGTGCTAAATAAACCCTTTGCAATTTCTTAAAACTAATCACCTACTTATAACAAACAAACAAAAAATAAACCACAGCCTGAATAAAATTAATTATTAAATATAAAAAAAACTTGAAAGTGGAACTTGTTTTTAGACTAAAATAAATTAAAATAGTACTTTGGTTTAAATCCTAGACATTGTTCGCGACGTCGCGACGTTAGTTGTGTGACGAGACGTCATACGAAGGTATAGATATTATTAATAGTAGTTATTTGTTAATTTTAAATATTTGTATAACATAAACAAACAATAACATCAATTGAATTATAAACATAGATAGTTTATAATTCAATGCCATACAACGTGACATTGGCGAAGTGAATAGTGCTCAACAGGCACGCTCGAAGCGCCATAAATAAAGAACCAAACCGAACCGATAATTCAATGCACTTTTTAGTTTTATATAATATTTTTCGAGTTTCTGTTGTATTTATATAGTAACTTAAAAATTGTAAAATCTATCATTTAATATAGCTTATTATAGGTTGATATAGAAAAATAACAGATTTACAAGTGGTAAATGTTCGTAAATAATAATTGACACAATTAAATCATGAATAACTTTTGTAAATTTTAAATAGTAAATAATTAAGTAATACATTGTTTTATATATAGATACATATATATTTTTGTATACATTTAATATATATGAATTGTAAATCTATCCGATAAGCTTAAATAAAGGCAAAACGACTCGTTGGTATAGCTCCGTGCATACGATAGGTAGCAAGGTGCGTAGTCGTCAAGCACACATAGGAGCAAGGAAAATAAAAAAAAAATAGGTAAAAAATAGAAGAAAGAATCCAAGGAAGAAATATTTGAAGAAACCGCCAGCCACCTACCGTTATATAACATTTTGTTTCGACACCCCTCCGTCCGTGTGGTACAAAGTATAATTTTAGAAATTTAATTAAGATTTTGAGCATCAATACAAATATGTTTATATTTTTATTAATAGGTAAATTCAAAGTTCAGCGTTTTCTAGTCTAACTATAATAAACATTTTAGTAAGTTAGTTAGTTAGTGTAGTTGAGTAGGTACTTAGTTAAAATTAAGTTCACATGAAACTTTCATTTTATTATTACAGCACAGCACATAATATAAATTTTAATTACAATTGCCAAAACTGCACTGCAACTACATCCAAATACTTAAAACTTCAGCTGAAGTTCTTTTTAAACCTACTTCAAATTGAGTTTCAATAATTTTAGTCCGTTCAAAACCGAATTTAACATGTAAAGTGTCCATAATTATAGTTTACTCAAAACCAACTTCAAATGAATTTTTCAATAACTTTTAGCTAAAAAAAACAACTTTTAGCAGCTTCGAGGTTCTCACTCCCTTTGTTCTTCTCTCTATTCTCCATATATTGACTATATCCTCCGCCTAATATGCCTAATAAAATAATAAAACCTACCATTGAATTAGATTTGAATTTCTTTGCACAGTCGTCTGGATTATCTGGATTCAATGTGTAAATCTGTAAAAAATATATAATCTGTGACTATATTTCCCTCTCCTTTTTAAAATTTTATTAATTAATAATTAATATAATATTAATTTTATTTGTAAATTCAATTAACACAATTTTGGCGTGAATATATGTATTTTTGAGCTTCACGCTGTATCTGTAAGGTAGACTTACAGGAGGCTGCTTTTTAGGACCTGGGAATCAGATGGTAACCTGGGAATCAGATGGTAAGACACTCCGTCCCCATAAATACATTTCCATTCCCCACTTTCCTTTGTCTTGCTCTGTCCTTATCAGAGCGAGGAAATGAAAATATGAAATATTTCATTTCTTCTAGTGGGAATCTGTCGTAGTGCGACAGTGTGTGATTATAAACACGACGGTTGTGGGTTCGGTGCACACTCGAGGAATGATTACACTAACTATTTTCACTTCCCCTCTGTAATCAAACAAAAGTAAGGCGTTGTCTTGTTATCTAATATGACGCATAAAGATTATAACACAGACAAAATGAGGAAAATTGAGATTTTTTTTAGTACTGAAGCTGCCTGCCTAACCTGCTGTATACAAAAAAACGTAAAACATAAAATCCCAAATACAATTAAACAATGATTTTCATAAACTTCAATTTCAATGACACATGAACTTCACAAACTTCACTCTACTCACCTGTCTCCCTGCGTGTATAGCATACATGGCCAACGCTACATAATATGGCAATGACAGATTGGCAGACTGGCCTGCCACTATGAAGCCAGTAAGACTGGCAGCCAGGGATAATGTCAACGCCGGTTTTGTATTTTGACCGAACGTTAACGCTGTGGATTTTATACCAAGCCTGGCGTCATCTAGTTTATCCTGGAATAAGAAAAAAAATGTTTGATTTGTTAAATTCCACTCTAGTTAACATAATGCAGCGTTGAGTTTCAACAAAACACCGTGGGGTTTCTATTCTCGTTATTCATTATAATCATTTTTTTGACACTAAATTATTTTAATAATAAGTTTGTATTTTTTTTATGACTGACTGTGAACCCTGTAACTGAATGGTGCGTTCGATAATCAGTCGAGCGAGTTATATTTAATTCATCCCCTCCACTTTGATTAAACAAAAGCTCGAATGTTAAGTGACGACACAGAATTGTAACACATATTTTCTCACCTGATGAGCATAAATAGTATCATATAATACTGTCCAAGACAAAGCAGATAGATACAAAGGCAGACATACACTTGTATCTAGGTAACCATTTATAGCTGAAAAACCTAATAATGCCCCCCAATTGAAAGTCGCCCCTAAAAATATTTGAGGGTAATTTGTGAATCTTTTTGCAAGAGGGTATGTTATTACTAGAGCTGTAAAAGAAAACAATATTTAATAAATTTTATTCCACTTTTATTAGGCTTTATGCTGTATTTCACACATAGGGAACATGGGAACTTTCTGCCAAAGTCTTTGGGAATTGCATGTTGAGTGAAACTCAACGCCGCGTTTCAATTAAAAAAAATACTAAAATCATCAGAAAACAGACACTACAATTTTTTCATACTTAATTACATCTACCCTACCTAAAAAAACAAAAAAAAAAACAATAAACTCACCCATGCTGCTAGCGCCCAAAACAATACTATAACAGTTCAATTGTAACAGCACAGTCAAAGCTAAACTAAGCTGCAAAGCTAAAAAATAAATAGCTTGCTTGCTCGATATCACTCCGGATACAAGAGGCCTATTTTTGGTTCTTTCTACCTGTAATAGGAGAAGTTAATTGACAATTATAAAGTCAACAATTAGAAATTGTTGACTATCTTGAAACGGCTGAAGATATCTTGATTCATGGCTATGAACACTCATTTGGGTTACTTAAATATTATTGACAAAACTTAATTTTCGAAATATAATCTTAATAAAATCCAACTCCCACAACTGCAAATTCACTTACCTGAGCATCCACATCTCTATCCCAGAGGTCATTTATAGTGCAACCTGCACCTCTCATTAGACCTGCGCCGAATAGAAACAAAGTTGCTATTTCCACCGAAGTACTGAAAGGTACATTACCGGGAATGGAACCTAGAGCTATTGACCATGAGCATGGCCAGTATAAGAGGTATACACCTGAAAAAATGTTATTCTTATTTCATTGTAGTAAGTCGTTGTGGCTTAGCGGCACAAGGGTGTGATTGTAATGCGATGGTTGTGGGTTTGTTTCCCACTTGAGAAAGTGAAATATTTATTTACGATTTTATTTCTATTTCTTTGCTCTGGTGTTGACGCAAAGGGTGTCGTTGAGTTCTGCCACTCAACACACAAAGCCTCCAGAATTTGGCAGTAAGTGGGGAACAGAGTGTCTTAACACTAGGTTCTGTCTGCCTACCCTCCTGTGTGTGGGATACAGTGTGATGCTGATTTATATGATTGTAGTAGATAGGTGTAGTATTTAATTCCACTATTCAACATTTCTTGAAAAACAAATGAGAGAGTGGGAGAAGAATGTCTTAATATAAGTTTCTCTCTGCCTGCTTTGCTATAGGCTTAATATAGCATAAGGCGTAAAAAAATTGCACCATGTAATACAGCAAAGCCTTTCTTGTTAAATGTTTCTTTTTTCCAATTCCATTAGTAGTTCTTGACCTTAGTGAATTTCATCAATCTCTTCAGCTTCATAATATTAGTATATATTACACTACTACTCACCTATCGGTCGATCCCATCTTGATAATTTAACATATGGATCTATCTTCTCATTCCACAATAACTTTAACTTATTAGAATCTGCTTTCTCATTTAGTTTATCAATAACTAATTTAGGTGTTGTGGTTTCTATAACCACTTTCTGTCTATGAGAGTCCCTTTGTATAGAATATATTCTTATGATATTATAAAAACTTTTTTGGTTTTGGTTTTTTATACTTAAGTGATTAAAATTTGAGGTAGATTTGTTATTTGTAAACTGTCTTAGCACTTGTTTCATTAATGGCTTATAAGATTTTAGTATAGGGCGAAGCATTTTTCTAGAACAACATTTTTAAATTTATATTACAAAGTAAAAAAAATATTCAAAAACAAAAAAAAAATGTTTTGATATAATGGATAATAAACATTAAACACCAAATAATAGCTTCTTTCCAATTTAATGCGATAATTTCGTGAATTCAACTAAATAGGTTTAGAATTACACCTGTAAATTTAATTCTAGACAGTCAAATTAACAATATCAAATATTACTTAAGGAAAATTATTTCAATATTATGACGTAACACTAACAAATAACATAAAAAATATTATTTTACCTTTAATCAAAATCAAAATAATTGCGCTGACCTTGGATTTTATTTTAATAATTAAGAAACAAGGGAAAAAATATCTTTAAAGTGAATATTTTTTGCACAAGGTTATGTTAAATCACATGAGTAGTGAAAAAAATTCATTTTACATAAAGATAAAAACATATTTAAAACTACAAATACAATAAATGACGCCTTTTTTATATTTTTATATAATATTTTCATTAAGTTTACACAAATTTTATGTAATTTTATTCACTTTAAATCGAAATAACCGCGTATTTCTCACATTTTTGATCCATGACGGCAAAGTGTCAAGCAATGCAAGTGGGGAGTGACAAGGACCACAGATTATATATTTCTGTTTTTACTAACATAAAAGGTAAAACACTAATTAAAACATGCCTGCAATTTTATTCAAGCTTCTTTAAGATATTACAGTGGTTGTACACTAGGCACGGTACCACGAGCAAGGAGATTCCAAGATATTCCAAAATGTTACATTGTTTATGTTTAAAAACTTAGAGATAATGCAACATCACCTTAACACCTCTTTAAAACAAAAAACTCAACTTTAAATCATTTAGAACATTATAATTAAAAAAAAAATAGATTTAGCAAATTAACAATTTAATGTCTTTTTAAGACCAGATTGCATAGAGATGAAGAAACACAGTGTAAACGTTGTGCAGATCGAACCGATCTTTTCCAATGAAGATAAAAATGATGTTTGTCCTTCAGTGTCGAAAAATGGTTGAAGTGGTTGATAAGCAAATGAAAAATTAAAGTAATTTATTTACATCAGTCCAGGGACTGCTGTTTGCCACTATAATAAAAATAGAAATGGCTCTAAACGAAAATGAGCGGATCTAGAAGAATTATCTTCTTCTGATTTTATTTTGGTATATTATTATGTACTATGTCCCATCACCGTACTGAGTACCGAATAAAAACCATTGCATTCGATTTAAACAAATTGAATATATATTTAATCAATTCACTTTCGGAATTTGAAAGTTCCTTAAACTTTCCGGAGCGACGGTAGAGTATTGGTGGTGGTGGTGAGGCATGGTCGTGTCAGTGGAACCAGATTCAGTGTTTGTTGAACTTTCAGTTGTCGATGTTGCCTGTGATCAATTAACACATAATATATTGAATTAATGCTCGATGTATATAAATATACGCACTCTTTCGTCTAGTTCCGAGTAGACCAGAACTACTAGACATAGAAAGTTTAATTTAGTCCTGTAGGTAGGCTAGGAGTGTAGGGGGCATCAAGAGATTACTATGGAAATGGGGGAAAACGGCTTTTTGCTTTATAGTGATAAATAAAGCAAAAAGCCGTTGTTGTTTTTGTGTTAGTGAGCAAGAAGGAAAAAAAGGATTCTTCATTTTAGGTCCTCCACTCAAACAAAATTGCGGGTGACTAAGAGTCGCTATTATATATAGTAACGTCACGCGTCTGCCTACCCTGTTATATGAGGTTCATAGCGTGAAATTGAGAGAGAAACATCGTACCACATGCACGTGTTCTTTTGTGGTCTTCGTTGGTTGATCGCCACCATCGGGCAACTTGGTTGAATGTTTCTGGGTACCATCTGGCAGCCATCGATCCATTAGGTCATGGACAGCTTTTCTAAAATACGATTTAATATAATATTATAATTTATACTAATATTAGAGGCCATGGCGCAACGTAACGCTTGACAGACTAAGGTAAGTGACGGTAACTTCGTGATAGTACGTGGTTTCGTGAGTTTTGCTTCTGGCAAAAATAATAAGCAATTTAAGTATTATTTACGGAAACTATATATTGGTATATAATCTTTATACTTTCAACTGTCTAAAAACTAAGTAACAATATTTTAATGATAAAATTGAGCGTATAGCGACATTTTAAACGCAGAGTTGCCTACAAACTGCATTGTAACGTGTCTGCGATGCTTGCGACCGTAAGACTAGCGTAAGAATTTCTTAAGGTTGTAGAAAGACAAAGGTAAATTATTCGAATAAAACATCGAATATATGCTTTTTTGTATTCTATAAAAAAACAATTTATTGAAAAAAAAAATAGATGGAAGCATAAAATTCTTTTAAAATTGCAATAAATCGATTCACGAAATAGCAGACATTTTATTTATCAAGTGTCCGCTATTTCGTGTAACTACCGAATTAGGGAAATCTTAGATACTTTTTAATAAATTTATATTTATGTTATAAATAAGATAATTTAAATTTATAGCTTAAAATCAGTTACTGTATTTATTAAAGTTTCTCGTGATCGAAATTCGGTATATGTTTTGTCCACTTAAATTTCTATATTACTATTTTAAAGGTAACCTGAATTGGTAATTTTAAGCTAAATTCGTATAGGTACTGCCAATGTAATTTTATTTTTTAATCAACCTTTATAATTTATTTTTGTGTATTTTATCGAATATACGTGGTAGTTAATGATTACTTTACATAATGTAAAAAATACTGAATAAACAGAACTGCGGAAGTTACTAAAATCAGTAACACGAAATAAGATCCCCTACATTTCATTATTTTCTCTAACTTCGTGACAAATAAATCTACGTAAAATCAGCACATTGACTTCTTTGTCTTTGTTAATAGTGTTTATCTTAGTCTTGTTATAAGTCTAAATAAAGATCTTTTTATTTTTTCAAGAATTTTTCAGGAATATAATATATACCTACTAAACACAAAACGCCGTACAAACTGGTTGCGAAAATATATAGTTCTATAAACTGGCATACCTAGCTTCAAAAAAATTAAGTTGAATTTTGAGTTTTTTTATATATTTTTTATAAAAAAAATATATAAACGTTCAAAAATGTAGTTTTTTTAAAACTGAGCTTATATAATTTGTAAATTATAAAAGTTGGGGCTACTCGTGGCGCAGGAGTACAAAGTGTGACTGTAAAACCGACTGGTTGTGGGTTCGATCCCCACTCCAGGAGATGAAAATAGGAATAGTATAGAAAATAGAAAATATTTATTTAAATTTATATTTCAGGCAAAGCACGGCGTTGAGTTGTGCCACTTAACATGCTGTGACTCCGAAATTCCGCAGAAAGTGGGGAACGGAGTGTTTTAAAAACACTAGGTTCCTACCTATCTACCTACCTACCTATCTACCTACCTACCTACCTACCTACCTACCTATCTACCTACCTATCTACCTACCTACCTATCTTCCTACCTACCTACCTAGGCCTATCCTGCTGTGTGCGGGATACAGCGTGAAGATGATTTAATTTGATTTGATTTTTTTAATGAAAGTTTTAATGTCGTTAAGCTGATCTACCTATTTTTTTTTATTTACAAATTCTTTACAATCCAAACCAATAAAGGTGTTAATTTTTTTTATTATAAAACCTCACTCGCGAGGTAAAAACTTGTGACCCGAAATAGGGGACACAAACTCACGAAGTTAGAAACAGAGCTAAATTTTATCACGAAGTAGGGTTCAAATTAGAGGTCCACAAATAAATTAATATAAAAATTAAGCTTAAGTTAAACCGCATAATTCACACATTAAATTACTGTCAAAAGACCCACTTTGATCACACTAAAATTTGCAAATTCATATAACCTTTAATAATGTATTTACAATAGTTTAACTCTGACCTTGACCTACCTTAATTCTGACCAGGGTAACGAGACAAGGTCACAAACAATCTGCAGTGCGTGGGAAAAGGAATGTTTTACTATATTAAGTAACCTCTTCTTACCCTGCTCTGTTCCGAATACGGCGTGAAGCTGAAAAATGTAATATACTCGTAATTCCCATAAAGTTTAAGAGTTTATTTGTTTGTTTGAATTAAAAAATATGTTTTTGTTGAAATCATTTATTATTGGCGTTGTGCGTACAGTCGGTACGCCGGTACAGTCAAAGACTAGAACGTCCTGCGAACGCGTCATACGCTACTCTTAATTATTTAATTTGACCACGCGGGCGAAGCCGCATGTAAAAGATAGCATAATATATGTAGAATCAATGTTAATTAATTGAAACTCACCCACTATATTCGAAAGCCAAATCTTTTATTTTATTTCTTTCTTCGAGCGTAAGAACGGAATGGAGTTTATTATAACTATCTAGAAAATTGACAGGAGACTCATGTTGTCTTCTTTTTGCTATTGTTTTTCGTTTTTTAAATTTAATTGTATATCTAAAAATTGGAATAACAGAAAAATCGTATTTAACAATTTATAAGCCTTTGATTACAAACTGCACTACGTTATACCACCCTACCCTATCTTATTGCTTCTTTTTCCGTATAAAGCTAGTTTTTAGCTTTTTGAAATTGTGTTAAATACAACGTGAAATGTCCCCACTTTCCGAGAAATTCTGAATCGAGTGGCGGAACTCAACGCCGCGCCTTGCCTTGTTATCAGGGCGAGGAAATTAAAATAATAAATATATAATTTTCTCGAATGGTAATCGAATCCACAACCTATCACTTTTGATCTATTCCCGGTGTTCCGCCGCATTCTGGAGGCATTATATATAACTATACATAGATACATAGATTTTTACCTTTTAAATGGTGTTTGTGATCTTAAGAAGCTCTTAGAGGTATTCAGTTTAATGACTGGCAGAACTGCCACCAACAGATCTGACAAGCGCAAGTTGAACATTTGTTCGTGGACTTCAGTCAGTTGTTGCTTCAAGCTCTGCATCTAAATTTAACAGACATAACTCCTCGTTCATCTTTTATTTTTAGCTTGTTTTGGCACAATCACACGCTTGTGTCTTGTGCATTTGTGATGTGATGTCGTAAAACATGGTCCTCTCTGCCCATCCTGTATGCGGGGCCAAGCGTGAAACTGGAAAAATATAAGAAAACTTACTTGACTCTGCAATATCTTCAAATATTCGGGTGTCTTTCTAAACTTTTGGACTACAGTTGAGAAGCTGGCACCGTATAACTTGTGGGCTTCCTCTTCTATATCATATTTTCTGCACTTACATTCTATGGCTAAAACTAAAAATATTTCATACTATCTTTTAACCGCAGCTTGGAAATAACTAGTCATTGAGTATGAACATCACACATTCTAAGTGCCCGAGGTAACATTGTGTAAAGCTAAAATAACTTACCAGTTAAAATATAAATAAACTTTACTCCTTTCATGTTTTACAACAAAATTACTTTGGAAATTGAAATACATTATACCACACAATAACATTTTTTTAGTTTATAAAATTTTACACTGTATATTGATTCTCTTTTTAGGGTTCCGTACCTTTTAACGTAAAAAAAGGAACTCTTCTAAGATCACTTTGTCATCCGTCTGTCTGTCTGTTAAGAGCCTTTATGTCAGACAAGCTTGGAGATATCGAGTTGAAATTCAAAGTATACACTCAAGTACAGGCTGTACTCTACGGCCTCATGATTTCCTGAAAAAATGATATTTCTACATTTACTTAAAAAAAGTTATAGTGGATTATATAGCAAAAAATGTGTATTTCGACACTAAAGAAGGAATCAAAATTCAAAAAGGGTATTTCCGGTTTATTTACAATTATAAAAATTTTTGTACGGAACCCTCGGTGGGCAAGCCCGACTGGCTCTCGTCTGGTTTGTATAATATATACATATATACTTTAAAACTAAAAGAGACGTCTTTTTATACAAAGCGCTATAGAATAGCTCGGAGCTATAAATTTTATATGAGTGGCTTACTAGTAACTTCTGAAGAGTTGCACTATTCAGATCCTGGCTCCATCATCCGACTCTTGGAGATCAGCTCTATGCACATGTCCTCACATTTGTAATACTAGTAAGGAGGACTCGTTACTAATATTACAAATTTATTAAATCACAATATTGTATTAAAGGAGTAGGAGAAGGTTCACGAAATGATTCAGTATTAAAATGATAAGTAAAACAAAATGACAAGTTAAACAATAATTATTTATCATCATATATTCCCTTTTTAACTACATAAGGTACATGAGTTCGACCAAATGAAAATACAGCTTTTTCATTTAAAGGTTTTCTATAAGCAAAGTCAGAATTAGGTTTATTATTGCTTTGTTTAAAATCATCAAATGATTTCATTTCATTGAATGTCTTTGATTTTGCCTTGTTTTTCATAATTTTATTATTGAAGGGTCTACGACTTATTCTTTCAACGCTGTTTACATCTGATTCAATATCTACATTTAATTTGAAATCACCACTTGTAAATCTGTCTTTGTGTCTTTTATTATTTTTGTCATATTTCTTATTCCGTTCATTTAAATAATCATTGTCATCATCTAAATTATATTTTTCTTGGAACATTTTTTTTATTCTAGAATTATCTTTTCTTGTTTCTTTTATATGTTCAATCTCGTCTAACTTATATGACTCATTATCTTCTGAATTTTGTTGGGCATCTAGAATAAAATAAATTGTTTTATATATTAATAACAGAGGTACAGGCGTGAAGCTTTTGTAGTTATTTTACGATAGTACTTTATTTTATGTATATTTTTACATACCCAGACGGAGAATTGCTTTTTTAATGTTCTTCAAATTATCCTTCATAGAGTATTTGTTATATTCGCTGAGATCTGCGCTTGGATTATAGTTTATCGGATAACTAAAATTTTAAGATAGGTGATAAGTTTCATCTTAACTATGATACGATACCCGGTGGTTGTGGGTGCGATTGCCATTAGAGGGAACTTCATTATTTCCATTTTCCTATTTTTGGGAGAATTCCTCATTCAACACGCCTTCCGGCAGAAAGCTGAGAACGGAGTTTTGACATTACACTAAGTTCTGTTTTAGTGTCACGCTGTATCCCACACGTGGCAGGGTAGTCTGAGAGAATCGGGGAACTTAGTGCTAAGATACTTCTGTTGCCCACATTCCTCCGGATTCTTGAGATATTGCGTGTTGAGTAGCGGAACTCAACGCCGAAGCCGACTCAATTATTTACTTAAAATGAAAATATCCTTAGTGATTGAGCAATCATACTCACGAAATTTTAGCTTTCAAATAGTTCTTATATTCATCTAAAATTTCAGGATTTTTTATAAAGTACAATCTAGAACCATCGTGAACGGAATTGATGGTGCTATCCTTTTCTTTTGCAGATATTTTATAACTTTTCTTCAATAGTAACAGTATTTCTTGTAAAATTTCTTCTTTTTCCGCATCGTTCAAATCATTGTCATCTGGTGATATTGACATTGATTTATTTTAAGTCTTAAATATTGATTGCCTGAGGCTCGCATGTCCCCAAGCGTGTGCTTGTAAAGGCAATTGTGGGTTCGATTCTTACTTGTGGAAATTAAAAATTTTAATTTAGGCGAAGCCCGGCATTTAGATCCGCCACTCAACAAGCAATGCCCCGATAATTCAATGCAAAATTTATTTGATAAAAACATAACCCCTCCTTTTGAGCTCCGCCGCATTCGGATAAAAGTTGGACTAAAAGTTTCGCAAACTCTGTTTTCTTTCTTTACATTTTATCTCAAGCCCAAATATTGGCCTACAGATTTCCTCTGCCTTTCCTTCTATTAGCGGGATACAGTGTGATTCTATATGAAAAATTATTTAAAAATACAAACATTTACCTTCTTTTCTATCTCCGTCGTCTATGTCACTGTTATCTTCTCCATTTAAAGCTTTGATAACGTGAACCAGATGATTTCTATTTTCATTTGATACAATGTTAGAGTAATGCGCTTCCAATCTATATACAAATGCTAAAAACACGAAGGAATTCAAATTATTATTATTCATGCATATATATGTGTATTGTTTGGAGAATTACTTAATCCAGTTGAGGCCCTCGTGGCGCAGTGGCACAAGCTCGTCCGTTGTGGGTTCGGTTCCTTATAATCTCAGATTTAATATTTTTATTTCTTTGTTCTAGTAATCAGACATAACGCAGCGTCGAGTTCCGCTGGTCATTATGCAAGAACATGGAATGTCTCGGAACTGATGGACTGAGTGTCTTCTAGGTCTAGGGGTTCTAGGTTCCTTCTACCTATCCTTCTGCGGTATACAGCTGGAAGCTATAAAAAATTAAGAAAATCTTACCGCAAAATACTAAAGTACAAAGGAGCATTTCTTCATAAAGTGAAACATTTTAATATTACCTATATCTTGATACAATAATAATTTCGTCATTCGTATATTTATATTCAGTAATAAAATTTATATTCCTAATAAAATATTGTGTGAGGCCGTCGCAGCGAGTCGGTTGTGGCTTGGGCTCTCACTCTCTCTGACTAAAGGATTATAGAATCAAAGCATTAAAAGATTAAGAAAATATGGAATCCCACAATTGTAGACAGATATAGAGTTCTTGAACGTCGAATAATAATGAACAAGGATCTTTATTTAACTAACTTCTGAAAGAAAAGTAGGTTATAAATTCGAGTGTATTTTTTTAAAGGAAAATTGTAAACGAGTGTGAAGTATATAAAATAATAATAAAAAAAAAACATTGAGCAATTTTATTTAAAAAAAATTAAACTTCAATAAATCAACTTCATTTTTTATACATACATACAATTAATTACTTTTTTTTAACTTACAAAGAATTTAGTTAATAAATTTTGTCTCACATGCACATGTGGATACCTTTTTACACACATCGAAGTCATCATAAGGCTTCAATAGACTTATTTTGCTAAATATTTAGTAAAAAAAAATAGTTATAATTCTGAGTTCGTTGCTTTCGCTCTGAGGTCATGAGTTCATATACTTATTTATCTTTACTTATTACAAAACATAGTAGTGTAGTTCCGTGCGCCTACCCGCCAAAATCAATAGCCATACAACATTGTAGAACACTAGCATTGGAATAACTATATTAATATATCTATGTAATAAGTATATAAAACTCTTCACATAAACTGAACATAATTAAAATTCGATGTTTAAAATTATATTTTATATTAATTAAACAACATTCGTACTCATAATATTTTCTTTTTTTATCTAAATAATAAATGGTATTATTTATTACCTCTCGGAAAAGAAACATACGACCATCGCGTATAGTCATACACTTTCCGATAGAGGCACTGTTCCCTGTTTTTTTGTAATAAAATAATAATGCATGTGTCACATTATTAAATAGAGGCCGTTGTGGCGCAGAAGCACAAGAGTGTGACTGCAAACACGACGGTTGTGGGTTCAGTTTAAACTTGAGGGAATGTAATATTTAATATTCTTCCTCCTCGGTCTGATTACGAGGCAAAGCGCGGCGTCGAGTTCCGCCACTTAATAGTCAACACCAAAAAGGGAAACGGAAGTGTCTCATGGAAACGGAACTTAACGCTAGGTTCCCAGGTTCCTTCGGTTATTTGCGGCATATAGAGTGAAGCTTAAAAAAAAACATTGTATGTCAAATAAACACTTATTGAAATATATACACTCACACATGCATATACACGCATCTTATGGTTGAAATCAAGCACAGATGACTTATGAAATATAATTAATAATTATGTAAAATATGAGACAATATTCATATAGTGTAGGTATTGAGAATTCAGTACAAAATTTAATTGTAAAAATGTATACAGATTTTTTTATATTATAATAATAGTAAGTACTTATGAGTCAAATTCCGTGTCCAAAGCACAGATTACTTATAAAATATAAATATGTCAAATATTTTACATAATTGTCATGCAGATGTGGCAACATTTAAAGTATTTTTTTTACATTATTATAATTCTAAATGTACGAATAACACTTTAAGTTATTGCACTCTGTACTAAGTTGTTTCCACTTAAACTTTATCAAAAAGAACACAGCATTAAACAATCTCATGTCCACCATAACCTACCGTCGCTGTGGTATGATTGGTCAGCTTGATAAGGCGATTCACCATAATCGTTATAATAAGTTGGCCTTTTCGTGGTGTAGCCATTGTACTGGCCTCGGTTATTCTGGTTTTGATTATAGCCATTTTGGTCATATACATTTCCGCGGTTATTCCATCCGAATGGTGACTGTGTAGTCCAAGGTTGCTGATTTTTATTTTGCTCCTCTCGGCTATTTGTTTGTGTATTCCACGAGCTTTGATGATTTTGATTGTTTTGTTGGTTGCTATTCCATTGATTGTTGCTATTTGAGTTCCATACGGTTGCTGTGTTTTGGTTATAATTATTTGGTTGATTCTGTTGAGTTATTTGGGTTCCTCTGTTGTCTGAACTTCCTTGTCCACCGAAAGCAACAGCGGATATAAAAGCCCTTTGCACTTTAGCGTAAAGGGCAGGAGTGTGAGGAGCACCACATGATCTACCGAGGGAGGTTACTGCTACCACCCTCCAGATACAGCCATCTTGAATTTGAGCTGGACCTCCAGAGTCACCCTGTAAAAAATTAAGTTTGGCAACTAATTAAGGTTAGACTCTTGAAATTATGAATATTTATTTTTATTCAGTACTAATAAAAGTAACGCAGTGGCACAAGCCTGTCAAGGCGACGCGACGGTTGGGAGTTCCATCCCCACTCAGGGTAATAAAATATTATTAATTAAATTTTGAATTTTTTCGCTCTGGTAAGTAGACAAAAGAGCGGCAGAACTTCACATCATAAATGTGTTTTACCTGGCACGTATCCTTTCCACCTTTCTTCTCACCAGCACAGATTTGACTATCACCAGATGGTCCATTTGGCAACTTCCGAGATGTCCCCAAGACATTATAGCACTCATCCATATCCCATACAGCAATGGAAACACTACGGAGCTCTTCCGATTGATCACCTTATTTGCAAAAGATAAGAAAAGTAGTGATTTTCTTTCTTTATGGCAAGGTAGGCACTAGTTAGAGGAAACCTAGTTTCTATTCAACAAATTTTTATAATGGTTATAATTGCTTGATCCTGCATATAGCAGGCAGAGAGAACCTGAGCACCTAGTGTTAAGACAATTCGTTCCCTATGAGATACTTCCACTCCCCATTTTCCGCCGCAATTTTGTGCTCCTGCGCCACAACCGGCCGTCGATGTTTAATTTAATGATATTTAATATTTACCAAATTCCGTTCTTCCCCAGCCAGTAGCAATGACAGGGTTTCCGGGCGCTGGTGGGACGCCGAGACAAGCTGGCTTGATCATGTCTGAGAATCTATGGGATTTCAGCAAAATAATTATCTAAGTATACTAAAGTAATAAAACTGAAAAAATGTTCGGTTAAATGTGCTAAGCTCAGGAACTACCACTTCGAATTGATTTTTTTTTGTGTTGGATAATCCATTTTTCAAGGAAGGCTATATGACATAACATTGATCGTTATGAAGTAACTGTCCTTGCGTTCAGAGCAACCTCGGGCACTTAGAATGTGCTCAAGGGAATGAAGGGACAAAGCTGCAGGTAATAACTAATATTATATATACATAAGTTACGTAAAAATATTTTTTCATTTTGTTTTACCAATAGTTCCTGAGATCAACGCGTTTAAACAAACAAATTCTTGGGTTTCATAAAATCTGTCTAATACGAAGTTAAGTTTAAGTTATATATATTTAAGCCAAGATTCACAAAATAAAAGTCCTAACTACTTACGTGACAGTAGTAACAAGTTTAACAAGCGCAATGTCATAATAGGACTTGGGCAGCTTGTACTTGGGGTGTCTCACCACAGCAGCCACCTTCACCACTATTGCACCTGGATCATCCATATATGAGGATCCCAGTTGAACTGCACGAGGGGGACCCCTGGAATGTGAATGAATAATATGTACATATGTATGATCTCTTTTGATACATGTGTGTACATATTTTTTCCATTATCCATTATCTTGACTTTAGCTGAAACTCATATATTTGGGTGGATTTTTGTAAGTTATAATAAAAGGGTGGTCACGAGCACGACCCATCCGGCCTCATTCTGCTCACCACAATATGACCCGTATATGTTGGAGTCGTCGTGAAATAGCAACAAAGTTAGAACGTAAAGCGCAAGGTTCCTTCTTCTTTCCCTGCTGTATGCGCTACTATTTTTACAAAATTCTATAATACTTATACCTTTTATTCCTCTTTCTATATTTACTCTCCTCTTTTACTTACACAATAACACTGTCATCGCGGTCTTGGTAGGCGCAGTGTGCAGCTGTCAAAACGTACTGATTACTTATCAGGGAGCCCCCGCACTTCCAAGAGTAGCCGCCCGACTGGAAATATAATTATTATATGAAACTCCCTAAAAGTATATTGATACTAGCGACCCGCCCGCGGCTGTTTTCGCTTGAGCTACACAATCATCTATAAAAAATCAGCTTCACGCTGTATCCTGTACAGAGCAGGGTAGGCAGAGGGAACATAGTGTTAAGAAACGCCGTTTCCCACTTTCCTCCGAATTTTGGTATCTATAGTTTATACTAATATTATAAATAGAAAGATTTTGTTAGGTAGCAGTAATCTTAAGAACGACCGGTTTGAATGGTTTTTTTTGTTCTAGATGGTCCAGCTATCGAGGAGGACCCAGATAATATTTGTGCATGAGGATATTTTAAGGCTACCAAGCAAGTGTGCTAAATTTGGTATGAGTATGTACGAGTATGGTTGTATATTCACTTAAAGTTACTACGTTTACGTTTTACTTTTGTTAATTACATATTTTCAATTAATTCTAATCCTTTAAAATAAAAACAAATACCTGTAATCTAGCCCACCCAAGCAGCGCCATATGAGGGAACTCCTGTATAGTGACAACCTTTCCTCCTACCACCAGTGGCACATTGGTCGGAGTGCATGAAGACACGTTGATGGAAACTGGTTCAGGAGACGGCACGAGCGGTATTACAAATATCTGCCTTATGTCTAACGCTTTATATTTATCGCACACTGAAAATTTATTAATATAATATTAGAAATTGGTTGCCTACTAATTATATAAGGCCTAGGCCGTTGTGAGCAGTGTGCAGTGGCACAGCGTCTGGCTGTAGGCACGACGGTTGTTGATTCGATTCCCACTCTGTGAAATGACTTATTTTCATTTCCTCGTTCTGTTATTACACTTCGCTCTGTCATGTTAGCGAGTAAATAAAATAATTCATAGACCCAAGTGGGATCGAACCCACAACTGTCGCGTTGACAGTCTTGTGTGTACTCGTATATAAAAGTGTTAACAGAAATGTAACGCGCAATTATAAAGTAACCGCAAAGTAAACCTGTAATTGTATGATTCATCAAACACTTCTACTAGTTTTGAATATTAATTAGTTACTTATAATTTTATTAGATGCATTTAAGATGAAATATTTTAATACGTGATATGCACAAATACAAAATAAAATTTTATATTTTCATTTCTCGCACTGGTAACAAAGCAAAGTGCGGCGTTGAGTTCCGCCACTTAACACGCATTCCTCCAGATTTCGGCGGAAAGTGGAGAACGGAAGTATTTTGAATAGGAAGTGTGTCTGAACAGCAGGTTCCCAGGTTCCCTCTGCCTCTACTGCCATGTGCAGGAAACAGCGTGAAGCTGAAAACGAACTCAGGTCGCAATGTCTAGAAAGTTGGGCAACGCTTGGGGGACGGAGGATTAACACTTTATCGCCATTTGCTCTGTGAGGAGTTGGCTATTCCACTGCTCGCCGACTTTAGATGCCCTAGATTTTTAAAATGAATCATTCCTCCCAAAACGGTTTCAATTTATAAATATTGTGACTAAATAGCTATATTAGGTCACAGTAATGTGTGTATTTATTACTTGGTACATTTAAATATAACAGAACAATTGATAATGACTCAATGTAAAGCCACAAGAGTAGTGCCTCACACTCACAGCGTCTGACGCGATTGTCGCGAGTCCGATTTTCTTTCGTGGAAATGAATTACTAAGAAACTATATATATTTACAAAATTCAACACATGTACTTGAAAACCTAAATCATATTCAATTATTAAACAATACCAACAATATTACATACATAGGTATATGCCAAACTGATAACCCCCTTTTTTTAAAAATTAATTAATAACAATTTAAATTGTAAAATAACTCACTCTTCTCCGCCATCTCTATATATCTCATCTTCTCAACCGAACTCATATAATCTTCATTCGGACCTATTATTAACTCAGGAGTGACAGTGTCATCATGATGAGATATCCCAACAGTTTGTTTCCTGGCGGGTCGATTTGTGATCGGAGGTCCATTTGCAACTATTGGCCTGACTCCAGGTCTACTCGTATAAGGGACCTGGGTACTGTAATACCTTCTATTATCATTATGACCAGGTCTGGACGTTTCATAATTAACTATAGTATTCTTTTCAGTATCATATCTATCGTTGTTTATATTTTGGTGTTGATTTCTTTCTGGTTGTCTTACTTTGGATAGGTCTATACCAGTTACGTCTACATCTCTATGATTAGTTTTATTTTTAATATAATCTTTGTTAGACTTATTATTACGACTTTTAGAATTAGAATTGTTATTTATTGAACTTCTTGTGGTTTTCCTATCAGGTCGTTTAGTTGTAGAGTATAAGTCAAAGACTATTGCTCCAATTTTCCTCTGTTTATTGTTATCTTCATCTTCTTCGTGATAAAATGCCGGTCTCTTAGTGGTACTTTTTGTTTGGGTCTTTGGTCTCCGTGTGGTTACATCATAAGATCTTGTTGTTGAATGTACTGGTTGAAAAGCTGAGAGGAAATCTGGAAGAATAATTTTAAAACTATTTAAAGCAATTAAACGATTTTTCTCGTGGAATGAAATATGAAAATTATTTAATATTTTCATTTCCTTGCAATGGTTACGAGCCAAAACATGTAAGTACTCTCTGCCTACCCTGCTATATGCGGGAAACGCGTGAAGCTGCTACTTACCAAAGAATTGACATCTCACGTCCGCAACAACTGCAAGAAGTAAGACTGCGTGGATGGCTCGAACCATTTTCTCATTTTATGAAACTGAAAAGAAAAACATAAAACTTATATTAATAAAGGAAAACGGCTCGCGCAATATACTCTCCGTATTGTGTAACTCGTTCATTTACAATAAATGAGCCCAACGCTGCGCTGGTCATAGCAACCGTTGGTCCTCATTTCTCCTGCATTACAGACTACTTACAAACAATTTAAATATCATACTTCTTCGTGGACGAATCCTCTCAGTCTCTCACGTATTCTATTTTTCATTAGTTTATTGTCGGGCTACCTACGTACTTACAGTCCACTCTTTATGTGCCACCACCAACGCCAGGCTCGTCAATATTTCCTACCGCGAGTAGAAGGCGAAACTTCCGCGTTGCAAGTAGAATATGACGGCTAGTGATAGCCTCCATTTTTTTGAAATCAGTTAAAAAGAAGCTATAACTTTAGTGCAGACACAATATAAGTAAACGAACCAATTGTTGGGTCATTGACCTTTATTCAAGGCTTTTGATTGGTAGAAGGTGAGTGCGGGATCTCGTTCTTGTATGACATTATAACGTGTTTTTAATTAATACGCGAGATTATACTTGTGATTATACATGACGCCGTTGCGGCGCTAAGGGACAATAACTCATAAATAATTTAGAGAAGACTAAGTGCGGAGCTGAGTTCCGCCGATACATTAATATATTTCAACACAATAATATCTTGTATTAGGACGAAAAACGGAGAACTGTGTTTTTTACTTTCATTTGCCTACTTTGCTATACGCGGCATGGGCGATTTTTCTCTTACGCCAAAACGTAACCTGCGATCGAAAAGAACCAATAAACAATTTATTTTTTACTTTGCATTATTTTTACCTGCCATATTTCATACAAATTATTAACCCCTACCTTAGAGGTATCTGCCAATACAAAATGAATTATTAATCCCCGTGTAGTTATGTGTGTGTATATTCCCGAACGGATGAACCGATTTTCTAGAGTTTTCTGATCTATGATTCAAGGAAATATGTTCAGCCGCTTGAAGACTGTCACCTTTCTTCTAGTCCTACTTGTCCGGTTGTTAACTATTCAATTCGTATCAGTAAGTAGTCCCCAAGATCAGCGCGTTCGACTGAGCAAATTCTTAAGCTTTATAATAATAGCGTATATCGAGATCAATACATATACGTCTAAATACAGTAATCGGCCACCAGCGCCGTTACTTGACAGAGACAATCATTATGTTTTATAGGTTATTCTCTAAATAACTGTTACAGTTACTTTTATAGTTATATTGTTCTAAAATAGACCAATAGGTGGCAGTTGTGATGTCGAGACGTTATTGAGGGTTCGATGCTCATTTGGAGATAACCCCCTACAGTTCTGCCAATACACTAATATTCTACATACACACACACACACACACACACGTGTTAAGACTCTACTTCCCGTGTATTTTAAAAATATTGTCGTTCGAAAATGAAGAAAAGAGTGTCTTACACTAAGTCATACAATGTGAAGCTAACAAAAGCAAATCATGGGTTATACCGACCTGATAAAGATCCTAAACATTTAATTACAAATCATCAACTTTTTATGTATATCAGTGGTATGTGGGCGGCTTCCTGCGCAAAGACAATTACAAACTACCTACACACAGGAAGTTATATATAAATAAGTAATTATTTAAATACTATAATTGAATAAACTTATGTTATACAATCTTTCTTTAATCTTTACACTAGCTTTTTCTCCTGCGGCTTTATTGAGAGTTGTGTATACCGACACCATTACGTACCTAATGTTATATATATATATATAGCTTACTTTCCTCCAGCAATGGGCTGTACAACACAAAAATATTTTCTCAATTCGAATCATTAGTTCCTGCGATTAGCACGCTTAACCGAACAAACTATCCAGCTTTATAATATAAAAACATAGCGGCATTTACTGCAGATTGATTATATAATTAATACCTACATTCAATCATGAACAACTTATTCTCATAATTCAGACCAGCCTAACCAATTTTCACCAAACAAAACAACATAATACAACGACGCTAAAGAGTACATAAACTTCTTTAGCAAGTTGGAATAAAAGCTAACCTGTATCTTTTTTTTACGTGACTTGAAAGCTGCAAGCCTAGGTCTCGAACATTTGGTGTTTCTGAGGCAACTTTCAAATTACGCCAAAGTATTAGGAAAATCGATGTAAATACTTCTAACTGAAATTAGGTGAGTCGTATATTTAAAGTTTTTATAAATGTGAATTTGTACGTCACTGTCTCACTGTAAGAACTTGCCTTTGAAGTTGAAAAATAGTATTAACACATTTACTGCGGGCCCTATTTTTGAGAACTTTTAACTGGTGTCGAAGCCTTTTCGGCCTCATATTTTATACACAGGTAACATAGCGCGCACCGATGTGAAATCTCGTATATGGGGCCGATTTCGACCTCAAACCGCAGTGAACGTGTTTATAATCCTTTCAATAAGGACCAAGTACTACGTAAGACAAGTAGTCAATGAAACTAAGATGAGTAAAAATGAATGAGATCGGTTATGTTTGCGGTAAATAAATAAATATGATTTAAAAACAAGACAGTATGTAATTTTGCCCATATTTCCCATACATATGTACAAACATAGGTTAATAAATAATTATTTAAATACTACATACATAATTGGATAAACCGATATTATATAATGTTCATTATGTAATATAAACATGGGTAAAATTGTTTTCTTTAAGATATATATGTATAACTGTATTTCCCCTAGATTTAATAAAAAATGTAATGGAATCTACCTTCTGACCGAATGGGGCCAGAGCACATTATAAACGTGATGGTGGGTTAGCTAGCGAAATATCCTGGCGCTAGGTCCCCCTCTCTTTCTGCGTACTCTACTACGCGGGATAAAACCTTAAGCTAAAAGAAGTAAAAAGAAACAACAATAGTTTTTTATGTTTCATAATGAGACCTCGTTGTCATTGTGGTCAATATTGTTTCTTGTACGTACTGTAGTTTGTAATCGTCAATGACTTTCGCAAGATGATAACTGAAGACGAATCGATTGACGCGAGTCTTCAAAACCAATCAACCCGTTTGGTCCCCGTAACACCACATAGGAACACACATAAACTGATAAACACATTACCCTCCTTTGGGTCGCGCAGTCGGGTACACATGATACATAATGTCTCGTAAACATCAATTTACTTACAAACTACGGATAATTATTAGTTCTTATTCACGTTTACTTCGAAGGACATTTTGTATGTAGACAAGATTCTTGTAGCGTTATAATTTAATTATATTATAGATATCTTAGTAGCGCAGTGGGGCAAGTTTGTTTAATGCAAAACGATGGTTGTGGGTTCTATTCCCGCGAGGGCGAATGTCTATAGTCTCCTTCGTCTGTTCTGTTGTGAGATCTTACACTGGGTTCCCATTGCCTACTCTGTCTTATTACAGCAATTAAATATTGAAAACGAAAAATGTAAATTTACCTATCGAACAACTTTGAGGCCGTCATGGCGCAGACAAACATGGGGACAAGGGCGTGACTGTAACGCGAGGATTGTGGGTTCGATCCTCACTCGAGAGAATTAATTATTATTTATTATTTTCATTTCTTCGCTGTGGTACCAACATGGGGAGGGGAACAGAGTGTCTTTACACTAGGATCGTTCTGCCTAACCTGCTATATGCGCGTTACAGCGTGAACATGATTTTATTGATTATTTTATTAAGTTTTCTCCGTTCTCTTTCTATAGATATAAAATCATTAGAACTTACAGGTACATTAGGTATAGGATTAAGGTAATCGCGGCGCAATGGGACTGCGTCTCGTTGTAAGGCTACAGTAAGTGGGTTCGATTATCACTTGGGGTACCTGCAGAATTAGGTATTATCATTACCTTTCTGTGTTATCAAGACTAAGCGCAGCGTTGAGTTCAGCCAAATAACACGTAATGTACTAAATACTGGAAATAAATCTTTAACAAAAAGAAAAACCGACTTCTAACAACGAACTAAAAAGTGAAAAATAATTATATAAAGATTTTATAATTTTGAAGTCGGTGTCAAATCTAATTACTAAGCCTTTTTGTTTTACTTTGCACCGACTTCAAAATTATAAAATCTTTATATAATTATTTTTCACTTTTTAGTTCGTTGTTAGAAGTCGGTTTTTCTTTTTGTTAAAAATTAATTTATTTTACGATTTTATGTGATGGGTAGATCTTAAAATGGTGCTTCTTGAACGAGTGGTGATGGTGGTGGTAGTGGTTGTCAACGAGTGGTTGTGATTGTTCTATGTAAAACTTCATTTAATTAGGTATTATTTTTGTGCAAAGTTACATTTCGGTATATTGACAAGAACATACATAAAAAGTATTCGGGTAAATTCGGAATCTCCCTTTTTTGAAGTTGGTTGAAAATGAGAACATCCTCTTTTTTGAGATTGGTTGAAAAGAAATGCAACGATCAGGAATCTCATTTCTGACATCAATTTAAAAAGTTTTTGCTTGTAACTATTACAGTATAATCAATTTTTTACCAAAAAAAAACAAACTTTCTCAATTTTCTCCGGATTCCATAATCGAAACCTAAAAAAATTTTCACAAAATTATCCTTGAAGTGTATCCTTTCAAATAAAAAAAGAATCATCAAAATCGGTTGGCGCGACATTTAGTTATTCGGCTATTTGTCGCGCACATGCCTAATGCAAATTTAAGACTTATGTGATTTTCTCATGGATACCATTGTCAGACATGGACCAAAAAAAAATGGGACCATTCGGGAAGCTATACCTTTCAAACAAAAAAATTTATCAAAATCGGTTCACCCAGTTAAAAGTTATGAGGTAACAAACATAAAAAGAAAAAAAAAAAAAAACAGTCGAATTGATAACCTCCTTTTCTTACAGAAGTCGGTTAAAAAGATAGAATGAAGTGTCTTGACACTAACTCTAGTACTTTAACTGCTACCTACATCTTGTAATATGAGACAACAAAAGTCACCTTTAAAAAACTTGTTTTAAAGAAATCTTTAGAATTTAATTCAAGCGTTATTTATAGTACATATGCTTAATATATAAATTTTGTTGTTGTTTTAAAGTAGGTATATGACATTTAAAGATTTTGCGGAAAAAAAATGAAAATATTATATATACTAGCTTCACCATAGCAATCCTGCTAGGGGGCGGCCCCTGGCTGTCCAGGCTATCCAGGCTATCCAGGCAGGGGGAACCTGGGAATCTAGTGTTAAGACACCCTGTTTACCATTAAAACACTTTTGTTTCCCACTTTCCACCGAACTGTTGAAGAATTGCGTGTTGGGCGAAACTCAACTTAAAATAACTTAGAATATTTAATATTTCATTACCCGAGTGGGAATCGAACCCGCAACTATCGCGTCTATAGTCGCACGCCATGGCCCTTGCGCAACGTCGTCCTCAAGATATTCGAAGACATTACAAGGTGGTTACCTTATAATGCAAAAACAGGAATGTGCACGCCGCAGTAGCGCCTAACTGAACGCGATGGTAGTAGATTCGAGTTCCGCCACTCAAGTTCAACACGCAAGCAGAGTCGCAGGATCGCGCGCTCTTTACCATAAACAACTACTACGCAAATAGGTAAAAAACGTTCATTCATCTCATGTATATATGAGACGTACTTAAGTAGTTCTTTGTTTAATAAAGCTGTTTTACAGGAAGTATCGACGTCCTTCGTAAAATGCTTCCCTGATTGTTGTTAATTATATTGATTATTTGTTTTCATCTTTACGAGAAGATAGAGGGAACCTAGTGTTGTGACATTTCCGTTCCCCTCACCAAATCGAGCATTGCGTGTTGAGTAGAGAATCTCAATACCGCGGCACGTCTTGTTACTAGAGCATTAGAGAACATTAATAATTAATTCCCTCGAGTGGGGATCCCTGTGCCACTGTGCCAACATGTTAAAGATACAGAGGCCGGCGTCTGAGTGTGACAAACGCGAAGGTTGTGAGTTCGATTCCCATTCGAGAGAATAAATTATTTTCATTTCCCCGCTCAGGTAACAAAACGAAGGGCGGCGTTGAAATTCTCTACTCAACACATTATATCTTAAAAAATTTAACAGAAACTGAGGAGCGGAGTGTCTTAGAACAAGGTGCCCTCCACCTACCCTGCTATATGCGGGATACAGCGTGCAACTATAATAAATAAGTTTTAAGGAAAATTTTCAAAAGCATAATAACATAGCGGTTTCTTGAATTGATATCTTAAAAGCAATAAATAGTTGTTTATTATCAAAATATGAAATTATAATTTGATTAATCGATTGTGGTTTTGCCATTTAACATAAATGTTCATTATGTTTGACGCCACTCGGCATGTTTATGGTTGCAAGCGATGGTTGCGGGTTTATTTTTGCACTTTGTTAATATAAAGCACGTTATATGAGGTCGTGGAAATTAAATATTTAATCATTTAATTAGCTCGTTCTGGTAGCAATTCAAAGCTAAAAAAATTTTTTTGTATGACTTACGAGTACGGGAGGGAACTCCGGAATAAGTATAGCCTTCCTCCATAAATGGACAATTTAAATCACTAGTTTCAACCAAACAAACTTTTCATCACACATTTATAAGAAGACATTGTCTCAGTGCCATTGCACTATTTACAATCATATTAAAGTCAAATCTAATTAAATTGATATTTTGGATATCATTTTAATTGTTTTTAAATGGGTGAGTATTGATAAAAAAAAGTATGTTATAAAAACATAAACATGTCTGTATATATTAACGTAAAAAAGTAACACAAGTTCTATGGAATGTGTTCGGAGCTGTCAATTGTATGAGCCTTAATTTGAGTGGTTTACTAGTAGCCAGTGGCGTAGCTAGCTAGCTACGCCACTGCTAGAAAGTAGCCTCTAAAGAGTTCGACTATTCGGCTCCCGGCTCCATCATCAGACCAGTTCGATGATAACATATTATTGTATTGTATACGTATAAGTAGATTAGATTTTATTACATGGTTACAAGTCGACCTAGCGGACCTGGACCTGGCAAGGCCCTGCGGTTTAATGCAGGAGCACAGCACTTGTTGTGGGTTCAATTCTCAATCGAGGAAATTAGATATTTAATAGTTTCACTAACTCGCTCTGACGGGGCAAAAACGGAGTGCTGGCCTGCTTATACATAACGTGATGTAGTGGCACATAGTCCACCTCAGTAAATGGACTATCCAGCAGCACAGCAGCCTAACTTTTTTTTCCTTATAGTCATGTAGGCAGAAAGATATTAATATAAAGACATTCCGTTGTCCACTCTCAATTTGACATATTGCTTGTTGCAACGGAACCTAACTCTCATACCGCGACCTCATATAATATAATATCTCACAACCACTTATTAAGAAAGGTTAACTAAACACACAATGTCTCGAAAATGGGACGGTGCGGGGGGAACGGAGTGTCGTAACACCCTTACCCTTCTATAGTTATGCGGGATATAGTGTGAAACATTCTCATTATAACGGAAAACTCCGTTGTCTCCGCCTTTAAAGTAAAAAAAAAAACGTGAACTATTTATAATATAAATAATATTATTAGTAATATTAATAGTATTATAGAATTAATGATATGTCTGAAGGTCCTTCAACAGGTTTTTTTGTTATTTGTTTTTAAAATAGTTGTATGGTATAAATAATTTAGAAATAGCTCTCTGCCCTTCAATTTTTATTTTTAATACACTCCGTTCCCCACGCTGTTGTCTTGGTACCACAGCCAGGTAATGAAACAAGTTCATCCCCTCGAGTGGGATCGAACTCATGACTGTCGCGCTCACAGCCGCTGCGCTACGATGGCTTTAATCATTTAATTTTTTTGTTTTAGAAATATATAATATTCTGGATATAACTCAAAATTGTATACAATAGGTAAGCCTTTGTGTCGCAGTGGCTTATGTGAGGGTTCGATACACACTCTATGTGCGGGATACAGCGTGTAGCTAACAGTATATGACCAACCAAATTTTCAAACTAGAAAAAATATTATAAAGATGAAATTTATCTCAAATTAAATATACATTACAAACACTTAAGTCGCTTCTTCAAAAGCATATACACAGTATCTTATAAAATACATTCTAGTTTACACAAAATCATAAAAATACACAAAAAAAACTTACCTACACACATAAAAACACTAAAATACACTAAAAACACTATTTTCTGTATATATATTAACACAGAAACATGTCAACACGTCTGTCCCCGTGAAGTATAGACAACGAACTGGTTTCAATTAAAGTATGTAATTATTTATGACGCTAGTCATTTACTTTTTTCCACTTCACGCTGTATCACGCACATTGCAGGGTAGGCAGAGGAAACCTAGTGTTATAACACTCCGTTCTTCACGCAGTCCAATTTTCGAGGTATTGCGTTTCTGGAGTAACCTAACGCCGCGCGCTGTCAGAGTGAGTAAATGTATTCAATATAATTATTTTTTCGATGTGTAATCGAACCCACTCCAATCACTTTTACAGTTAGACTGCTCCGTGACGGTGTTTTATTTACTTAAGTTACTTTCTTTCGTATATTTAGATTTACTTAAATAAGGCGCAGGTGCCCAAGTGTGCGACTGTCAGTGCGACGCCACAGTTGTGAGTACGATTCCCATGCGGGGTATAGATGGTTCATTTTCATTTCCCCGCTCTGGTAACAAGACAAAGGACGGCGTTGAGTTCCACCACTCAACTCACAATGTCACGTAAGTTAAGCGGAAAGTAGGGCATATGGCACATAGTGACATGTTCCTCCCACTATTGAGAGGCGGCTCACCTAAGTTAACCAGGATCATTTCGGTTTTTTTTGTTTAATTTGCTGTATTTATTAGATATTATTCTATTTACCCAGTTGGGTTAAATAAAGAGCAGAGTTGGGTTCCACTAAGTACCTATCTGTGCCTATCTGTATAGGTAATACTCTCCTAATCCTCCTAAAATCCTCCTCCTTTTATAATATCTAATATTATGAAATAGAAGAGTTTGTTTGGTTTAACGAGCTTATCTCAGGAATACAGGAACTACTAGTTCGGAATGATTTTTTTTAGCTTCGTGCTACAGCACGTGGTACACCACGCACATGGGAGGTAGGCAGAGTGAACCCGTTACCATTAAAACACTTTTCGCTGAATTCTGGAGGCATTCTCTCTTCTGGTCATATTGAGTGAACACAATAATGTTTACGGATTATTTGGCGCCCGGGGCATGATTACCCCTTTGCCCCCCACTACGCCACTGACTAATATATTCGACCAAACAAAATCTTCAATTTTAAAATATAAAGGTTTTTTTTCGAATTACCTACTATAAGTTGAATGACGGAATCAAACGCCGCGATTCGAAATCAAAATCAGTGTCTTTCATTAATCATTAATTTGAACTTAGAACCCATAATGATAAATTTATGATTAAAGTCCCTTTTCCAATACATTTTGAGTCACTGCGATGAGTAAAAATTAATAAATTATTTATTATTATAATAAGGAAAAACCAAAATGAATTATATTAAGGTTTATATAGGTACATAGAATCGATTATTATGGCGGAAATAGTAGGTCTGATTCCTAGATTTTTTAAGATTAGAGTACTTTTTTTGTTTACTACTATAAATGATAATCTATACATCCGTTACTGAATGACTGACAGACAACACACAATCAATTGCGTGTTGACTGGCAGAGCTCAACGCCGTTTTTTGTCCACTGCGACACGACCACCTCAAACCATACTGTTAAGGTTGCATATAAAGCAAGTAAGTAAGTAAGGATGAAAATAAACCGAGTACCTGTGTTCTGAGGCCAATTATGGTGCAAGGGAATAAACGTGTCCCACTCGAAGAAATTAAATATTTAATTAATAGTTTCATTTCCTCGCGCTGGTAAAGAGTTCCGCTACTCAACGCGCAGTGCCTCGAGAATTCGCCGGAAAGTGGAGAACGGAAGTGTCTTAGCGCCATGTAGTAGGAATAAAAAAAACATAATATGCTCAAAATATTTAATGCTTACATTTCAAAAAATAAATAATACATTTGTTCAAACATACATTTGTTTGTTCTTATTAGGTATAATAACGTAACTTTAAACATCACATTTGTCAAAATAAATGAGAAAATGTAGAAAATTGCCTCAACCTTACAAAATAATTTTATCATTGGTAATGTACATTACCTATAATATATTTATAGTCTTCACTAATATTATAAAGATGGAGAGATTTGTTTGATCAAATGGAATGGAAAATCGAGGCCAGTCATGGCGCAGGGACACAAGCTTGCCACTGTAAACGCTACAGGTTGTGGGTTCGATTCCCACTCGAAGAAATGAAATATTTTATATTTTCATTTCCTCGCTCTGGTAGAGGCAAAGCGCGGCGTTCCGCCACTCAACACAATGCGTCCAGGATTCGGTGGAAAGTGTGTGAAGTGTATGTTTTATTAGGGATTCCTGAGATTAGCGCGACTAACCAAACGGCCAAACAAGCTCTTTAGCAAGACCAACCCGCAGGTAAAAGCTGGTAGATATGTTTTTATTTATTTTCAAGTTGTATATAGCAGCATGCATATAGCAAAGTACGCCGAAGAAACCTAGAGATAAGACACACCGTTCCCTATTTGCCTTCCAAATTCAAAACATTGAGTGTTGTGAGGAGGAGCTATTCGCCGCGCTGTCGTAACAAAGTTACGAAATGAAAATAGGTTAAATACTTCCCTCAAGTGGCAATGGAATTGTGTTCCACTATGAAATTAAAAGATTACTAGGTAGATTCATAAGAATAATATAAATTATAAAGATTAAATAAAACTTAAATATAAATAATTAACTTTTTAAATATTATTTGGTTCAGTCGATATATGTGTAATGTAATATTATATAGCCTATAGCACTTCTGAAGAATGCAGCTTTCATACAAAACAAAAACAAAGTAAATCGATCCAGTAGATCCAGAGATCTTAGCGTTCAAACAAACAAACAAACAAACAAACAAACAAACAAACTCTTCCGCTTTATTATATTAGTATAGATATATATATATATATATATATATATATATATATCTTTTACATTATCATTGATATACATAAATTATCAATATATGGAAATTTCATATAAAAAAAATTTTATGTAGCAGCAGATTTTACAAACCTTTTTTCCTTAAATAAGAAAATTGTTTTTTAAAGTTCCAATAAATAGGAAAATTAAATTAGAGATGTCTTAGAGAAATCCCAGAGTGTATAATAAAGTTTTATCAACAAAAACAATAATCTTTTTGTTTTTGTTTTTCTTTCTCTTCTTTTTCCAATTGTACTCTTGCTTCTTCTACATTCTTCATTAGTTTCAAGTCCTTTACACAATCGTCGACAATTTTTTGGAAAAGTTCATCTGGAAACAAATAAGTTTATTTTTATAGATATGATTTTTATTAGAAAAGACTACATAAAGCTACGCTATGTTTTTATTATTTATTTAAAATTTACTCTTTTTCGAAAATAATAAGCAAGATCTGTGCTAGACAAAGTACATTAAGATGCAGTGTGTTTTAGCTGCATTCCATACATAGATACTACATTTCCATTAAATCAAAAATAAAAATTATTAAAAAAATATTGAAGTTCTCACGTGTTTCACTCAAAAAACGATGGCTGTGGGTTCGATTCCCACACGGCGCAATTAATTATTTTTATTTCCCTAGTGGAAGTGGAATAAATTTTCACATTTATATATATTAGTAGGATTTATGTATGTCTTACCAACATTTTCCCCTGTCTTGCTAGACGTTAGAAAGTGTCCATGCAATCCTTGTGAATATGTCGCTACCAAGTCTTCGGGGACTTCCCGTTGCACTAATTCCGAGTCTAAAAGATCTTTTTTGGTAGCGCAAAGGTATACTTTACACTCCTAAAAAAGAAAATAATAAAGTTTTCATTTGAGTGTTATATCAGACAGTTACAGGGTGTCACTATCAGGTTTAACTATATTATCAAATCAATAATTTAAAAAAATATGTGATTTAATTTAAAAAACTACTTATTGTGTCAATTATTATTTTTTATAAGACTAACCATACAATAAAAAAATAATTCTTAATCAATCCACAAATATTGTAAAACAACACATCAAATTTTAGGAGTGCTGTTTTAATGATAATTTTCTAAAATTTCAAAAAATAAGTTATTTATGCGTTTTTTAAATGTGTATGTAATCAATAAAAGAAAATTGCAATTTTGCACTTTTGATACTTTACATAGAGATTGTCAAAGTATTGTAGAATATTTTTGAAATAAATGTATGATAATTATTACTATCAAACTACAATTTATTTGAAAAACAAAAAAATCTATACAAATCAGTTGATACAAACTTAAATATTTTTTTGTACATTATTTTTTTTTTTAAATTCAATAAATTACTAAGGGCAGTTAAACTGACTATAAACATTATTGTAGAAAATTTAATAACTGAAACTAAGGTGGAACTTAACACTGAACTAAACTAACTAACACTTCAAAAATCTATATATTTCTTACCTCTTCCACAGTCCTCAATTCTTGCAACCAGTGCCTTAATCTTATCCATGAATTCTGTGAACTTGGTTCGTAACATATTATAGCAGCATGAGCGCCTCTATAGTACATTTTTGTCATTGCTTCATATCTAAAAACAAAAAATGACAAAAGACCAAAATTTACACATAACTTAAAGGCTTCTTTTTCTTTAGTCTGGTGTTGAGGCAAAGCGCGGCGTTTAATTCCGCCGCTCAACACACAATCCCCCAGAATTCAATGGAAAGTGGGGAACAGAGTGTCTTAACACTACATTCCCTCTGACTACCCTGATGTGTGTAGGACACAACATGAAACTGATTTAATTTAATTTCTTTATATTATACAATATTACATACCTTTCACTGCCAGCAGTATCCCATATACCAACATTAAAATCTTTTCCATCTGAATGCATTTGTTTTGCACAAAATGCTGCACCGATAGTCTGTAAAAAAAATTAAATGTTACTAACATTATACTAACACTTCTGATATTGGGGCAGTTGTGTTAGAGCAGTAAAATCTCTGAATGTGAGCACAATGGGTTCCTTTCCCACTCAAACAAATATTTTTTTGTTGTGACAAAATCTTGAAAATTGGCTGATTTTTACAATTTATATTAACAGAAATATACTTGTAGCTATTAAAGATGTAATTATAATATAGTATAGTATTAAAATGGTTTATAGTTTTAAAGTTAATTACATTATTATGAATGTTATTATTACACATTTTTTTAATAAAATATTAGACTAAATCAAAAGAATTTGTAAAAAGATAACTTGAATTCTTTTTAAATTAAATTGCTTAAAATTTTTTTCTTTGTTTATATTAAGAACAACAAACACAACAAAGATAAACAATTATTTAAACAAAATAAGTATAAAATACCATAACTTTGAATTATAGGTCTTAAATATAATATAACTTACATTCTGGTAAGGAGTCCCTGAATTAAACCTACAATTTACAAATCTTAGAACTAAGCTAGTTTTTCCGACATGTTCACTCCCCAAAAGGACTATTTTAAAATCACAGCGGCTCATTTTTCTGTCATATATTGCTATTTCGATTATAAAAGTAATATTTTTATGTTTAAATTAACTCATATTTCAGTTTTCTCATATTTTTTATATACAAATATTCATTGTTTATAAATTATAGAACATAAACAATGATATTACAAATACCAAGTTTGTATTTGTTTTGTAAGTCTATTGTAATATTATATTAAAAAAAAATCAGTGAATCGCATGACTAATGTCAAATTCAATTTGATAGTTTAACATTTTAAAATATTGCCAGTCTAGAGAATTTTAAATATAAACAATGTGCCCAATAAAAATTTTTCAAATAAACAATAATTTGTTCTATTTGCAGTAGTTAGAAATTTTTATTCAAACCTATAAAATATGTCTATATATTATATTTATTAACCGACTTATTCAAATATATATATTTATTATTAACTGACGGAATCCCTCTCCTTTTCTGAGCTACTTTATGAATTAATTCTCTTTTGGTTTAGGAATTTACATCATATATTAGAAACTAACCTAACTAGTGACAATATTTATGTATAGGATACATATTTTACGGATGGAAAGTCACGATTTTGTCTATATTTATCAATGATAAAAATGTAATAAAATATGGATGAAATTAACATGATTTTAACGTAATTAATCTTATAACATTAGTAACGAGTTTCAAAACCAAAAACAAATACTATTATTACATTTGTGCAATTACAATTTTTCTGGTTAAATTCTAAAAAATATATACTTAAATCAAATAATTTTATATTTGTGATGTAAAAGTAATATAAGAAAAAAAAAATGTTGCATCTACAAATCCTGGTGTAAAGCAGGGGTTCCAAACCTGTGCGCCGCGGCGCCCTAGTGCGCCATAGAAAGTAAAAAAAGGCGCCGTGAGTTGGTTCCTAAATCTAAAACCGGAAATCTTAAAATCTCTTGTGAAACTGTGCGGAGACCACCAAGCTCAACCGTCACATTGAATTGACTAAGAACTGTCGTACTTTATTATTCTTGTCTTAATAGTTATTTTCTCATTAAAATAAATAAAACTCAATTTCATATTACTATTTCTTTCGACTGTTTTTTTTTCTAATAGCGAACTAGCTTGGGTAGGGCGCCATCAAAAAATACCAAACTTGTAACTGCGCCGCGAGCTGAAAAAGGTTAGGAACCCATGGTCTAAAGTATTTCTAATTCTCCAAGCTTCATCATTTGAAAATATTATTAACAAATCATATCTCTATAAAAAGTAGGTACTTCTTACTTTGCTTGAAAATATTTTTTATTTTAAAACAGCCTATTATTTTAAATCGCATTTAAAAGAAATAAAAGAAAAATAATTGAACGGATTTATTTCTTGGCACTACGAGTACCTATAAAATATTACATAATCAAGAACTATAAATCTACAAATAGAAAAATAACCCATATAAAATACAAATGATTAAATTGTGATATAATTCAATTTCACTCACTTTATTTGACTAGTTAATTTAAATTATCCAGATATAATAATTCCAGAACATAATTATTTGTGTTCCACTACGGCCTTAATGGATGAATCGTAAATATACCTAATATAAATGTTCCATTCGAGTGAACTTGAGCTGACAACCATCATGCACTTGCGGATAAATGTCAATTGCGCCACTATGACCTTCACACTGTGTCCCGTATTAAGCAGGGTAGGTCGACTAGGTTCCTCTAGTGTTTGATGATGTTTGACACTTTGATTTCAACGCACCGCCCAATTTTTCTAACATTGCGTGGCGAGTGGCAGAACTCTACGCTGCGCTTTGCCTTTTTCACCAGAGCGAAGAAAAGAAAATAATAAGTATATGAGAGGATCCCAATATTCTTTTCATTTTTACTTATCTCTTGCAAGCAGAAGAGCTTATAGGCCGAATCGACGACGAACACCATCACATCTACAGGCACTGCCTCGCTGTACCACGATAGCTAACAGCATTATGGAATCACCTTCACTCTTGGCTGGTTTCTACTTATTGATATCTTTACATATTGAATAAATACATCACTGTCTTTTAACTATGTAATAAATTAACCTAACATTTAAATTAGGTACTATAAGCATTACAAGTTAGGTATCTAATATAAAAAACCTAGTGATCAATTACTCTGCTTTTTTTATAGGGGAGATTAGATTTTTTTATCTGAGCGCTATATCCCGCATATAGCATTGTAGGCATAGTGGACATAGTGTCAGGACACCCCGTTCTCCTTTTTTTTGTGAATTGAGATAATGGGTAGCAAGTGGCAGAACTTAACGCCACGCTTTGTCATATTTGAGGGGCGAGGAAATTAAATAATTAAAACCCACAATATTTGCGTTTATAGTTAAGACGACGTCCAGTTCAATGCGCCAGGATGGTCTCGAGATCTATTCGTACCTTTGTGAAACTGAAAAAACAACCCTACGTTATGTTTTAATAACATTGTTTTTAAAGTATTTTCGTAAAGAATTTGAACCTACAACACTAGCCAAAATGATAACAGACATCATTGAAACGATAAAACCGTAATTATTTCCAATCTCTTTGAAAAAATTATATTTATTTTATTGTAAAAAGAACATGATACTTCAATGAATCAAATCATGGTAAATCTATATTATAATATATTATTCAGTTAAATACATCCCGTGGGATGATCAACAGAACAGAAGCTATATAATATAAATAACCAACCAATTTTGCTCAACTTTGAACTTATACAATTATTTGCAATACATAAACATATGTAGGTTATACCGTAAATAAACATGTTCAACTTATAACAAACCGCTGTACAAATTAGACTAGACACGTAATTATTGATCACTCCCCTCTCAAAAATATTGATTTTAACCATTGCTAATTCAACAAAGAAATCTAAGCCCTAACTCTAAGTTATAAATAAGATAATGCAATAATAAAATTGGTTAAAAAATAATAATATGTTATTATTTTATTAGTAGCTTTATAAAGACACAAGTGTTTATTTAGAGCTATAACTTACACATGTTTACTTTATATCTCATGTCAGAATATGTTTTGGTTTATTTATTTTTTCTTAGCTTCACGGGCAGCAGGAGTTGAGCGTTGAAAATCTCCGTTCCACAGGCGCGGCCCAATTTTCGAGACATTGTGTGTTGATTGGCGTAACTCAACGCCGTGCTATATTTATAGAACAAGAAACGAAAATTTTTAATTCTTCCGAGTGGGAATAGAACCCACAACCGACTAGTTTAAAGTCATTCGCTATACTGTTGCGCCACGACGACCTATGAAAATAAATTAAAAAAATGTTGGAGTCAATAATCTTTACTCTTTGGTGTCACCTTTTTTGTGCAAAAGATATTTAAGTAATTTAACAAGTTTCAGAAACGGGAATTTCAAGAATACGTATAGAAATAAATTTATTCATAATTTAAAACTGAATTTTTAATATATCCATTTTTTATATAATAAATTCTTTAAACTCGACACAATGAAAAACCAAAAATATTCATATTATATTATTTTTTAAATAAAAAAAAAACAATTAAAAGACATTCAATTCAATTCCACTAATAAACTTACCACAATAATTTTATTTGATTTAAATATTAAATAAAAAAAAACCTCATAACAAAACCAAAAATTATATTATTACAATTTAGGTCAAAATAATAAATCACAAATTACAAAACACATTAAGATTTTTTTATTAACTTTTTAATTTTACAATATTAAGTAAAGACTAAAGTATTAAAGCGATACAGCCAAGGTGAAACTGTACAAAAGGAATAACCTCGATGCGATAACGTTGCTTTATCAAAACTAATTATGAATGCCAACTCAGCGACGGACCTATCTATACCTACAATATTTCAACACTGTTTCCTCCATCTCACTTATCCCACACCCAACATTAAAGTTGCTATTTTACATACAAAAAAAATATATATTTATAGTCATATTATCAATTTATATATAATAAAATAAGTTTTGAAATATTATTTATATTGTAAATAAAATAATATACTGATTTTAAACCGTATTTAGTACTATTTTCTTATTTTATAAGCTATACATAACAATTTGAAAGTCTAAACGTTATTAATGCGTCACGTAAACTAATTTCTATATAACACAAGCTATTTTGTACCCTATTTCTTTAAGATAAAAGTTATACAACCATATTAAAATGACTAACACTTATGTCATTTTGTTAGGATTTAAGAGGACATTTTAATTTGGTTGGTTCATCCAAAATGCTGCCATAACAAAAATGATTTTGTCTTTTTCCCACATAACACAGGCAGTAGCTTCACCTTCTTGGTAAAGCAATGGACGTAGACATAGTTTATAGAAAATACAATATATTGTTTATATACGGTGTGTACGCATTCGTAAACTTTTAAAATCACTTTTAAATTGAATAACAAAACAAAACTGTGTATTTACAACGTTTGTTAATAATAAATAAGTTGTTTTTCACACGTTTCAAGTAAACCTTTCTAGCCATTAATAGTTTTAACAATTGATCGGATTGAATTAGTTTATTTCTCTTCGTATATTGTTTTCGAATCTGATCGTTTTTTGTTTGAATTAAGTTTTAAGTGACATTTTAGATGTTTTAGTGTTTAATTTGTAATGTACAAACGATTTTTTATGGTTTAGAGGCAAGATGGTTTCTTTTTGTGTAAGTATAATGACAGTTTTTACTGCTTTACCAATATTTGATAAGAAATATAATTATTAACAACGTTATAAAGCATAATTACAATGAGTTTTAAGTGTTTTAAAGGCCGTTGTGGCTCAGTGGTACAGAGTGTGATTGTTAACGCGACGGTTGTGGGTTCCATTCCCATTCAGGGGAAAGAATAATTTTCTCCCTCCAGTAACAAGGAAAGCGCAGCGTTGAGCTTTGTCACTCGACATGTAATGACTCTAAAATTGGAGGGTGGAGAATGGAGTGTCTTACATGACATGTTCCCTCCCTATCATGCTAAGTGTGGAATACGGTTTAACTAACAAGACCTTTTTAATTACAAGTTATTGAAAGATTGTATACCCCTAACTTATTATACAAAAATTAATGTTGTTACTAAAGGTCTAAACAAACAGGAATCTCAATAGACTAGTGTTAGTTGAAATGTAAAATATTTACATTTAAAAGTTATTGAATTTTTACTTTTTATGATACTTATTAAATTTTGGTATATTTATATATTTTTTTATTTAGTTAGCTTCATACTGTAACCAGCACATAACAGAGTAGTCAGAGAGAACCTAGTGTTAAGACATTTCATTCCCATTAAGACACTTGTTCGCTACTTTCTGATAAGATTCAGTGGCAGAAATTGAATCGAATCCACAACACTTATTGACAGTAATACACACTTGTGCCCATGCACAACAACGGCCTCAATATTATATTTACTAGTTATTTATTTTCTAATATTTATGTTAGTAAATAAATTATTAAAAATAATATATGTATTTTCACATCAAATATAAATTTGATTGATAAAAGCATGTTGCACTATTTTGATAAAACTATACCATAACTGACTTACAAATTGGGGTCTCTGCCAAATTTTATATAGCCTATAACCTTGCTCAATAAATGGACTATCCAACACAGAAAATATTCTTCAATTCCATGATTACTTCCTGATATAATCATGTTCAACCAAACAAACTATAGCTTTATAATATTATTAGTATAGATTTTCAGAAATTAAATATTTGCGAGTACATAATTTGCTGTATTGAATTAAGAAATTAATATTTGTATCCATAAGTACTAACTTTATAAAGCTGAAACATACACTTAGAATGTGTCATATGTCATACACAAGTACTTGTGCACTTGTGTCCTAAGTATATAAAAATTATTAATTAACAACTATTTAACAATGCAGACAAAACCATAGACAAAGCTAGTAAAGTATATTTGTAATAGTTACTGGTTAACTATATTTATATATAAGGTAATATAAAAACTTGGGCACTGCACTTGTAACCTATGGCTTTATAGGCAATGTTTGGTTGTAAGTACAAGGGTTGTAGGTTCAATTCCTACTAGGAAGTTAAATATTATTTTTAGTTGAGGTCCCTCATTCAACATGATATATCTCGAAAATGGGTGATGTGTGGGAAATGGAGTGTCCTAACTCTAGGTTCCCTTGTTAAGTTGCTTTATGTATTTAATTAATTAAATTTTTCCATTTTAGATTAAATTTTTAAATAAAATATGGAAAATCTTATCCTACTAGTCCTTCTAATATACATTTTAAAGTTTATGAGGATGGATTTTGAACACATTTTTAGGCAAAAAGTTGCTTTTGTTATATGTAGATGCAACTTTACAGTGATCTAGCTTATACAATTAATGTAAACATTTTGAATGATTTGGCTATAATATGACAATAAGGTTGCTGGTAAATTATATTTTACCTTTCATTTCCAGTAAATAATAATAAACAATGGCACTGTGCGAGAGCCAACTAGACTCGGTGCGTCAGATCAAAACTGATGAGCAAACTGCCGATAAGAAGATGGAGCCCAACGGTGATATGTATGGTTTGGATAAAGGTTTGTTTTATTTTTTGAGTATTTAGATTGTAGTGGGTTCAAAGCTTTTGCTGTAATTTAATTGTTAAAGTTATTTTTTTATAGTATCCTGAATATAGAAGGGTAGGCCTCTGCCTAGAAGCCTACCCTGCTAGGGATAAATAAAAAATCCTTAGAATTTTTTAATTAATTATTTATTTGTTAAAATGAGGTAATAAGTATACTAATTATTATTTGTTCCCGAGCGCGAGACAAACAATGCGTATTAGTTCAGAACGCTGAACATCAAGGCGGACAACAATTTGTGCGTACTATATATTATGACCTGAGATCCCACCGTTAAAACCTGCAGATATCAGTTTTCTCAATTAGACTTATATTAATGAATAATACATGATTATTAGAACAGATTACACCTGGATTGCCTGGAAGAATCCTGCCGCAATCACCTTTAATTACATTTTTTCTCTCGCTTTTAGAGAAAATTGCACTCATACGTTTTTTATATGAATCGCACATCATTTGAAAGATAATCGCATAAGGAATTGGAAAATTAAGGGTTGCCAGCTCTCAGTCTGCCGCAAGTCTAGGGTTGCCTGGTTTAAACATGTCATTAAATGTTAATAATTTGCACTCATGTATTTTTTTAATGAATTATATATCAAATTAAAGCTTATTTTTTTCTGAACACTATAAAACAGGGTTGCCTGGAAAATTACTGCCGCAAACACTGGGGTTTTCAGCGTTTGAAATATTTTATTCCGGTTCCGTTTGACTATGAGAATAGACGAGGAAATGCGCGGTCTGCCTTATGTTTTAAAGTAAAATATTATATAATAGAAGGAAAACTGATAGGTGCAGGTTTCAACGGTGGGATCTCAGGTTATTAGTTCGAAAGAATGGGATAGCAACAACATTGAAAATATTTGTACTAAATAATTAATTACTTTTTTGGTAAAAATATGTAATTGAAATTTCAAATTTAAACCTACAGGATGATAAAGAAAGGAGATAAATAATTTAATAATTAATTGTACTGCTTGTTTCTCTTAAAATAAATTAATTGTTATTACTTTATTTTCCAGTGCCTCCACTACCACTGAGTGTGGACTATCGTTCCCCCGTCTCTCACTTTGTGCCGCCAGCAGTGGAGTTGTACGCCGCGAGACACAAGCCTGAGATAAATGTTGGTGAGTTACGCCTGCATTATAGTATTTTTTGTAGATTTTGCCCGAAAAATTTGAGAAATGGGGTAAGGTGTATTTTTGGGTTTTTGTTTTGTGGATAATAGATGGGAAAATATATTTTTTTAAAACTATTTTTTAGTTGTTTAACAGTTAGTAGGTAAGTTTGAAGATAGTAGGGATTTACAATATATTTTACTTTTTCATATTTTTGGCATCACCATTGTTCTAAATACGTTTACCGTCCAAGCATATTTATTAAATATTACTTAAAATATATAATGTAATGTGTGCATGGTTTTATGTGAAGTAAGTTTTTATAGATATTAAATATGGGAAGAATGGAATAAAAAAAAAGTTTCCTATAATTATTCCAAAAAATATGTTTAACTAAATATTTTAAAATTTATATTATTTTTATCTTTGTGTACGCCCGCATATATCTGAGTAGACAAAGTAAAACTAGTTAGTGATATGGCACTATTCTTCATTTACTGTTCATTTTATAGACATTGCGTGTTGTGAAGCGGAACACAACGCCGCGCCTCGTTACCAAAAATATTAATAAAAAAAATATTTTCCAAAATTTGAACCCTCATCTACTTAAGGAGCACGCCGTAAGAAGATAGCGGGCCAAAATTTATTATGAGTAATAATGTTTGGATTTTATTATTATTTTTTATCACTAATAGAACATGCTGTATAAACTATAAAGCAATCTATTAATATACCAATATCAAGCACATATATTTTTTAAAGGATGTATTTTTTTTAATATATGTGTTACTTGATAATGTATTTTTTTATTTAGATATAGGCAGAAATAATATAGAGATAAGATAGTTTCTTTTTATTGTTTTTTTTTTAAAACAAAGACAATGAGAACCTCTATTCATCGATGTTGCTCCGAAGTAGTTAGAAAATGTAAAGCTTAATAGTTTTGTTTTATTTTAGTTTTTAATCAACAAAAATTAGCTTCTTTCGCCTTTTTTCTTTATTTTTGCATGATTTTTTTTATTTTTTTCGCTCTAAAGCTCCCGCGACGAGTCAAACGCCACCGCCAATGAAAAGAAAAAGAGGAAGACCCAGAATTGATAAAACAAGCCCGGAATATCTTGCTAATTTAGCTGCAAGGAAACAAGCAAGGGAAATGGGTATGCACCATCTTGTTTTGTATTCTTTGTATTAGTGGGTAGAGTTTGGTAGTGCATAGATTGCATGGCATGTTGTTTAATTTGATTTTTTTTATTTTAGTGTATTTTTTAAAGTCTTAGAGTATTTCTTAATGGCCAATTATTATTTTTCATGTTTTTTTAAGTATTATAAAGCTTTATATGTTTTAGAGTCGTTTGAAGCTATAATAAACTTTTGAATTTGATATTTTTATTTACACCTTTCTTTTCTTAACATAATTTGCGTATAAAGATAATAATTTAATGTGGAAACATAAAAAAATATGACATCATACTGTGATTTTGCAGTGGATTATTCGTTGCGATTTTTTATGCACATCTGTACATTAAAATAAAAAAAGATGTGAGTAACATAACGTCGTAGAAACCCAATTTTAACGCTAAAATGGGGTTAAATTTCTATTTGCAGCGGCTGTAATGAATAATCGTGTGGAATCGGGGGAAAAGCGTAAGCGAGGAAGACCGCGGGTGGATAAAACTAGTCCCGAATATCTGGCTAGGAAACGAGCTAGGGAATTAGGTTTGTATTCATTTTGATGGGTTTTTGTGGATTGTAGTGGATTTTTGTATGAGTCTTGGCTAGTTTTGGGTGAATTTTTTGGTAGTTAATGTATAATTTTTAACAAATCTTGGTTGTTTAGCTACAAAATGGGTTGGTAATGTAAATTGTCTATGGGTGCTGTATGTAGTGTGGCGTGGATTTAGCTTTTCTAAATTAACAGGATTTTTTGAACATATTTTGTTAGATTACAAAACTGATAAATACACATAATATATAAAAAGGCAAAGAAATAAAGACTATGGACTTCGTGTAGAATTGTGTAAGATTTTTACTGATTTTCGTGATTTTAACGAAATGATATAATTGAGTTATGTTTTTGTCTCTACAAGTCTCCGTTTCACACTTGTTTTATTCTCGCAAGCAGGGTAGGCAGAGGGAACTTAGTGTTGAGACATTCCGTTCTCAGCGCACCACCGAAACAAAAATAAATATAATCATTTTCCCAAGTTAGGATCGAATAACTTCTATTACTATTTACACCAATTTGGAATAAAACCGGTTATTATCGTCATTAATCATATATAATTTAAAAAATATTATAAAACTACTATAATGGGTCTTGTTAACTAGTATACGTTATACAGGTAATTGTCTGATTTTTTTTTAGATTTATTGTATGAAAATTCAAAAATTTTGGATTTTTTGATTTTTATATTAAGGTTTTGAAGTGGTTTTTCGATTTTTGTTGTTGAAATTTATTTTTAATAATATTTGGAAAAATATTTTATATTTTAAACACAGTGATGATTGATGAGCATGTTTTATTTTACTAAGTAGACTTTAGTGCATTTTAATAAAGTAGATTGTCTCTGTCTTCATTATTATCATTGCTTTAAGAAACCTCCTTAAGTTTAAATTTAAATTTTTATTTTATAATGAAATGGAGGTTCTCAATTATTGTTTGTAATGTATAAATAAAAAGTTAATTAATTAGACAATTCATTTTGTGTTATTTATATGAAATTTAAGTTAATGAAATATATAATAAATTATTTTGTTCTGATAAAATAATTAACAACTTTTTACATATAAAATATTGGCATTTTCTTGGAAATATAAAAAAAATTGCTAAAATATATCTATTTTTTAAATATAATTTCCCCGAATGGAGATTAAATAAAAAAATCACAATTTAAATAGAGGTATGTTTTTTTTATTGTTGATTTTTTTGTTTAAAACGTTAATATATAGATAAACAAAATGTAAATGTACACAAAATTCTCCCCAGAAGCATTAGAAAAGAAAGCGAAGAGGGAATATAGAAGGCGAACTACTGGAGGTAAGTGGATTCAATTTTTTTTGTAATTATCACTTTATAAAATGGATTTTTATATGACTCGTTCAGTGTCAAATGAAATAAATTCAAATGAATAAATTCTTAAAATAGGAGTAAAATAAAATACCATATTTTGGAATATTTTTAGGATATGAATTAAAATAAAATAAATTATATAATATTGTGGTATATAAATATCGTAAATAAGAAGTCGTCATAGAGGCCGTTGTGTCACAGCACCACACTGTCTGAATGTAAACTCGACGGTCGTGGGTTCGATTTCCACGCGGTGGAATTAATTACTTTCGTTTTCGCACTCGAGCAACAAAAGGAAGCGCAATTTTGAGTTTCGTCGCTAAACATGCAATGTCATGAAAATTGTGCGGTACGTCGGGAACGGAGTGTCCTCGACCTACCCTGCTATATTTTCTGTGTACACGTTGAAGCTGAAAAGAAATGAAATATATTTTCTAGAATAACTGAACAACTGAACGGCTTATATAAAAAATGTTTTTTATTTGAAAAAGATTAATGCTAATATGTAGTAGTTATGCTAACACTATTTTTAGTCTGTCTAAATATGTCTTTATGGGAGTGAATATAAATTTTCTTCTATTATTTATGCACATTTGACGGCCATACTTATTAGAACTATACTAACAATGCTAAACTAGTATTGAAAACAAATATTTTCATATTGTATTATAGCAAAAAAATATAAATTAATAAAAAAAAAAGAAGTTTACTATGATACGAAAAACTGGTTTACCACAAATTAGGCAAAGTAGGTTGAGAAGTTAGTGGCGAGTCTCGTTGCTGTCGGGAGTGTCTTAACACTAGGCTTCCTCTGTTTACCCTGTTTACCTACCTGGTTATTTTTAAGACACTAAGTCCTCGTTAATTATTTAAAAATTTTTTTTTAAGGAAATTTTATAATTCCTTCAACGTTTTAAATTTTTCTATATTAAGATATTCCTTGCGATATATGAATTGAACCCACACCCATCGTGTTGCTTTGGCATATAACAGCTGCATCATGAATTTTTTTTTAATAATCGCAAAAAATATCAAAATTCTCTACATTTCTTAGGCAAAATCGTTAAAACAACGAACAATATGGCGTCGCGTGTTAAAAAAGTGTCCACAAATAAAGCGACAATGAGAAAGACATCTCAGAAGGTGTCGGTGAGAAAGAATGATAAAAAAATTATAATGCGAAGAAATGCCAAATTTTTGAAACGGAAAGGTAAAAGAAAGTAGATAGGTGCATGAATTGTTACATATTTTGGAAAATTTCAGAATATTTTTTCGATATCTGATAAAATTATTTATTGTCGTAATAAGCTTCTTGCATGATAGGGAAAATGTGATTCTTTGGCGGTAATGGTTATTTTTTATGTATTTTATTATTGATTTTGTGTTATAAATGTTAGACCATCGAAAAAATTTAATGAGGCATGGTATTGTAGCCCAATATAAAGTAATTTTGTTTCAATAGGCGTTTATTTAAACTTGTTTCATAGAAATATAGCAAGTCAAATGTTGGGATTAAAATATTATTTGGGATTGATTAGATTTTTCGTATTTTATTTTATTAGATATGTTATTAATGTTACTGGATACATTTTACAAGACAAAATGATGGTTGACGGCGAATGGTCAAGAGCATGAGGCCAGTAGATGTAGGCTGTTGGTAATATTTAATATTTATAATTGTTTTTAAACAAATATGTATTTAGACGTAGATGGTTGTATTTTGTTTCGTATTATAAAATAGGATGCGTTGGTTTCCGTAAGCATGATAAAGACTAGTTTTGGGTGACATAGTAAATATACATATGTTGTTTGTAAACTTGTTGTGATTCTTGTACGGTTACAGTATGATTTGTATTGTTTTAATTTTTTTTTATAAGAAACTATTTTCTTTCCGTTACTGTTATTATTTTACTATATCTATTATTATTATCTTTCTGTGCTATATTTTTATGGCAAATTAATTTTTAAACTTATTGTTGTTCAAAATATTGTTTTTCGTCATTTATATTTATAAATTAGATTTCTTAAATTACTAAATGAAGTCAATTTTTTTTACTACATGCGCTTTAAAGTATAATATATAGTATAGAATAATTAATATTGTTTTTTACACAAAAATAAGTAATTTGTACCATATTTAGATTCAGCCGCTTCGTCATCGGCCGGTGAATCAACGCCGCGCGCAAAAAGAAAATATACCAAACGAGCTCCTAATAAGAAAGATTCTGTAAGTATACAATAATATAGTTCACTTTTGCGTGTACGGCGGGTTAGTCGTACTTATAAAAAATATAAAAATAATTTTAATTCAAAAATATATTTTTTAATTAAAAAAATATATTGATTGCTTACCATCCATAATGTCCGAATTTAAAATGTCGAATTGGTAACTTTTATATACATTTTCCCTATTTTTCTTGCTTTTATAGACTGCAAATGCAGAACGTGTAAAAGGTAAGCGCGGAAGGCCGAGGAAGTCCGATCAGCTAGCTAATAAACAGCCGCAACAAGGAAGTGAGTTTATTCTTTTGTCAATTTTATATATAAATCGTGAGATGTTTCTGTCCCAAAAGTTGTAATAACTAATTAATACAGTTTGAAAAGTTTTAAAGTGTCATTCCACACTAAGGAAAGAAAGACATTTTAATAAACTTATAAATATTTTAATGTAGCGAGACTCGAACCAGCCTCTTGGAGACCGTCTATCCTATTTTCTAATATTAAAACTATATATATTTGTGATAAGGATTGTTTTTAGCATTTTGAGTTAGTTAGTCAACAATTAACCAAACCTCGTACCCACATACACATAACAAAAAATCTTATTTTGTAATTTTTTTTTAATCTTTCAGAGATACGAGTGAGAAGTAACCTGATGCCGTCTGCCACTGAACCGATCTCCTTGGACAGCGATGACGAGCCGGATTTGGGTGATTTTTTTAAATTTTTCTTCCAAAAAAACCTTTTAGTATGAGGAATGATAATTTTTTTACACAAAAAACCAGAAAAATATTTTGGTTTTTTGTGTGAGAATAGGGATTTTATTGTATTTATTTACTTAAAAGTAATATGTACATTTAAAAATTCATTGTTTTTTATTTTTAAATATTAATATTAATTTAAATAATTTTTTTGCGAGTAGCGTGTTTTTGCTCTTGTTTATAAAATTACAAGGGACCGTCGTGTCACGCGTGGCAGTGATTGTGAACACGGTGGTTGTAGGGTCGATCCCCATTCGGAGACAAAATGCGGTGTTCTGTTCCGTAACCCAACACGCAATGTCTATTTGATCTTAACACTAGGTTCTCTCCATCTACTATGTGATGCTAGAAATCGTTTATTTTATGTTTCTGTAGAATCAATCAAAATTTTTTTTTTCAGGATCTCCGAGTCAAGCTTCGGATTCATTAAGTTTAGACGAAAATCTAAGAGCGTTAAGACATATACATGAGAAATACGCTAATATTGACAAGGTAGGTAGGTAGGTAATTGGCTGAAATTCGAAATAGAGTTCGGTTTTACCTCCGTGTTGTAGATGTGAAATGAGTGTTATGTAGATAGAGTAACAAGTTGAGTTACATCAATATGCTTAATATGATGAATTGTAACCCCTATAGAATTTGATAAAAATAAATGTACTGTTCACAGTAAGAGATTGTTTTTCAATTAAAACCAATTGTTCCTGAGTTTAGCGCATTCAACCTAACAAACTCGTCAGCTTTATAATATTAGCATAGATCTATATATTAATCAAAATTGTTTGTTCCAGGATGATCTATACGAAGCACATTTACTAGCGGCTAATTTCAAAAAGCCATCCGATCAAATGGACCAAACGGAGAGAGAGAGAGATGATGACGTACTTTCAGTACGAAGTTCAGAAGGTAAGAAGTAAAAAAAATATATATAAAAGATTAGCTAATTGGTAGAAAATAATATAATAAAAAAAGTTAAAACAGTACATAATATAAAAAATTAAAAATCTAATTGATAAAAAAAATTAAATTCTACTTTAATTTTATGATGATTGGCAAAAAAGACAAATTAGTTTCATGCATATAGCAGGGTAGGTAGAGGGAACTTAGTGTTAGACACTCGAAAAATTCGGCGGAAGTGGGGAAGGAAATTGTAATTTGAACGGAGTGTCATAACAAGGGGAACATGGCAACCTATCCAGATTCCCTTTGCCTACTCTGCAATGTTTAAAAAACTTCCCACTTTTTGGGACATTGCTTGTTAGGTTGTGAAGCTCAACGCTGCTTTGTCTATCAATATCTTTTTTCTTAATATTTTTATGATGTTACTCCTGGAGACCGGAGTGGCCGGGTTGAATTCCGCTACGTAAAATGTTTTATAGGTTTTAATGTTACAAAGTTTCCTGTTATATTTGCTTGTATGTCTATTACAGGTGCATCGGTAAAAGAGTTAAACACAAGAACAGAGAAATTAGAAGACAGTTCAAACTCCGATTCAGATTCTAGTTCGGGCTCTGGTAGGGAATTTTTTTATTGTTTTTTCCTCATGTGTGTGTATATAACTAAATGTAACAGAAATTTTATAAGTGAAATTTTTATTTTTTCTTTTCTAATCTCCGACTTTTATTAATTGATCGAGGGAAATGTATTGAAGTCTATTTTCTTTAAAAGTTTTAAAATATTGAACTTCTCTATGCGGTATACCTATCTCTACGAAAACGCGTTAAATTGACGAGTGAACGAACACATATACAATTAGAAAAGAATGTAATTTTATACTATAAGTAAAAAATAACAATATGAGACATATATTTATGAAAAGTGTTTAATATTTCATTTATTTCCGCATCTATTATACATATACTCAGTTTGTTTAGACATTTTCAACAAACAACAGCTGAGCTGATCGAATTCGCTATGAAGGGGTACACAGAATGGCAGGTACTAGCGAGGATGTCACAGTGAGAATGAAGAACGTGCTCAGCTGGTTTGGGCACGTCGAACGAATGAGTGATGAAAGAATGGCAAAAAAGATCTATGATGGAAAACTGAGCGGTAAGAGAGGTAGGGGGAGATCTCGGTTGACCTTCGAAAACACAGTATCAAAGATACTGGAAGAAGGTCACGTAATAAGCATGATGTTCGTGCTTTTTACATGTATGAAGAGGTCGATGACAATGGAGGAGGCGAAAGAGGTATGTAGAGACTGTAGCGTTTATCGCTCCGTTCTCTGTGAATACCTCGCTAGGATAAAGCGTGTATAATTTTTGTATGGTATGTATATGGGGGAGAAATTATTTAATTTTTAATTGCTTTTTTTCGCTTTTAGGTAGTTCCAGTTCATCATCATCATCATCGTCGGGCAGTTCAAGTTCGTCTGACAGTTCTGATAGCGAATCCGATGATGATAACAAGAAAAATGATAAACCTAAAGATAATGATAAGAATAAGACGGTTAACAGCGTTGAGGATGATAGGTGAGTGACATTTTATTATTTCACGCTGTATTCCGCATGTAGCAGGGTTGGAAGCAGAGGAAAGCTACTGTGCTTATTGTTATTTATTAACTTCACTATTATTTTTAAATTAAAAAGAAAGAAAATGAAAATATCTAAATTTTATTGGGAATTTATATATTTCTATAAATTCATAATATTTCTTTTGTTTCTTTTAAACAATTTATAAAAGATAATATTACCCAAAATAATATACTGCTGTCCTATTGTCCTACTTATTATAAGTGAGAAAGTTCGCGTTCGTGTCGTTAGCTAAATGTAATAAACAATTTTAATTTTAACATTTTAATAAACATTTTTTTTTAACTAGATCATTCGGCTCCTGGTCACACCACCGTTCCGAATCAGCAACAGGTTCAAATACAGACACAGACACCGATTCTGATCCAGAAAGAGTGGTTATGGGGGTTCCCCCCGCCCAGGATGATATCAGCGAGTCTGAAAACGAGTCATCCGATAAGAGCTTCCAGTGTCATGTATGCAGGAAGTGGTATTCGACGAGGGTTACTTTGAAGTGAGTTTTTTTTCTCTCTCTCTCTATCTCTGTTTTTATGTCGTATATAAAAAATATTTCTATTCAACATCTGTTTCTTTTTATTTTCTCTAATTTCATTTTGATCTCTGTCATATAAAAATATATATCATATAATATATAAAATAAAAATATATCAATATATCTCTCTATTGCTGTATATATTTCTATTTCTGTCTATCTCCATCTCAATCTGCATATATCTAATTTCATTTTTCTTTCCAACCCTAATTCCTTTCCGATTTTTAAATACATATATCCTGATTACTTACTCTCGAAATCTTTGTAATCTATATACATATTATGGCTTAATCAATGAATCTGATAACGAGTCAGCTAATAAGATCTTCCAGTTCAGATCATATATGCAGAAAATGGTATTCCAAGAGGTTACTTTGAAGTGAGGCGGATTTCGAAATTAAAAAAAAAATTATTACCGTTTTAAGACTATGCTAATACAATTTAAATAACAGGCTTAAAATGTATAAGCGTAAAATAAGACGAATACAAAAATTAAACAAGTAAAAATAAAACAAAACTCAACCTAATTCACGCATATAGCTTGGTAGGCAAATCGAATTAACAACCATCACGTTTATTGTCAAACACTATGCCGCTGCGTCACGCTGTCCTCATTATTTTGTTATTATCTTCATTTTTTTCATTATTATTTATTATTCAGAGAATGGAGTGTTTTAACACTACTCTATTCCCTCTATCTACCATATTATATGCGGGAAAAAGTATGGAGCTACTTTATATTTTTTCTTATAATTTTAACTTTTTTTTTCACAGAATTCACAGGCGTGTCCATCAAAATAAAGGTGGAGGTACGTCTCGTTCTCGAACCCGTTCCTCTGACAGATACGAGTGTGATTGTTGCAATGAGACGTTCAACCGTCGGGAGAAGCTTTGGGAGCACAAGTAAGTGAAAAGGCCCGTCGGTCTTCTCAAAAATCGTTTAATCTTTTAAAGAAAACAGTTTAATTTGAATGATAAGTCTATAAATAAAAAAGTGAGAAGCTTTGCGAGAACAAATAATGAAAAGACTGGATGGTCTATTCGAAAGATCGATTGCCCAAAAAACCATTTGAGGGAATGATATTTAAATAATTTTCATCTCTTTGCTCTGGTCGACAAAGTACGGAGTTGAGTTCCGCCATTTTTTTAATAAATAATATCAGGAAGTATGTATTTTCGGTCAGAGCCACCTCTCGAACTGTAATATTTATTCCCATCTCTCCAGAGCGGAAGTTCACCGTGGTTCCATGACTGTCCGTTGTGAAGTTTGTCGCAAATGTTTCGAAGATGACGCGGAACTTGCTGCACACGATCGTACACACACCGCTGATGAGAGAGCTGGTGAGTATCTGTTGGAATCACTTTCGAATAGTCGAATGAAAATAATAAGGCGGAGGAAGGGTTTGATTTTTTCTAGGGGGAATGGAGTAATTCCATTTCCTCGCTATATTAATAAATTTAATAAAAACAGTGACCTCCATCAATATAATTTAAGAAATAAAAATAAGCTTGCTGTGCCCTTCTCTAGGCTCCATAAAGTGTCTCACTCATTCGTAGGTCAAAGTATACACTTTTATAACAAACTTCCAAACGACGTGGTTAATTTATCACTGAACAAATTAAAAAAAGTGGTAAAGCACAGGCTCTGCCAAAAAGCTTATTACTCTGTTAAAGATTATGTTCGCGATAAAGATGTTTGGAAATGAGTTGCTCTATTTCTAAGTTAAAATTGTTAATTGTGATTTATAACAAATGTTGGCATTTAAAAAGAGTGGCCATGAGTTTCTTTGCTTCTCATGAGCTCAACCATTTGAACGGGCTTTTTTCAAGTCAAAATTGCACATTTTTTTTTGGTTATTTTGTTTTGCATTTTTTTATCTTTTATGACATGTCCAAGTGAATGTTAAGCATTTTTATGGAATAAAGATATTTTGACTTTGACTTTGACTTCGCTTTGGTAGCTAAACCCAGTTTAGTCTTATTCTTATTTTGCGAATGCCATTTGACTTCCAATACACAATAATAAATTTGGGAGATACCGAGATGAGAGGAATAGGACAGGTAAAATGGGGAGGGGGGTGGATCAGTAGAAGAAGGAAGTTAAGGATATGAGGGGAAAGGAAAGACACACACACACACACACTTTTACGGACTGCCTCATCCAGTAGTATAACAATGGCGGCTCGAGTATGCGGAGTCGCGTATCTATGTGCCCAAGAATAAATATCGGACAGATATTAGTCAGGACACCCTCTGGACAGATATATTGAACACCATTAACTCGTCCGTAGGGCGCTGCGCAGAGTGCGGCAGCTCGTTCGCGCGCTGGGAGCAGCTGCGCCGGCACATGCAGCACGCGCACGCGCATGCGCACGCGGCGCGCCTACCGCACGCGTGCGCGCAGTGCGGCAAGCGCTTCTCGCATGCGCACTCGCTCACGCGCCACATGCACAACCACGCCAAGCAGCTCTACCGCTGCGTCGTGTGCAAGGTGCGTAGCCCGTAACACGAATAAATATAGTCTGACACATAAATAAAACAAATACCAAACATACTCTCATTCATTACACTGTTGGGTGATAAGCACAGGGAACTTAGTGTTAAGCCCCTTCTTTCTCCATTTTCCATTATATTTCATTACAGAACTCTCGCCAAACTCAAAGCTTCGCTTTGCTTCAAGAATGACAAAATTAAAATATTTAATATATTATTCCCCCCGAGCAGGGATCCAATAAATAACCGAATTCAATAACAATGTCTCGAAAATTCCTCAAAATCTACCTACCCTGACGGATACGCTATAATTTTTAGTAAATATAAAGTACAACTTATTAACACTTTTTAAAATAATCCTCTACAGTAATATTTTTTCTATAGTTTTCTTACAAAACTTTTCAAAAATATTTCTCTCGATCTCTAATCATTATATAACCTACTATGGTGCCCGGCATACGTTCTGTCCGACAAAGAGATGATATAAACAAATATGATTTGTACTGAGAACTATACGGCAGTTCCATCTAATGGACCATCTAGAACCGTATTTTAATATACTTACAAAGTTGTATTCAAATCGTTTTGGCCATTTAGGAACAATAAATTGAAAAGCATTCATATAAAAGAATCATGATAAGAATAATATTATGAACATAAATTACAATAATTTTTCTATTTCCAGGCTTCATTTGCACGCGCGGACCAACTGGCCCAGCACTTGAACAGCCACCTCGCAAACTACAAACGCCTCAAGCAGTAGAGCGTTTGAAACGCCGCGTTCCGAACGCCGCGAGCGAAACGCTGCATTTGTCACTAGCTATATTACTATATATATAGTTTTAGAAGTCTAGCTAAAGGTTAAATAGTTTTAATTATTATTATTATTATTGATTAATTATTAATAATAAATAAAATGATAGTTTTTTTTTCAAAGATATTTCGAATATGAATTGGGTATTTGTTAGGACTTTTTCCTCTTTTTTTTATGTGTTGTTCTTTTATATGAAAAAAAGTTATACGTATCATTCGATCACGAGACTGCTTAATTTTTTTACTATGGTTTTTTCTAGCTCTTTTTTTTCGTTTTGGAAAAACATATTTTCGTCAAATGATCTACATATTTATAAGATTTTTTATATATAGTCTGTGAGATATTTAATATAATATGTATATTTTTTTAAATTTATAATTTTCATATTTTCGAATACCCAAAGTCTCATTTAGTTAGCTAATGAACGTTTTTTGAGACAATATTTACTTTTAAGTATGAATTGTTAGCGGTTTGTCCCCGCTGCGTTCGAACGCGGCGTTTGAAACGCGGCGGTTAGATCTCCGGTAATAAATTGGGAGAGTGCAAGAATGAATTTACACATTATGACACACACAGACATACACACAATATTATTATATTATATTAATATAGAGTTTTATTTATATTGACTTTTATTTGTGAATCCTTTCTTTCTTAAGTATGAATAAAGTCTTTAATAATGTTATATAAATTGCATTCTCTCTTGCCAAGCGTCACCAAACAGATGCTAACAACATAAATAAGTTGTATCAAACGGATAAAAATATCGACTTAGCTTAGATGATAAGATATCTTTCTGTGGCGATTACAGTCAAGCGTTTGTGCCCCAGCAGCTCGCAGCTTCATAATATTACTACAGATTTCAGGAGGGACTTTGGGATTTTAGGTAAAAATAAAACAATTTGATTCTCTTTATTTTATTTGTTATCGCATCTTATATATCCTTATAGTATTTACCTAAATTATTCTATAGGTAGGTACGGAGTATTATATCTTTATAGCTAGGTAAATTTCATTTAAAATAAAAACAGTTAAAATCAACAGTTTACTGGACCTTAGTAAGAGATAGCACAATTTCCAAAAATCCTGAGCACAGAGTATTTAGAGAGACTAAAATTAAAATAATAAAAAAAATATTTTAATACTATATAAAATTTAAAAATAATAAAGATGATAATTGCAAAATTGTGTTATTTCATTCTAACGCCATTACAACGGATCAACAGAATTGTTTTCAGAAAACATAACCGAAATACAAAATAACAGACAAGCGAGTACTTATTATTATATATTTAACATACTATTTTTTTATCTATGCATCTAATTTATAATGTGATAAGAAAGGAAAATAAAAGGGAAGGGGGGGAAATTATATAAATAATCGTTTTTATCCTATGATCGGTGTTACCAGTGGCGAATATTTGAAAATTTTCTCACAATTTATACAGTTCATAATACCCCAGAACATTCCAAGATTCTAATTGATTATAAACGTGGGAAAATTTCAAAATTTCGAAATACGAACACCGATCAGATCGTATCTTACCATCACATTAGGATACATGTAAATTAGTCGCGTAAGGGTATAAGATAGATTTTATAATAAAAATACAAAAATGGGGATAATAAGTGTAAATCACTAACACATTGTGGTCATATCGGTTTTTCATCACATTCTCTTAAACAAAGCTCGGGTAATCTACCAAATATTAGTGTGCGTTTAGTAAACTTCAAATGAGATTAAATGAAATATGCTCAAACAAAATTAAACTACGTCTAATACAACATCCATGGACGGTAGAAAAAAGGAAATGATGGGTTAAAAATATTGAAAAAAAATGTGATTTAGCTTAAGTTTTTCAAACTCAATAATTTTTCCTTCATACAACAACTAGCGGTACAAGAAATAAAACATCTACGACACCTATTGCGTTATTATTGCTGTATTTTTTTGTGGATTCTTAATAATAATTGACATATTATATCATTTACTATATTATTTACACAAATTTAAAATAAACAAACTAATTGATCTTACATATTGAATGGTCTTCTAACATTAGAGTATTTGATTTGGTTTCAAAAAAAAATATTAAATCTTTTTCATAATCTTAAAACTTTCTTAATTCTGAAAATTACCGACATGTTTGCTTTTAATTAAATAACAATGAAACTTCAGAATATTATGCTTAAATTGATAGCTTCTTTTTCAGAATATTTCAAATACTCTACTGTTATAACTTTTTTCTTTAGTTCTCAATTGCGTTTAAATGCCAATTATTATTCAGAATATCAGTACAGTATACGTTTAAGTTACAGTTAAACAAAGTACAAATCCGATGACATAATATAGAAATGGACATTAATCAAATATTCAATAAGCTATTTAATTGACAGATGAATTAGTCATCGATTTTTGATTTTAATTATAAACGTTGTTATTTCATATAATATATTCCGCTATGTGCCATTTCTATATTAGGTCGTCCATTCCACGATATCCACAGACCCTTAAATACCCTACAGCCACAGATTAAAAAGAAAACCTACGAGACACCGAATGGATTGGAAAAATCCATATTTTATAAATATCAAAAAATATTCACTTTTTGTGTTCCAAAACAATGTTTTGTTAAGCACGCGACCTCTGGGAATTACACTATAACACATCAAAATTCTAGCATTTATCTAAAACAAAGGGAAAACGACGACTAGAATATATTCAAAAGAAAACACTGAATATTATATTATAGACTAGACTACGCTTTTTACAGCCTTGAAGTGATTATTCACGAATTATATGTAAAATTATATTCCTTCAATATTTTCTTTGTATTTATAATTACGCGAAGGACACTCGGCAGGTACTCGATGTTGTTCATTTAAATTATTAAAATAAATGAACTTCTAATTGACGTTCATATAATCATACAGTTATATGTATTTTCAAGGCTGTAAAAATTCAATTTAGAATCACTCTTAGAGGATTATTCAAGTCTGATCATTGGTGTTATACTTACTTCGGAACGGTATATATAAACGAATATATAACAGAATAGTTTGGCACCTTGTATGTTCAAAATGGTACATCCAAAAGATTTCGTTGAATTTCTTTGCTATTTCAAGTATCGAAATATTATTTTTTTATATTCGTTATTAATATTTTAATAAATTGATTTTGAATATACCATTTCAAAAATAATGCTACATGTAAAAATAATCAAAAGGAGAATACATTTACAGTTAAGGCATTTAAGTTTCATTTAAGATGAGAATTTATCATGCTTCTACATTTTACATTTAATTCAAGGATTATAAAATATTTGGTGTTATATTTTTGGGACTTAAAATTATTACCTTATCCAAGAATGGAATGGACAAATGAAAATGTGAAATGAAAACGAAAATAAATGAAAAATCGTACATTTCATAGCCTATCTAAACGATATATGTAACTTTTGCACAATAATTTTGTATATATAATAATATCATTCTTACAATTTGCCTAGCTAATGTATTATACCACATAACAATGGTTAGCTTTTGACGTGAATACGTTTTTTGTTCTATAAAACAAGTTTCCATTAATTTCAGAAGATTTCTTGTCCGTGATATGGTTTTCAAAATTCAGTTAATAATTAATGAATTTGACACTGCAGCTTCTGTATGTTATTGCTACACAGATTACAAACTGACATTGTTATCAACTACTCGGTCGCGGCATATCCCTGGAATGCCATCATACTCGTATATGAAATGAAACCCAATAATAGTGATAATATTACAAACAACGTATCACCGTCAAAACAGCGTATTCCGCCCTTTCCGCACATTAAATACCTTAGCCGTTAACTCTATGGGAAACTGAAAGCCGTACCTATTTAAATCTTAATTAGCACTATGTTAGAAGGAAGTACAGCAACAAGAGAAAGGCAACGACGCTTCGAAACGAGGCATAGTGTAAAAACACTATCCACGAAAATAAATGACCGTCGGCGTTATCTAAGTCTTAGCACTAGGGATATACGTTCGTTCCTATGTCTATACAAGCGATAGGCGTACGAGTCACGTTTCATATGCCCAGCTCGCCTACAACTATATTTGACTATCTAGAACTATGCTACTTCGATACCGAGAGGTCGCACCTCGCCGCGCACACCTTCAAAGTGTTCCTCTAACAGCGACCGTATCATTGATTGGGTGAAAAAAATTGACTCCTCAATTTATCTAGCGGAAATTATATAATTTATCATAATATTATAATAATATCTTATTATAGATTTTTTTCTAGCGATATGTCTCACAAGTTTTTTCTTCTACATGCTCAAATTAACGCTAAATAGATAAAAGAAACTACAGAGAAAACAATAACGATTAAATATAATAATATATAAAATACATTTTTTACAAAATATCATATAACGTCCACAGTACGCCATCAAAAAGTTTTCAAAAAAGACAGTAGTAAAAACTACCTTTCGCCATTAAAGTCTAGTTTTTCAACGAAAAAGTAACGTCAGTAAAAAAAAGACAGCAAAAGTTTTTTTTTTCTAAAAAAAAAGACGCGTACGCATTTGTCCCACACATTCCTTTAACACTAGCTACAGTAAACGATTAAATGCCCTTAGATTACAATAAATATTTTTTCTTTTCACTTACAATATAAATAAATCTAATTTTCTCTACTTTCTCGGGTATCCCACGTTTTGATCTTCAAGTCCATATAATTTAGACACAACCTTTTTTATAACAGTATATTAATGATTTTATATTATGGGTTTGGCATGTGTTGAAAAAAATCCGACTAAAAACTCTTTTCGTATATACTTCTTTTATATCTAACCCCCTATCACTGCAGATATAAAATTTTTTAAAAAACGTCTCACTCGCGATCTGTACGTTGCCTACAATTTTCTATTTTTTAAACATTTTTCGAAAAATCTACATTTTTTTTAAATCTTATCCTATACTTGTGCTTTTGGTACCGTCATCTTTGGTTCCAAAAAAAAATCATTCACGTCGCAACCTTTATTGGCCCGCGTACTCCATAGAACCTTAGCTATCTTAACCTACTTATTTTAAATATTTATATATAATAATAATAATTTCTAAAAATTATTATATTATTCGCATTCTCATGTCATAAGCAGCGGTAGAAATAAATATTTCGATAGAGTGACTCACATTTTTTATCCGTTTCGCCTTACCCCAAGCGAGAGAGAAGCCTTTGCTCAAACCCGCCACCTCTAGCCCCCTGCCGACAACCTTCGCCCAATCAACTGATATACGGAACTTTATAAATAAACAAAGAAAAACAAGTTCTAGAATCTTATAGAGGATAGATTGTATACCAATTGATCGTGCTAAGTTTTTAAAGAATTTAATGATTTGATGGAATATAGAATGATCATTGAAAATGAAAATGATTTTTTCACTATTTTCCGGAAATATATTTCATTATCAAACGCTTCTAATAAAGAAACGAAAATTTCAATCCTTTCTTCATTAACACGTATAATATTCAATATCCATACGATTTATACGGAAACTCATTTCATAACAACTTTTACATTTTTCATTAGAAGCCAAACAGCAAACAGCTGTCACATCTCAACCAGTCCCCATCATGAGCAAATGAATTGATAACATTCTATATTTTGATAATATAATTATTGTTCGTGTCATAATTTCCATAATTTATAATTATTCACTTGTTTCGATTGACCAATTCACTTCGATATAATTGGTATGGTTGAAAGATTGATAAAGATTGATAAAATAATTATAATTTAATGAGAACGTTGATTGATTGATTGATGTTTAATTTGTATAGGGTGAAGGAGATGACCATTCTTTACAGCGGCACGGGTCGGGAGGTGCGGAGCGTTGGCCTCACACCAGCAAACTTGGGGCCAGCCATTCGTCTTCACCGATCTGAAATGTATCAATATTTTTTGTGAAGAATAATATAATGTTATAATTTGTCACTAGATTTTCTCTACATATTTATAGAATGTTACCTAAAAGTTGAACTTTGCAAATTTGGATTTTTTGAGGTCACTCGAACGTAACCTTAATTATTAATTTCTTTTCTTTTTAGTTTTCCGCTTCCCCCCACACAATAGGATAGACAGGTGTTTCTGTTGCTCACGTACCGCCTAAAAGCCCTCGAATTTTGAAGACAAGTCTTAAGTAAAGTAAAGCCACTCAACGCCGCGCCTTGTCTGTCATTCTATGAGCGTAATTTGCAAAAACCGTATCAATCCATTTTACAGAAGTCATAAAACATTATTATAAAAAATAACTTACCGGCTGTACCTGAAAGTGCTGGACTGGATAATGCAGCACTTGCGGGGGTTGCGACATGGCGGCGACACCTCCTACACCACCAACGCCCCCAACTCCCCCACCCAGGGCCCAGGGGAGCTGGACACCTCCCATTCTACAATTTTTTGATATCTTTATATGGAAAGTTAAATTTAAAATATTTTGTAATGGATTCCGCACATAGCAATGTAAGCAGACAGAAGTGAAAAAACACTATGGAAATCGAACCCACAACTGTAGCGGTTACAGTCGGTACAGCGGTTCATCACGTCGACTCCGACATGAAGAATTTGAATTCTAATGCAAAGTTGTGCTTCTTAGGTCTTTCTTCTTATGTTTAACCTCCGAGGACACAGTTATAAGTAGCTCTTTTTTGATTAAAGGTGACTTAGTAGAGAGTGTTCTATAGCTATTATTAAAGACATCCAGTAGTTTGAAAATTATGAGCTATTTTTAGTTGTTTGTTAGAGCTTTTTGTGTCGAGGGTTTTTAGTTATCAATTATTTATATAATTATTATTACTTATGTATTACGCCACCCCAGAAACAAGGAATTTGAAAGAAGGTCTTAATCCTGTACTTAAAATCCACCAAATCTGCAAAGAAGCGATACGTACCCCATGTACTGCTGCTGGTATCCAGCGAACTGTCCAGCATAGGAGTAGCCCTGCACTCCTTGGACTCCTTGCAGGAAGCCTCCTAGCTGCTGAGGATATGTATTATACCAATATGAAGCTGGTGGTACGCCACCTGTATACGCTCCGAATGGACTGTACGCTGTTCCTCCCAACTGAAAAGGATATCAAAATATGTTTAATTCAAAAATACCATTATAATTAAAGACGGTTGTGTGTCCTGATTGATAGCATAGAGGTCGTACGGTAGAGTATGTAACGTCTAGGTATTCTTAGCGTGATTATCAATGTGGCTCTCTGTGTGGAGTGTTTGTTTGCTGACCCCCCTCCCCAACGACGATGCAATAGCTTAGAAGAACGTAATGTCTTAAATATTACATTCTTTACGCACCGATCACCGACCGATTCAAAAATTATAACGTGATACACATTTTTTTTCCAAAAACATACATATATCGAATATGAGATCAATCGTATGTCACTACGACTGTAAATACGATAGTTTGTAGGTTCGATTCCCATTCGAGGAATTGAAATATTTAATATTTTCATTATTATTGGTGTCGAGGCAAAGTGTGTTTTTGCGTTCCAGCCCTCAATTGCATCCAGTATCTGGTGGAAAATGGGGAATGGTAATGTCCTATGGGAACGGAGTGCTTTTATTTATTTATTTATATTTTTATTAGGGAAACAAACAGAATACAAAATACACAAACATTACAAATTTAAAAGATGACACACAATCCAATTAAGTTTCCACATAAAATTTATAGATACAAACAATAACCACAAGATAAAATATACTATTAAATTACAAGTTACATTAAAAATATAATAATTCAATTTATTACATACATACACACAAACACACACACACACAAAATATATAGATACCACTCTCTATATATATATAAAAGACCCTCTTTAAGCATAATTAATGTGTAATTAATGGAAACATCGACATTTTAATTTAAAAGTAAAATATATTTTATCGACGTTAAGAATTCATTTCAATCTCAAGAGAGTTGAATACATTTTAATGATAATTAAAGGTGTCTTTAAAATGTACTCAAAGTAATTTTCTTCGTAATTTAGACCGTCCGCTCCTGTTGACTGGCTGAGCTCAACACCGCACACTGTCTCCCAGATTAAGAACTTACATATATGCTTGTTTTTTGATACCTTATTGCTTGTTTTCCAGATAATAAAATAAATATATTTTAGAAAATTTCCAAGAGCCGCGATCTCGAGTCCCGCTACGTTCTGGTTCTATACATTTTCTAAAATAGTACAAAGTAGACGAGGATAACAAAATAAATAATCGTTTGTTTTTGTAGTTACGACTGTATTTTCTGTTATTCTATAGAGTAACATAGAACACCAACTAGCGTACAAAGTAACGTGAATTAATAATGAATATCAATTTGACAGCTGTCACTTGTTTGCGATCTAAACGTTGGAAGCGAAGACTGTTTATGAGGTCGATAGCGATAGCGATGGTTGTGGGTTCGATAGTAATTCTCAAGAGTAATTTATTGTTTTCATTCCCTTGCTCCGGTAACAAGACAGTGCGACGAACGGATCCCTCTGTCTTGCTACATGCGGGATACAGCGAGAAGCTAGTTTAGTTTTTTTTAACATACACAGACAGAAGGTCATTCCTGGCGCGATCGAATCGATCCCTAGGCAATTATATAAATATTTTATATATTTATTTATTCGCTCTGATATTGAGGCATAGCGCGGCGTTGAATTCCGCCCCTCAAAACGAAAATGGGGGACGGAGTGCCCTAACATTAAGTTTCCTCTGCTTACCTTGCTGTGTGCGGGATAGAACGTGAAGCTATAAAAACATATAAATACAGACTAACTGTACTAAGTGATCGTAAATAATTAATGTTAATTTAGCATTCTCTCAATTTCATCTCATTCTTTTAAATGTAAATTTCTAATGGACCATAAATATAGATGAATACAAGCATTCAAAAATGACTGACAATTTCATTTTTACTAGCTTTTATCCCGAAGTGTCGACTGCGCCGTCAATTAAAAATAAATGATGCACACGCGACGCTTGTGGGTTCGATTCCCACTTGGAGGATTGATATATTTAATATTTTCATTTGGGAACTAGACAAAGCATGGCGTTGAGTTCCACCACCCAGCACATTGTGTTGGCCTCGATAATTGGACGGAAACTGAGTGCCATACCTTATTATACAAATGTGGCATACATTGTGTAGCCAAAGACAGTATTTATTTTATAAAAGTAATTTAAAATAATTAAACCGTTCCAGCCCTCTTTAGAAACGGGTGGATGGATGGCTATAGATCTAAAAAACTAGTGAACTAATTTTCATCAAACGAGAACTGTTTCCTAAGTTGAAGCAGAGTAGGCAGAGGCAACGTAGAGTTAAAACACTCACGGACGAGCGGTGGAAATCAATGCTGCGCTTCGTCTGCCAAAGTGAGAGAATTAAAATAATTTAAATAATAATTTCCTCGATTTGTAATCGATAAGCCCTCGAACCACACCAGAGCCTCGACGACCTTAAGTTCATCACCTCGTCACCACTTTTAGATTCAGAGAAATTTGAGGATAAATATATATACTTACAAAATTTCCTTACGAAAAAACTAAATACTTCAATTTTTTCTATTAATTTGAATCTAGGACTAAAAACACATTCCGTAACCCAACTTCTGTATACACTACGGCACAAACACAAACAAAATTAATAATATACATACATATTATATTGACACTTTCTTTAACCCATGTCAAATTATGAAATACAAAATGTAGACAAAGGCCCGAGGAGCCTCTTCAAATACAAGCTGCCCGACCCCAGGCACTGTCAATATTTGTTAATTACTTATATAATTACCCAAAAATGTGATGAACGCGACGGTTTTTGGACAAGATGGACAAAATGGACAGTGTCTGAGTACGCCGCGACGGTCGTGGGTTCGATCCCCATTCGGGAGAATACGCATGATTACAGATTTTGGGACACTGTTCTATAATGTTGAGATTTATAAGTTAAAAAAACGCACCAAAACAGTTAGAGTGTAATGGCGTCGCTTACTTAGAGTGTGACGTCAATTCTGAGTTATCTGTCAATACCACGACGTGATGCAAATCGCTCTCGCTTCGGTATTATATAGTCGAAGTGCAGCGTTGAGTTTCGCCACTCGACGCCTCTCCAAATAGAACCCGTCAGACCCAAGGCTCCATCAATATTTGTTAATTACTTAAATAATTACAGGGAATGGAGTGTTATAACACTAGGTTCCCTCTACCTACCTGACGATGACACAGCGTGTATATATATGAAGGTTGTGGGTAAATTCGATTCCGACGAATTTATAGATGTAATTAATCTAATTTATAGTTTTTTTAACACTATTCTACAAATACGCTAGACAGCTAAGCCTTATGTTCTTATGAATTTACTTCGAAATGTCGATAGCCTCATTACAACTTTTGTTTTAAGCATGTCAATAAGAAGTTTTTTTTAGAAAGGAAGGACCCTTTAAGTCAGTAATATAAGTAATTATTATGAAATCATAATAGAGGGTGGAAGGACTCATCTATATTTTTAAAATATTTTCCTTTGTCCGTCTGTCACGAGTATATATCTCATGATCGCGACTACGCGCTACGGTCCCTTGTGATTCAGACAAGTTTATAGAAATATTTAGTAGTACTAACCTGTCCCTGGGTTTGCGCGTTATTGGGGTCACCAGACTCCTTCCCCCAGGAGCACTTCACGGGTTGCCCGTTCACATCCGCGTTGTGTACGGCGACGATGGCGTGCGTTGCACTTTCTTTTGTGGAGAATCTGGAAAATGCGTGTTTATTTAGATATAGAAAAATAATATGTTTTTTTTAGCTTCACGCTGTATACTGATTAGCAATAGGGTGAGGGATGCTACTGTTAAGACACTCTGTTCTCCATGCACTGCCCAACTCTCTAGACATTGCGTGTAGATCATCTGAATTCAACGCCGCGCGTTCTCTTTTAACCAGAGCGAGGAAATGAAAATAACTCGTTTCCTTCCCAGTGGGAATCGAACGCGTTGCGTTGAACAATATAAAAATACTATTTTAGTAATTAAATTATATAGTGTAATTCTCGTAACATTTAAGTAAACTATTGTTTGGCAGCTTTTCTCGTACGTCGGAGCAAGCGGGGGTAGACAAATATTAAGGCCACTTACGCCGTCGAGTGGTACATTATGGTGGTACACTACCACACTCTGCTGATAAGGCAAAGGTCACTCAAAAAAGGTCATAATATATATTAAAAATTAAGGCTTTAATTAATTATGGTAACAAAATCCACTTACCTGATAAAAGCATATCCTTTGTCTTTAAACACCCTTATCTCTTGAATAGTTCCGAATGGCTGGAAGGTCTTCTGCATCAGCTCCTCGGTGAGGCCGGTGGTTAGACCGCCGCAGTAGACCGTACAGTTTGTTGGAGAACTTTGATTGTAGACTTCGTCGAAGGTAAGTGGCTTCGAATTTACTGGAACAATAATTTTATTTTAAGAGGATGTATCGAAAAGTAGTTTTTACATACGATTTCCTCCGTGTGGTCTAATTCTTCTAATCCCACAGACCACCCGGCCCACCTTACTCCTACGTCCATAGAGTTAACGGCGCACATCGTTTCCAGAGCGACAGTAAACGTAACGGTCGTGAGTTCGATTATTGTCATTTCGCTCTAGTAATAAGACAAGATCTGGCGTTGAGTTCCGCCACTCACCACACAATGTTTTAAAAGTGGGGCGATGCGTGGTGAGTACAAGGTTCCCTCTGTCCATTCTGCTATATCATGGATACAGCATTAAGCTAAAACCCCATAAATATCATTTATTTTGATTAAAAACTGCTTAAATAAAAAAAAAACACAATTTTAAAACAAAAAAGCAATCCTTGTTTTTAAATGAAAAAATAATATAATACGCAAATATTCGTTTCAAAGTAATAATTAAGTAAAAACTTTTTAAACAGAACTTTTATATTTCTTTATAATGTTTTAATACAATCATATTGTTCAAAGGGTTGTTTAAACAGAGACGATTAATATTTTACTTAAGAAGTAAGAAACTGAGGCGAGTCGTGGCGCGAGGGGGGTGCAAGCGTGCGACTCCTAGCGTATTCCTAGCTTAGTAACTAGCCAAAGCGCGACGTTGAGATCTGCCACTCAGCATACCTACTATGGGTCAAGAATCCGGCAGAAAGTGGGGAACAGATATGTCTTAATAGGAACGGAGTATCGTAACACTAAGTTCCCAGGATCCATCTGCCTATCCTATGAGCGGGCAGCCTATCCCTACAAAAGTATAATATACTCTCAGTCATTCAGCTTTATCTCTTTGTGGAGGGGAAATGAAATTTTGCGTCTAATCTACCGAAGTTCCAGTACTTGCGGCTTCTTCAGCTCGAAACTTTGCATTTAAAGGAATTAGAGACCTTTATTATATTTGTTATCTATAAAACTCTTTCATTACTGATGACTGACAGATGACGCACAAACGAAACTACTGGACTTGGAAACTTGCAAATTGGCTCGTACCTAAGGTAGACTGACTGAGAATTTCTCAAAATTCCTATGAGAAAAGAACAAATGGGATATTCTATTTTATGTTAAAGATTAAAGTTGCAGACAATGATTAGTATCTTTTATAATTTCATATTTTACTTTACTGTTTGTTTCTATTAGAATAATGTATGTACATAAATAAGAATAATAAGTTACTTAGTTACAACGTTTCACTTTAAACGCGAATGCTGTGGATTAGAAATATTTTTATTTCCTCCTCTGGTATCAAGACAGAGCGCGGTTTCGCCACTCAACACACAATGTCTCGAAAATTCGACAGTGCGTCGGGAACTGAGTGCCTTAACACTAGGCACACGTTTTAAAAGGAAGAGAAATAGATCACTTACATTCGTTCTTAGGCGCTGGTGGTTTCCGCGTCGCCCAGTTGGTGCGTATGGAGCGCGAGCCCAGCCACTGGCCGTTCATGGCTGTGATCGCTGATTCGGCTTCCTGAAATTATTGAATAGATTGTAATAGTGCTACTGAATAAATGCCAATATAATAGTAATACTGTTCTAAGTATTTTGAATAGAAAATAGTGTTAAAATGTTCCGTTTTCCAATTTCAAAATTTTGAGACTTTCACAAAAATTGTAAAAATCGGTTGAGGGACGGAGTTTAACGCTGCGGGTTTTGCCATTGTGAAATAATTTGAGAATAGTTGATTTACAGTACGGTCTTGAAGTCGTTGGCGCCCTAAAGTTAGCTGTAGATGGCTGCGCAAATCTGATTTTAGGATATTTCTTACTTTTGTTTATTTTCTTTCCTAGCCCACAACACATGGAGCACATATGTATATGATTCCACAACCGTCGCCTTTACAGTCTGACACAATCCACTCCACTACGACAGAATGGCGTTGAACAGTGCAAAGAGAATAATTAATGCTCAAAACAATTAGAATGCAGGTTCAGAAAATCAATATACACAATACACCTGCACATTCTCATGTTAAATACAATTGTTTTACAGAAAAAATAACTACTAAAGTAAAGAAATGTTGCTCTACATATTTACTAATAAGAGTGACGATGGCTACTATGTGTGAATAGATAATGCTTAAATTCAATTCAAATTCACAAAATGTACTTACTGATTTCTTTAAAAACGAAACGAAGCCGTAACCCTTGGACTTTAGTGTCTGGGGGTCTCGGACCACTCGGCAGTCGCTGTAACAAAATGTATTGTTAGTTTTAGTTTTTTAGCATTGTTATGTCTGTGCTATATCCAAATCAAAAAGATTAAAAAAGGACACCGTTGAATTTCGTCACGCAACATGCAATGTCTCGAAAGTCGGATGGTCCAGGGGGTGCGGAGTGTCTTTACTATCACTGCCAAAAACAACAGATTGTTACAGATGCAAAATCCATTTCAATCTTACTATATGGCCACCACCATGGTGTCAAACACAATTTTAAAGTAACATAAGTCTATTTCTTTCGCCTCATGGCTTCCGAGACATGGCGTGTCGAGTGATGTAACTCAACTCTGTGCTTTGTCTCCTTACCCGAGCGACCCAATAAAAATAATTATTCCCCCGAGACAGAGTCGTACGCTGTGCCACTCCGCCACGACCACCTCACAAGTCTGTATTTACCCCAAAAATAATTCCAGTCGGGAATTGAAGCCATAAATACTTAGAAACTTTGAAAATCGACTAAATTCTTATCAAAGATCGTTTATTTCGTAAAATTGAGCCATTAGTGCGAACAAAATATTATACTGATGAGGGAAAGAGATAGATATACCGAGTGAGTGAAATAAACGAGGGTATATCGATTTTTGGTTGTTTCCAACGGTTATTTGAATTTAAAAATTGTAAAAAGTGCTAAAATTCAATTAAAAAAATTAGGAAGTGGTATTTGAACCTGTACCCTATATTTTTTATCTTCACGCATAGCAGGATAGGCAGAAGTAGCCTAGTGTTAAGACCATCCATTCTCCACGCACACCCCAATTTTCAAGATATTGCTTGATGAGAGGCGGAACTCAACCCCGCGCTTTGTCTACTACAGTCGCGAAAAGAAAATAATTTAAATTTGATCATTCATTGAGTGGGAATCGAACTCGCAACCGTTGCGTTTATAGTGACCTACTGCGACACGATGGCTGAGTAGGTAAATACATATTTCGTCATTACAATAAAATATTTATACGCAAATTCTATTCTATTAAAATTGGTCCAAGACTGGAGAAGGGAGGATTATAACACGAAGTTCCCTCTGCCCAGCCGCTCCTCGCGGCTTACAGCTTGAAGGTAACATAATAGAATCAATTCTAGGCTAAGCGCATCGTTGAGTTGCGCAACCCAGCTAGCAATATCTCAAATATTGATGTAACGCACAAAATGCTGCATAACACTACACTCTCACAGTCAACCCCGCTATAAGCGGGATACAGCGTGAAAGCCAAAATGAAAAAAATATGACTTATAACAAACCGTATACGGCACGATCATTTTCCTCCACAAGAAATAAAAAATTTGCTTCCAACGAAGCTTTAATAAAAATGAACGGTTTTGACACATCACGTATTTAATTTGAAAATATGAGTGTCTTTGTCACATTGAAATATTGCGTGATAAGAAATTACTTAGCGGGTTAGTATTTATTAGCTTCACGCTGTATCCCACATACACCAGGGGGGGGCACAGGGAAGTTACAATCTGTCCGGTGTCGTTGACGGCCTCATAGGCCAGAGGAGAACAGAGTATCTTGACACTAGGTTCCCCCTGTATGCGGGACACACGACTGTGATGTAATGTCATTGTGCTATAAAACAATGTTGGCTTTGCAACAGGACAGTATAGACAGTAAGTAAATTTGGCTCTCACTCAAAACATATCTAGCGATGGTATTAGTTTTAAGTGATTTTTGTTTTTTTTTTTCTCCTATTTAGGTTCTGTATCGAAAATTAATCTGTTTTTGCAAATTTGCAATCGGATGGAGATGATATCAAATATCAAGGTTTAAACAGTCTTCTGGAGGATAAAAAAAATTAGGCTTAAGTCAACGGGATCAAAAGATAGCTTTCACTATTATGCATCGTTTTTGTCGCATATCGGCACACGGTGAGAATTTAAAATACAAATTCATAGGTATTTTATAGAAAAATATATTACAGAATCATATTTTTAGTTACTTTCATAAAAAATGTGCATACGCTCATAAACTTAAGTGTGTCAACTTTTTGGCCAACCTAAAAAAATTAAGCTTCTTTTAACTTTATTTTTTCACTCTAAAATTAAGCTTTTTTTAGACAAACAACGAAGTGATCCTACAAGAGTTCTGTTTTCTTCCTTTAGAAGTACGGAACCCTAAAAAACTAATAAACATATTTCTATTCTGACTGCTACAAGAATGTGCTCGGAGCTGTATATATAGCGGTTTATTAGTAACCTCTGCAAAGTTCTACTATTCAGGTCCTGACTCCATCATCAGACCAACTCGATGATATCATATTATTGGTGGGTCAAATGCAGTTTCTTAGGTTTTATTATTTATATCCAAGATCACTGTACAAATATATTAAATATGTAATGACATCCACTACTGGGCTGCCAGCAATTGAATGACATGAAATGAAATGAATGTAGGAACTAGTGAAAAGTATAGTTCAAGTGCCAGAAACAGATAAAGAAATATTTCGAATTGGTTTTGTATTGGCTTTACATTATATTCCACATAGCAGGGTAGGCAGCGGGAACCTGGGAACCTAGAGTTAAGACACTCAGTTCCCATTATTGGCATCGCGTTTTGAGTAGCGAAATTCAACGCTGCGCTATGCCTCAGTACCAGAACAAATGAATGAAAATATTAAATATTGGAAAGAGAACACAATCACAAGTTTCCCTGATAGAGAAATATGTTGTTAATAATTTAGAAAATTTATTTCTTTGCGCCGTAGTCTCATAGTAGCTATAAGTAAGTCAGACAAAAAGATATTCTAATCTCTAATAAGCATTTCAATTCCCCCCAAAATATAATAACTGGAAAAACATAAAATGGGTAGAACAATAAAAAAGACAAAACCGTAAAAGATGTCCACATAATAAACAAAGATGTTCGACGTTTGGATGAAGTCCAAAGTAACTAAGATACGATGCCAGTATAAGAGTTTTACGTTTTTTTTTGTTCCAGAAATTAGGGCACTGTATGTGAGATGGAATGGACAGTGCCAATTTTTTTGAAGTCAAGTCACTAGGGTGATGAATAAATAAAATAAATAGCTTTACGCTGTATCCTGCATGTGGCAGGATAGACAGGGGGAACCTAGGGAACCCTTGAGAGAATGAGTGACGTTTATTAAGCAAGATTGAGTGGTATGATAGGCAGGGGAAGATCTCGGTTGACGTTCCATAATACATCATCCATGATATTGAAGGAAGGTGATTTAAATAGTATGAGGATCCCTCGGAGGGCATGAACGTGCGAGAAGGTGACAGAGGCCGAGGCGAAAGAGGTGTGCAGAGACCGTATCGGGCGCTCCGGTTACCCTGGATGGGCCCGCTAGGGATAAGGCGTGTAACTAAACAAAACAAAACAAGAAATATCTACACGAATCGGGAACAAAACTTGGGACTGCAAGATTGATATTCAAACTTATCCCCGAGTATGTTTCAGAGCTATACATCTTAATAACTTTTTATGCCTATTTGTTATAATTTGACTTTTAAACAACCATTATAAAAGTTGAACGAAGTATCATCATCTTTATGTTGTAATGGCATTTTAAAGCCTTTTTGTTTTTTTTATTTACAAACATTAGTTAGAGACAATGAGGGCGTGACGTGAGGCACAGTGTCTGACCGTAAATGCGACATTTGTGGGTTCGATTCCCATTCGAAAATATAAGTTATTTTTATTTTCTCGCTCTGGTAATAAGACAAAGCACAGCGTTGAGTTGAAAATTGGGCAAACATATGGAGAATAGACTGTCTAAACACCAAACTTCATCACCCTATCTCTAACTAAGAAAAATAAAGAAAGTAGGCTTTTTTATATAATACTTACGATATTTCACCAAACGGTGCGAATGCGTCGCGTAGATTTTGCGTTTCAATTTCAGGACTCAGGTCCCCTACGAAGATGTGATAGTGTTCTGTAACAAAGATAGTGATATAAAATTCTGCTATGTAGTGACACAGAACCTGAGAACCTGTGTGAGGACACTCTTTTGCCATTAAGACACTTCCGTATCTTAATGAGAACGGGGCGTTGCGTACATTGCATTAAATATTTCATGTCCTCGAAAGAGAATCGAATCCCCAACCTGTTGCGCTCCTACCAGAGTGGGTAGAAGCACAAAATAGCGTCAAAAGCGTCGCCAGGAATCAACAATAAAAATATGAACATACCGTTCATCCCACCACAAGGTCTTACTTAATATACATCAAGAAACTGCTAATTAGTATTCTAGGTACTACAATACTAGAAATTAGAAGTTTCTAGAATTCATCTTGAATAGATAATATTATTTGAAGTTGGTCATAACTTTAGATCAAAGAGCTTCAGTATCTCAAATATAGATATAGGATTGTATTAAGCTTACATAGCATTGGAGCAGGCGTCTGTCAGCAACCGCGATGGTCGTGGGTTCGATATCCATTCGGGGTATATATATATATAAGCGAAGTTGAACGTTATTATACGCTGTACTCTATTGCAACGACCTCTAGTTTTGGTTTATCTGAAACCTGCTTTTCGGCTTTAGTTAGGGAGTTTAGTTAGGGGTGGGAGTAATTATGAGTTTATTATTACACAAGGGTGCATCCTCTATTGCGATGTGTGCGGTGCGGCGTTGAACACTGCCACTCTACAAGCAATCACTAAATGGATTGCCGCCGCTCCACAACATTTTTGTTCCGCTTCATGCGCACGTGTTAAGTTCCGTTATGTTCCTTCACTCAGCTAGGCGGCGTGTGGAGAACGCAGGATCTTAGCACTAGGTTCCTTCTGGTTACAAATAATAGAGTATGTCCGATTGAAAAAAGACGCTTGGCCTCCTCAAACAAACATTACGTTTATTTGAGCCCAACACTGTACAATAAAGTCAATGAATACCTTAAAATCTACAGCCTAACGTTACGAAGATGTAGAATTGTATTGTTTCACTAAACACACTTCTAACACTAAATTATAGAGACACCGAAAATCTTATGTATATATATTATCTCCCTCACAATTGCAATTTCATTTCCAAACTTCACTTTAGTTTAATAAAAACCATTCCGTACCGTTCTAAGGCCTTTAATTTGAGACAATTTAGACCAACCCTTGTGTTTCTTTAAAAGTATTTTAAACCTTAACCTGTTATAACTAAGGTTCATATTTCTATAGCAAAATTTAGAAATCTTTAACTGGCAAAAATGGTAAATTTGAACGACATTGGTCCAAATGATCCTTAAATTCCGATTTACAGTTATACTGATAACTGTTATGTAACAAGTTCGTCTGAATATGGGTCGGGAGTTCGATTATTGCTCTATGTAAAATATTGTTTATATTTTACATTGTTTTATACAAAGTTAGAAACTACGAAAAGAGTTTTAATGTGATTGTCACTAATTGACACCAGACAAGGTGATTCTAGAGGTGGAGGATGGTAGAAAGGGGGAACCTAGTGTTAACACACTCCGTTCGTCATGTTAATTCCCTGCTGTACGGGACAAATTTCGGCGTTGAGTTCCGGTACTCAACGTGGAGAACACAGTGTTTTAACACTAGGTTCACTCTGCCTACCCAGTTATGTGGGAAAAAGCGTGACGCTAAAAAAAATGTGCGAAAGATGCGTGAAAATAAAAAAGAAATGAAGCAACAAATCCCCGTACCTTTGATCTATTGAAAAGTATTCATGAATAATAAACGTTGTAATGTCGGAATATATGAATCTTTAGTAAACTTATGCTTGCAACGGATGTCTGTAATATTTTTTATTTATCCGTTTCTAGGGGCCCGTATTTAATAAAGAAAAATGAAACGAAAAGAAGGATGACTTATTAGGTCCGTCTGACAAAAATATTTCTTCCAAGACCACGTGAAGATATCAAGCTGAAATAATGTCAAATATCCTTTGAACGCAGGATCAACTAAAGGGTACTTCTAGTTGAGCTAGCTATAATTACTCGTATAAAATTTGGCATAAAATGATAATTTAAAGCAGCTTTTAGGTATATATAATGTTTTCAGTTCATTTTATACAAAACTAGCAAACAGCAAACTTAAATTGTACTTCCCCTTGGCACGCGCACTCTGTGATTTTTTTTCAGTATTCAGATAGGGGAGAAACATGTTGTCTGATTGACGTCATTTCCCTATTAAGAAATATTTTGTGCTATCGTTATTATTTACATAGCATTAAAAATGAACATATTTTTGATAATAATCCGGAATGAGTTTGAATTTTCTACCAATAATGAGATGTAGATGTCCTAGTCAGAAGAAATATACAGACAGACAACGTATGTCACAAAACGCAGGGTCTATTTTTTCTGTATATCTTATATATAGAAAGAATTTTGTCACTCTACTTGTACTTGAAGACTTGTATATGAAGATGCTGAACTGGATTTCGACATCTTATGACAGATTCTTAAAAAAAAAAAACAATTACCAATTGTCTAATATCAGTAATCGAAATCCGTCGTCCGTCTGTAACTGAAACCAAATTAATATTTGCTTGCATCTGTCTCCGCATCAGGGACGCGGCACAGCACCATGCACAACAACGACTGTCAAGTATTTTTTTTTCATTCAATTTATAATAATATCACTTATTGTACTTGTTACAAAGTTAAAATTGAAAAAGGTCTCGAAGGACCGACGTCCGGTCGAAAATTTGTCAATCCAATCTAATAATTTCCCTGGTGTTTTAACAGAAAAAAAATATGTTAATTTTTATTTAAATGGACAGACAATTAAGTCACTCTGATGTAATAAATAGACACAGACTTTTTAAATTTTAGAATGATTTGTTTTAGTTTCCACGATTTGAGCGAGGCAAAGCGAGGAGTTGAGTTCCGCCACTGAACACACAATGACTTGGAAATAGGGTGGGGCGTGGTAAACGGTGATGGGGGGGGGGGGGGTGTATTTTGTAAGATTATCGACGGTTGTGGGTTCGATCTTTACTCGAGGGGAATCATTATTTTCGGTATCCATGCTCTGATTAGAAGAAGTGAGGAATGGGACATCTTAGCACTAGGTACGCCTACCCTCCATGCGGTATATAGGTATATAAATTTAGATGTTGTTGTAGTTCCGTACCTCAAAAAGAAAGAAGAACATGAGATAGGAGCGTTTATGCATCGTTTTTGGTGCACTTTGTATGAAATTCGCCGCGTAAGCAAAACGTATAGGGGGCTTCCCGCGTACCGCACTGTTATGAAATTTGGCGTGAAATGAGAACTTGCAATACTAAAAAATTAAAATTTATAGATATCTCTATGAAAAACAGTCGCAACAAATTTATATTTATAGTTTATTTTATACCACAAGGGGAGTTTCAATTCCCACTATGTGTTATTATTTTATTAAAAATAATTTCATTTGGTCAGTCGACGATTCGGTCAAAACGACCGGAGAGTTCTAACACTAGATTTTCTCTACCTAACCTGGTAAGTATCGTGACGCCACTGCAGAACCCTAAATGATTAACCGTACTACGGAACCAGACGGAGTGAATTATTTAGGTTATTTTAACTCGTGGGTAACAGACATCGTGTTACTTTAGTAGGTCAAACCGTGAGGTTGCATTATTTACACGAATTTACATAGAACTGGTGACGAGGCGTTAACAAGGTGTTATGGCCGAGAGTGGTCACTACCACTCTCCTTGTTGTGGGTTCCAATGACAATTTGCCAACTTTTCTATGACAAAGTTTTTGGATATTAATGTAATAAAGAGGTATTGCAATATTGAATATTTTAATTTCCTAGATGAGGCCAACCGTGGCGCAGGGGCACAAAGTGTGACTGGTTGCTGGTTCGATGCATAAATTTATATTTCCATTTCGGAATTCGGTGGAAAGTAGGGGCTTAACAACATAGGCCTAGATGCTATGAGCGTGATACAAGACAAAAGTAACTTAACCCTATCATCGAGAGAGAACCTACTCCTCCTCACGCGCCTTATTTTTCATCTTATTTTAGTTTTGTCTTCACTTCTCCGAGTGACGTAGATATTTGCGGCTTTCACCAGACTGTAACGTATATTGTATCGTATATCGTATCGTATGGGACTTAGATTATTAATATTATATTAGCGGAAGTTGTCCGAACTAGCAATACTAACTATCCCCATAAAGACTGATTGTAGCGCTTGAAAAGGAAATATAAAGAATATAAAAAAAAGGAAGTCTGTAACGAAATGTAATAAAGCCATTAGAAATATTCTTGAAAAGTAACTGAGTGTAAGATTCAAATTTTCTACTACTTTTACATTATTTAAATAAGGTAGTCATGTAAGGCTAGCTTGTGAGTTCAATTCTCTAAAGAATTTTCATTTCCCTCTATAGTAACAAGAAAACGCGGCAGTGGGTGCCGACACTTAACATACTATATATTGAAAAAATTACGTTAACTCAGCCAAGCGGCTACGAAGCTACGGTGCTATGGTGCTACGGTGCTACGAAGTTATGGAGGTACGAACGGGCAAACGGATTATCTTAACATTAGATGTTCTCCGCCTACCCTGCTACATGCGAGATACAACGTGAAGGTTAAAATAATTTTAAATACCAACGTTACTTTTGAGAATTCCTAGATTGGTGCAGATATCGTCAATCAGCAAGGAACGTATTTGAAGGACTACAAGGCAATATATTCTTTTCCTCCATATAAAGCCAACGAAGAGTCGTTAGTCCGACCTCCAAGGATCTCCCGCTGGAGAGTCGGTGAAACCCTCACATGATTAAACAGTGATGAAGTCTTTTTTAATTTCACGTTGTATTTCAAGTTTAGCAGAGTAAGCACTACCAAACTTGTCAGAGCGTGTTTGGGCTTGGTTGGTTGTATCGAGAGGAAGTGGAAATAATTAATTACCCCCGAATAGAAATCTTATATACGACTAAAAAACGAAGAAAACATACGGAGTAAAATAAAAAACCAATATCAAACCAAAGTCAACCGAAGTATAAAACAAACACAACATATTTTCTTATTTATGGACAACATCCAAACTTTGCGTTAATTGCGAATAGTTCGTTGAAATTGTAAACAATTTTAGTGAAAGGCTTCAAAACAATCTCGGGCCCCGAATCCCGGGATCCCGGGATACCGGGATCCCGCTTGAATATTAATAAGAGCGGGATTAGACCAGCCCAAACTTGGAGTTGGGGTGTTTCTGACTAATAAAATTGTTTTCTTAATGCTAAGAAAGTTTACGTTTTGGACACTTTTAATGGAAGTTTTTGGTAACAAATGCTGATGGGATTTTTAAATTGGCCAATTGCTTTTTGTGATTCCGTTGTGATATTTTTGCCCCTCATTTCTCTTAGGTTTAGGAACCTAGTGTTAAGACTTTCTGTTCCCCAATTTTACCCTGAATTCAAAACCAACTAAATATGGGAATATATTTCCTTTTTATATAGATAATAGTAGGCAGAGGGAATCTAGTGTTCAGACACTAGATCGAAAAATTAAACATAAGCATCTAAGTTATGGCGCAGCGGTAGTGGGTTCGATTTCCACACGAAAGAATGAATTACTTATTATTTGAAACTTGAAAGCGTATGGGGAACGGCTTTTATCTGCTTACTCTGCTATATTATGGATATATTAAGGATACAACATAAGTTAAAAGAAAAGAAAAAAGACCTAGTTACATATAATCATTATTCCTTTCTCAAAGTTTGAAGCCGCTTTGAAAACCCATCTCATTTTGTTTCCCAAAAATATTTTTTACTTTAAAACCTGCCGGTAATAAGCATTCTCTAAAGATGTCCGAACCATTACACTTATCCCGTTAAGTCCCACAAAAAATTGTTTGTCGCATTACGCTGTTATTGTTTTTGTTGAATTCTTTTCTTTGTAGGGTGCCTGACTATAAATACAGCGGTTGTGAGTTCGATTACCATTCGGGGGAATGATTTATTGTCATTTTCTCACTTTGGTGGATTAGCGCGGCTCGGAGATCCGTCACTCGACACAATGTTTGAGAAATTAATTAAAATGGAAAGTGGGAAATGGAATGTATTGACACTGAGTTCTTTGTAAGTTATTTTATTTTTTATTTTTTAATTTTGATTTAAAATGATTGTTAGTAGTAATTAGAAAGACTACTTTAAGAATAGATATTACAATAATTAGACTGTTATTGTCCATAGTCGGGATATAAAAGCCATTTGCTTCCTGAGTGAAAATCGAACCGACGACCGTCGCGTAAACAGTAATACCCTGCTCAAGTTAAACTGAAAATAGTCACTTATTTAACCCAATTTCAACTTTGAAACATTTAGTAAGCAAAAGTCCTATTTTCCATGAAAACTTGAAGCTTCTCCAAGTAAATTATCATTTCAAAATAAAACGCTCATAAAACCTTCAACTCGCGATGGATCCGACGTTTGGAAAAATGTTTTTAGGAATTAAAGCTAAATAGATAATTGTAAGGCGTGCGGCTGTAAACATATATATAACATGAAGAAAATAAAGGAAGCATGATGGTAGTGGGTTCAATACACCCCCGGGAGTATATTTAATGCGGCCTGTAGGGTAGGCAGAGTAGGCAGAGTAGGCAGAGTAGGCAGAGTCCGCTCTCAGATTTCTTCCTGAATTAAGTAGAGTGTCGGGACCGAACGCCGCGCTTTGTCTGGGTAATAAAGCGAGGTAAGGTTTTTTCACGCATGGCAGGGAATCTTTTATTAGAAAGACTATTAAGACATTTTATTTCTCGAGACATTGCATATTAGCGGCAACACTGACGTTTTCTCTTCTTCGCTTACACAATGAGTTCCGCCACTTTAGGTTCCCACTGCCGACCCTGCTATATGCGGAATACATCGTGCTAAAACAAATAGTGAAAAAAATATGTGCCTTTAGGGTATTTGAGAAAGGTGTACATATAAAGCGATTTTGGTGTTCGAATTTCATATCTCACAAATTAATGTGCTGATTCAAGGTCATGTTTTTTTTGTGCTATTATGCCTATTCGAGAAGAAGAAGGTTATTCGAGATTCGTACTGAGTGGCGGAACTCAACGCCACCCTTTGTTTGGTTACCAGCGACAGAAAATGAAAATAAGTTACTCCCCCGTGTGGATATAAATCCACAACTGTCGCGTTCACAAGTAGACATAGCACCGCTGCGCCATGATAACCTTAAGACTATTACATTATACCACACTTTTGTACTGCATTTCGGTGTTTAGTTTTGTTTAATGTAAGCGGTAGGAATATTTTAAATGTTACGATTTCCCTGATCGGTATCGAACCCACACAACGTCGATGATACTCGCAAAAAGGTTAAACCCTTCGAAACCATGTTTAATGTTTAAATATCGAAATCATATTCGTACCTCCAGCAAATATTATTCTTCGCTTCGGGCCAAAAGATTTTCAGGAGCACTGAAAAAACAGACGGTAACCGCAAAAAAACAATGAAAACATGAGAAACGGTATTCTTTGTTATATCGATGGGCTTAAGTCATAAGCGACGCAGTCTGACTGTAGATGCGACGGTTGTGGGTTCAATTCTTTGATAACAAGACAAATAGAAAATGTCTAAAATATTGAGTGGTGAGTGGAGAACGGAACTTTTCCTTTTTTCACAGTAAAATATTTAAAAAAATCCAATTTTGTTGGACAAATTACAGTGTTGAATCCCATCGAACTCATAACTTTGTGAAAACGAGTAAAAAAATGGAAGAAGAAAATACACCAGAAATTAAACTAACTCAACTAGATGAACACAAGGTTCGTGAAAATTATAAGCGGGTAATCCACATCTAATATAAAATATTGCACCATAAATTTGCACAATATTATTCTTACATAAATGATAACTTTTTAAGCTTCACAGTGTATCTCACATAGGGTAGACAGCGGGAACCTATTATTTTGTTAATTTAATAAATTTCTCGCCTTATTTTCCACCCAATTATTGAGGTATTGAGTTGAATGGCGGAACTTAACACTGCGACGTGTTTGCATGTGGTTATTTGTATGTACTGTAGCTACTTTAGGATATGTGTATGGAGATCCTTAAAAAAATTCCACGTCTAGCAGCTGGCGTCTAATAGCTGATGCGATAATGATAATTATGATATCTAAATAGGATAATTTTGATTTATTCTGTAGAGGCTGTCGTAGCACAGTTGGACAGCGTTCCTACTCGGGAGTAATAATTATTTTCATTTCCTTGCACTGGCAACAACACAAAGTACGGCGTTGAGTAACGTAACTCGTGTTGAGTGTTAATGTTTCGAAAAATGTTCGATGTGAGGAGAACGAGGTGTCTTAACACTAGGTTCCATCTGCCTACTCAGCTGTATGCGGGTTACAGTGAGATAATAATAATAAGTCTACTAAAACGCTCAGAGCCTATAAATTAAACCGTTACTTAATAAGGGAATACAAAATTCTTGTGAGGAGCCGAGTTAGAAGTAAATGAAATATTTCTAAACGACAAAGCTCTACCGAAATTAGTTTGAAGCCTCTATGTATATTTGAGGCGGAGTTGTGGCGTTGAGTTCCGCCACTCAACACGCAATGCATAGAGAATTCGGCGATAATAAGTCAATATTTTACTAAAATTAAGAAGGTGTGAGTTCTTATTGGGATATTATAAAATAATTAAACATGCGTAAGCTTTTCTATGAGGAACAATTTTTTTTTAGCTTCACGATCTATCTTGCACATTGCAGGCTAGATATACGGAACGGATAGTGGTAAGACACACTGTTCCCTATTAAGATACTTCTGTTCGCCAGTTTCCGCCGAATTGTGAACGTTACCAGAGCGAGAAAAGGAAAATATAAAATATTTCATGCCCCCGAGTGGGAATCGAACTCATAACTATCGCGTTTAAGTCGCACGTAAAGTGCCCCGGAGTCATGATGGCCTCCAATTAAGTTTTTGACTGTAAATTATACTTAAACCCAGAAAGTTCTGGTGAAATTTCAGCACTTTTCCAGCGGAAGTCGATCAAATCGAGAGCATCTTAAAGGCGCAATCTTGTGATTGCTTCCGTATTTGAAGATGTTAAATTTTATTGGGTATAAGGAAACGAATGGATTGAAATCCTGAATTGAAATGTAGCCAAATATATTTTTTGGCTTCACGCTGCTTCCCTCATATAGGCAGGCAGAGGGAAGCTAGAGACATTCCGTTCTACACTTGCTTGAAGAGCGAAGCTGAATTTTGGATGAGCAGAATTAATAATAATTATATTGTTTTTTATTTCAGGGGTATTTTAAAGCAGTATTGGTGTCAAGACTGTATATTTCATTTCCGCCAATATTGCATATTGCGTGTTGAGTGGCGGAACTCGATGCTTCATTTGCCAACACATTTCTCCTCGTACGCCACTACATACTATACACTACGTATAAATACGGACAATGTTCTATTGAGTCAATAAGTTTTCTTATATAATATAATTATTATCTTTTATATGCCAAATGAAAATAAATAAAAGCTTCGTTTAGCCTTGTAGCTTGTAGTTCTAGATAAATGAACTATCCGATACAAAATGGTTATTTCAATCGTGAGATTAGTGCGTTCAACCAAACAAACTATTCAGTTTTATTATATTAGCAAAGATGTATACAGGATGTGTAAATAAATACATTTAATATTTACTTACGTTATATTAATTAACACACATTGATGTACAAAATTGAATCAACGACCAACTTTACGCTACGTAAGCCCGATTTTAATCAAATACAGCCTTCTTTAGATATATTTGCTTAAATCTAACATATACAGTGTGTTTTAAAAGAGAAATGGAACTAATACCTTCTGGAATAAGATAGAAATTTGACTAAAATATACGAGTTTCCCAGATGTTTATATGAAAATCGACTCTAATTTCTGAAAAATACAGTTTGTTTCTGTATACAGTGGTTTCATTTTCCACCCTTATTGGGATGAAGTTATACGGGGTGAATTTTTTATTTTATTGTCCGTATTTTTTTGGATAACATTTACTTTGTCAATGAGAGTACTGTGTACAGTTTTCATGTTACTCTTTTAATTTTTTTAATGCTGTCTGACAGATGTGTGGACTTCACCTATAAGTTACTCAAATTGAAGAATTCGAGGCTGTCGTGGTGTGGGTTCGAATTCTAATCGAGAAATGAATTATTTTCAGTTTGTCGCTCTCGTCAGAAGCGTGGTGTTGAGTTACGCCGATCCATCCGTATTGCCTCCAAAATTAGGCGGTGCGAGGGCAACGGCGTGTCTGGACAGTAGGTTCCATTTGCCCAGTCTATGTGTGGATACAGCGTGAAGCTATTCTCTTATTAACCATTCAGTGTGCGAGGTCTACAATGAGCTTTTCATTAGTGTGAGTGTTCATATATGCGAGTAGTGTATATGACGTCGTACGTGACGTCGCCCGTCAAGCGCAGCGCACCCCTTACTTGACTTAAACTGGCTTATACTGCTTTTTGACAACCGGCCTACATACACCTCTACACCTCTTGTATTATATATAGTATAGCAGCGTCACATGTATTTTTTTAATTTTTTAATTTTATTTATTTTTAGCCTCATTAGGTTCCCTCTGGCTAACCTGTTATTCTGCACCTAGTAGTGCTGCAGCAGAAGGAACCTAGTGTTAAGACACTTCGTTTCCAATAAAACACCTGCAATTCGCACTTTCGTCGAATTCTCGAGGCATTGAGTGTTGAGTGGAGGAACTCAACGCCGCACTGTGCCGAATCCAGAACTGTCGCAATTACAGACGTACGCTGGTGACCGTGCGCCATGACTGGCCAAACGAGAAATATTATAGGCTAAGTTGCTGTGATCATTTAAATGTGACTACGTATGTGAATGTGGTACGGTGGGTACCTGGGGTGAGAGTTACCTCAGGCTAGAATATGTAGTGTGCATACACAACCCATAAGTTATTTTTATTTAACCACGTGAAGCCGCAGGCAAAAGTTAGTAGAATTATATATACCTACATTTTTTAGTTTACCGTTATATCCCCTACATAGCACGGTAGGCAGAGGCGACAGTTCCGTTCCCCACTTCCCGTCAAAATATTTAGGCATAGCTTTGTCTCGTTACAGCAGTGGTAATCGAACCCACAATCATCACGTTTACAGTCGCACGCTTGTGCTTGTGCCCCTGCGCCACGACTGGCCTCTTCCCGTATGTTAGAGTAGCCATAGAAAACGTAGTATTAAGACACTACAAGATCACCCCGAGCTTGGATTGAACCCACACCCACTGCGTTTACAGCCATATAAAGTGGCAATGCATCACGACAGCCTCATTCGTACTCTTCCTACGTAATAGTGTGAAGGTGTGTATATCTCAAGGGATTTCACATGTGTCATTACATTATTCACATTAGGTTTATAAATTAAAAGAAGTTGAAGCCGTCGTGGCGCCGTGCACAACCGTGCTACTGTAAATGTGGGTTTGATTTCCACTCTAGTAACGACACGACTCTAGTAAATATTAATTTAAAGTATACAATTATTTTTGCACAGGCCAATCAAATTTCCACAGATTATACATAAATCTGAATGAAATAAATTAATTCCTTCGAGTGGGAATCGAACCCACAACGTCATATTTACAGATAGTCACTACCCCACTCCGACACGACGACCACAAGCCGTATACAAATACATTAAAAATTCAATTATTTAATTGACCTAATTTTTTTATATAAAAAAAACATACATTATACGTTCGCATGTTCTTGTTCCATAAAAATATTTATTTATGTCACTATGTTGAATAATTTCGGTTATAATTATTATAACAAGCTGCGTTGTCGAGTTTTGTGATGTAAAGGCTGTGTGCTAAAAGATCGTAGGTTCAATTCCGTCTGGAGTATATTTTTAGCTAGCTCAGTCAACTTAGATTTAATAGTTTTTAGAGTAATCTCCAAAGAAAAATAGGAATTCTTAATGAATAAAATGTTACTTTAACTTTTTTAACTTGTTACACTAAGGAAAGAAGCAGACTTTATTACAAAAGGTACAAAAACTTAATGATTCATTGTAAGAATCATATGTGAAACCTCAACATGGTATCTATCCCTCTGCTAAAACATAAATAAGTAGTTCTATATGGCTCATTGGTCTCAGAGCTTGGATGGTTTCGATTTCGGTCCAAAAATTTATTCATCCGAGTGGGAATCGAACCCACAACCGTCTCGTTACAGTCACACAGTCACCTTGTCATTTTGTTGTTAACATATTTTAAGCCCCTTAAAGTCCTTTCCGTCTTACCGTTATCCGCTCATGTCCCCTTCGTTCATTTCTCTTTCGCGGAGGAAACCGGGCTTAAATCAGCCACTTCATTTCATACAAAGTCGGTACGCAAAGTTTTCTTTTGAACAACTTTGTCAACTCTTATAAGTTTAACTTCCCGTTGACCTACAATTCTCAGTGCGCTAGCCGACTCGCACTAGTTAGCTTCACATCACGCTGTACCCCGTACAAAGGGGACCTAGTGTTCAAGCACTCCGTTCTCCATGCGCCGCACAATTATCGAGACGTCGCGCGTTGTCTTGGTATATGATATAGCACGAATAGAAATTTGAACGTCATTTCATATGAACATATTATAATTTAAGAAATAGTAATTATGTGTCATTAAAGAGTAATGATCGGTTGTTTGGTGATATGATACTTTCATTAAAATGATTAAATTGAATGGCGCAGCAGTACAGCATCTAATTGTGAGTTGGTTGTGGGCTCGTCTCCCGCCCGGGTGGGGATCGAATCCACCATATCATGTCTATAGTCTGCTATGCCACTGCACCATGATTGCTTCAATATTATTTTTTTCTTAACGCTAGGTTTTCTCTGCTTATGCTGGATTTGAACACAGGGGGAATACAATTATAATGATAAATATAAGAAAATAATGATATCTGTTGAAGAGGTTTTAATATACAGAAGTATCGATAGCCAGTGGAGCTTGAAATTTTAAAGTAAATTTTGTAGAAAAAAAAGTGACCTCTGTTTTATAAAAAATAGAATTCAATATCGTTCGAACAAATCACTACAAATTAAGGTCGCCACACTAAAGTTGGATACCCTGGAATAAGTATTTTTTTAGAAAAAAATTAAGAACGCTGCCTATTTTTTCTAACGGTTTTGTATAAAAATGACCGATTTCCGATTTCCGATTTCACACTGTATCAGAGACCATCACGTCGCGTCGTGACGTTTGTAGGCTCGATTTCTGATCGAGAGAATACATTCTTTTCATTTCCTTGTTCTGGTAGGAAGCTCAAAAAATGGGTGGCGCATGAGGAACAGAGTGTTTAACACCAGGTTTCCTCTACTCACGTGAAGCTAAAAAAAGTCACCGCATTTTCTCTATACATCAAGCTTATAAACTATAAAAATGAGAATGAAGTTTACCAAGTTTATTATTATTTCCATGAGGGTGCTGATGATGATGCTGAGGTGGTTGTTGGATTTGCGGCATCAGGGCAGGGTGTGGCAGTTGCAGCAGCTTCGGTTCCAGCTTGGTAGCGGCGGCAACCGGGATCGGCCCAGCGTTCGTCATTGTCGTCATTGTTGCGGCTGGCATCATTAGTGTCGACATGGTTAACATTGTTTGTGGTTGTCGGTTTTTCGCTAAAAACCGTAATCTACGCCGTCATTATTTAAAACACACTGTATAAATAATCTTATAATTTATTTTATTTATTTTGTTTAGGTTTTGTAAATATTGTTCTTTTATTTTTGTTAGTTTAATACATAATACTATTTGCTAGATCACCTTGTTTTGTCTATAGCTATCAATCTACAACTATAGCGCCTGGAAACAACATTGGTTATTGCTTTTGGTTTGGTTAGTCTTTGTTATTCGGTTGTTCTTGTTTGTTTCCTCGGTTGTGGTCATTTCAAATTATAATATATATATAAACATATTTATTTATATCATTTGTATCGTGAGGTGGTGTCGTATATAAAATGTTTTTTTATTTATATTTAAAAAAAAAGAATTATAGTAATAATATAATACATGTAAATTCCGTACTAATAGTAGTGGATTCGATTCCTAGTCTTAAAAAAATATTATTTTCATTTCTTCACTCTCGTAACAAGACACAGTGAGACATTGAATTTTTCCACTCAAGACGCAATGTCTCGAATATTTTGTGACAAGTGTGGAGTGTGTTAACACAAGGTTCCCTCTGCCAATCCTGCTGTATGCGGGAGACAGTGACCCTAGAAAGAAATAGGTAAAAGTGAGTGGTAGGGGAGGCATGGGGAGATCTCGGCCGACTTCAAAAACACAGTATTGATGATACTGGAGGAAGATTACGCAAAAGCATAAAAAACCATTGAAAGACATGTATGAAAAAGCTGATGACAGTAGACGTGGCTCAAGAGGTAGAGGTTTTCTATTCTTTCTGCTTTTTCTGTTTTTAAAGCTCGCCGATATAATGTAATATAAGATGATAGAAAAACAATATAATGAGAACGCCAAAAGGCAGCGATATTCAATTTATTTGCAGCTCAAGGGCGTTTCGTTTTTAATTATAAGAATTAACTTTTGTTTTTGTTGCTACAAAGGATTTTTTATAACGTTAATATTCCATTTCAATTAGAATGTTACAATGAAAATAATGAACACCGTTGAGGCGCAGTTGATGAGGCAGGATAGGCAGTGAGAACCTGTGCGTTAAGACACACAACTCTGTTTCTCCCGCACCGCTTAATTTACGATACATTGCGTGTTGAATGGCGTAACTCAACGTCGTGCTTTGTCTTGTTAGCAGAAAAATTATAAAATTGTAGATAATTACTATAAACCTTTATAATAAATTTTACGTATATATTAACTAGCGACCCTATTGCGGCTTCGCCCGCTTTTACTACTGGATTATTCATATAATGTATGTTTGCAAAGCACTTAAGATAATGTGAAAATTAATTAAACCCCTTATGCAACCCGCATTTTCGTAGTTTCAATAAGGATTTTCCAATTGTTTTACACAGCAAGGATTTTTTAGTAGGTACCGTAATTTTATATCTGTGATACTAATCTTTTCAAGTACTTATTAAAATATATTTAAATTACTATTTTTAGATAGTTAAATGACATTAAATAATACATTCAACTCGAATTATCCAATACGTGCAAACGCATCTAAATCTTCGTTGCTATAGAGGCAGGCGGGTTTTTTTTTCGATCTTGTGGTTAATGCTGAAGAGGGTATTCTGTCTCTGATGAAAAGCAAGCACTACGTGGCTGCCTGTGACGAAAATTAAATAGAATGCATCGGCCGGGAATTGAACCCGGGCTGCCCGCGTGGCAGGCGAGCATTCTACCACTGAACCACCGATGCGTGTAAGGCAGGCGGGCGCGGCGGACTCGCTTGTATAAGCATAACGTCGCGAGGCGCGTTTCGCAGCAAGGATTTTTTGATATTGTAACAACTTCTAAAGTACTTATTAAAATGAAAAACAGAAAAGACAGTTTTGATCTACATTAAATGGCCAACTAATATGCTTATTTATATGCTGAGAGTAAGGGATAAGTGAAACTTAACTCGATACAGTTGATGTGTGAACGGCGTGATGTGTCAATAATTAAATGCGTTTTTCTCTAAAACTATTCGCAATTTCGAAATATTTTAAAAAGCAAATTTTATCTTCGTTTAACGTAGAAATTTAATAAAGTATTTTAAAGGATAAGGATTAGGGTCATAATCAAAAAAGTGGACATTTTCGAATTCGTAACGTAACTGATAAGTAACAACACTGATAATGTTTGTTACGAAACTGATGACATAAGGCATTATACACAACAAAATAACGATATTATATGAATAAAACTATTGTTTTTTTTATTTAATGAGACACAGATCAAAATTTTAAAGGTTCAATCGTTGAATTAACAGATTATAAATGTAAGAAGAAAACATAACAAAGTGAGAATATTAACAATATAATAATGCTAGTTCGTAACGTAATAAACTTATATTTCTAGTTAGAGATCACAAAGTTAATGATAAAATTAAATTCACTTTAAAATATATCAAAATTTGAGTCGTTATCATTGGAATTAAGTTTAATGCTTTGTAAGTGTTTATTCCGCATATCTTCATATTTAATAGGATTGGTCTTTTTAAGACGTTCTCTATATCTAAAAAAAAAAGCATTTGTTTCAGCATTTGACATAGGAGCTTACGCTTACTGAAAATACAAAAATATATATCAAAAAATAATAATCACAAAATCACAACTAATTTCAGAAAGAATAAAAATAAATTTTAACTAAATCGGTTCAGCTGTTTCTGAGATTAGCGTGCACAAACACATAGACAAACAAGCAAACAAGCAAAAAAACTTAAAAATCATTATTTTTGGTTACTTTACGTTATGAAAAGTCACTAATATTTTTTTTCATATGCCAGCAATTTTTTTTTCTTATATACATATCTTCCATATACAAGCACCGGTTCGATAAAATTTTATTATAAACATATATAAGAAAACATTGGTACCGTAATTGTGAACTAGGCTTCATATTTTCTCAGTTTCGTTACGTAACGAAATATAACGAAATTGAGAATGAAGTCTGAGAAATTCTAACCTTTTTAAATATTTGCTCATAAGCCACGTGTTGCATGTGCAAGCACTGACGTTCTTTTTTGAGATTTTGTAAAAAGAAGCAAATAACATAAACAAGAAAACCAAATTATAGAATACTTACCAAAATAAAAGCCGTTTATAACCCTGAGATGTAATTTTACGCATTCCCTTTAAAACATTTGAACCCCTCAACTGCAGCGAGAACACTACTGGTTGTAGCTACGACAGCATTGACTTTTAGAATAATGGTGCCACAATAAAGAATAATATTAAACACCATTCAAAATAATTGCGTTCATAATTTAATTGTACGTTACTAGCCCTGAGTAACGAAAAGACAATATTTTGGGACAAATTTAGTTAATTAATATATATTATTTATTAAATAATGTATCAATAAAAGTAGTTCTATTTAATATTATGCATAAAGTAAAGTAATATAAACATATCTGAAATCAAATAAAACCATAAATATTCGTAACAAACCAATTTTTAAAAAGTAAAGTGGTGAATGGGACACGAAAAATTGTATGGAAGCATTTTGAAAAGTTTTTTGCAACTAACAAAAATACTATTATTAGCCTTAATACATTTAAGATATTACAAAAATCTTTAAGTTAATAAGTAAATTTATCTTAAATGGCAAAATATTTAAATTATCTTTAAAATTGTATTTTTAAAACGCATTCAAAGTAGCGGGACAAGAAAAGACACAAAATGTGCACTTTTTCTGATTATGACCCATTAATACCATTATGGAGAAATATCCCTCACAATAAAAAATATATTGAAATTACTATTTTTAGACAGAAATATGATCACTACACGTTATCCTTAAAAGATAAAAATATGCTCTCGCGGACTTTTTTGTAGATCTTATTAAGAGGAACAATACTCCAGTACATTATTTTCATGTAGTATTTACCATTAAAGCAGCGCATGCGCGAAAGTGTCTCAACGGGTAGGACTTTAGACACATTTATCGTATTTATGTTAATTTACATAAGAATGTACAAATAATAAACTATATATAAACCTTCCCTGAGAAATACTCGACCTAATGGTGAAAACCGCATAAAAATCCGTTGGGTGGTTCAGAAGAAGAAGAGTTAGAAAGTTCAGACAGACACGAAAAGCGACTTTGTTTTATAAGATATAGGATAAGAGGAACCAGCGGTTTCGTCCGCGTTGTGCATGACACATGACATATTTGAAGTACGAAAGGCAACTTTGGTCTTCGGGTATAGCCTATACTTTTCCTTAATAAATACACTATCCAACACAAAATTTAATTTTGGGGGACTTAATCTCTCCCCAAAAACATGTATTTATACTTATATCTCAACCCCCCCCCCCTTCCCCCTCTCTGACGTCACAAGTTATTATTTTCAATAACCCCTCTTTATTCATATCATTACCATAATCATTGATTGGAAGGTTTTTAATTAAAACGTAACAAAATTGTATTAAATTTTCAGGCCACATGTGATTTTCATAAATGATTTTATGGCAGCTTTTATTTGATAGTTAATATGACCGAAAACAATTTAATATTTGTAACTAATACCATAAAGCGGAAGAGTTTGTTCGATTGATCGCTCTAATTTCAGAAACTACTAGTTCAAATGGAAAAACTACTTTTGTAGTGGAATAGTCCACTTATTGCGGAAGGCTATAGGGCATAGGCTATATTACCTGCGGCCAGAGTTACCTCCCGCACTTAAAGCGTGTCATGACTCATGTGTCACACGCGACGAGTCACTATTGCCATTTGACAACGGGACGAGGCCGCAAGTAAATGCTAGTGTATGTATAAAAAAGCCTTTTAACAAACGCCTGTAAGTGAATCTGCGGGAGTTCTCAATGGTCTACTTTGTGTAATATATTTCTCACTGTTTGTTTAAGTGCTTGTATTGACCTTTTCTAACTTATAGTAAATATGAGGCTTTTTTCTTTTTTCACAGTTTTTCGTGCCTCAAAAGAAAATAACGGAACCCTCATAGGCTCATTTTGTTGTCTGTCAAGCACAACTGAAAGATAAATATAATAAAAACATATGAGCATTTATACCCTTGTTTTTGACGCTTATTGTATGAATTAGTTTTTTGTAAGTTTGAATTAATTATTTTGCTTCACGCATTATCCCGCTCAGCAGGGTAAGCAGAGCAGCACTTTTGCCGGAGGAATTTTATGTCGATCGCGAGCCTCAATACTGCGCTCGATCTGATCTACTTTCGCAATATAATGGTTAAAAAAACTCTACGTTCCGTTTAATCTATGATTTTTAACAGATTTGTTTATTCAAAAGGACGAGGTAGTTTACTCGTTAATGTGTGTACTGGTGTGTGTTTTTCATTATTTGAAGCCATACATTATTTAAAGCCATACACGTATATTTAAAAAAATAAGAGAGGAGGAAATTTAAAAGGATAAAATTAGAACGGAGTGCCTCAACACTAGATTCTCTTTGCCTAACTTGCTGTGGTGATGTAGCATGAAACTATAAATTTTCCAATGAGAAAGATTGAATTGAACCTACAACCCTTTATTCACTTTTTTCTAAAGCAACAGGTCGATAAGGGTTAAAAATAATAAAATGGGTCACGAGTAACCCTTTCTCACACTACATTTAACTAAACGATTGTTCCTTATAAAAGGTTAAAGCAAGCTTTACTAAAATAACTTATATATGCGTACACACACACACATACACATACACGCATTTGAACCAAAATTATATAAAAATATATATACAAAAATCTTTTCACGCTCTATCCTGCAGCAGGGTAGGTGGAGGAAACCTATTGTTACAATACTGCGCTACCGACGCACCTTTCAACATTCGAAACATTGCGAGATGAGTGACGGGACTCAACGCCGCGCGTTGGCTAGAGGTTACTATGGTTACTCGTCGTGCCGCCGCGCCGTCGCGCTTACAGTCAGAACACTTACCAGAGCAGGTAAATGTACCTAAATCTATAATATATAAAATTGTAACTGATCGCTGTCTGCACGTGGAAGATACATGAGAAAATCTATTTTTAGGGTCATTTATCAATGTAACAGAACCCAAAACGATGACTTTTAAAATGTTTATCTGTTTGTCAACGCGTTTTTCACGTTAATTTTAGAAACGGCTTAACTGGTTTCGATGCATATAAGTAAGAAAGTTCATAAATAAAAAAAAATAATAATATAAAGTATTTTTCATTGAATTTTCATTGAATTTGTAAAAAAAAGTCTTTAAAATGATAATATTATTAGCACACTAACATTCTCATTGCGCTATCTACGCTTTTGTTTCAACAGAATCGAAATCCCGACCTTTTAGTTTAATGGCTATTAGTGACTAACGGACGGACAAAAATTTTGCATTTGCCAAAGTACAAAGTAATTTAGTTTAATGTATGGCAAGTAAAGTATTAAAACGTTTTAATAGAGGGATGCATTAGAGTAGCGATAGAAAAAAAAATTGAAATTCACATTGTTGCCGATTCACATTGTATCCGTGTACAGCAGGGTAGGTAAAGGAAACCTAGTGTTACTATCTAATTTACGACATTCCGTTTTGAGTGGTCTATTTTGTTACCAGAGCAAGGAAATCAAAATATTTTTTTCCTCCGATTGGGAATCAAACCCGTCACTTTATAGTCAGGTACTAACTACTGTGTTGAGATAACTTTTTATATTTATTACAAAAATAAAATAAAAAAAACAAAAAAATACACATAATATAATATTTTTTGTTAACCATACTTTGAATGAGGGTAGAAACAGTGTACTAAAAGTAAGGGTTGATCAATGAGAAAATTTTGTTTGCAATTCTTATGTAAGCTATACTACGTATATGATGTTGACCGTTAGGAAATTTGCGGCTGGAGTTACTTCGATTCCCGATTGAGACAATTATTGGTGGAGTGTACTTTTATGGCAATAATTTAAAATTACAAATTTATTGATTATGTAAAAATTCAAAACACCTTCACGTTGTATCCCGCACACAGCGGGGTACACAGGGTAGGCACAGGGAACCTAGTGTTAAGACTCTCCGTTCTCCACTTTCTGCCGAATTCAACGCCGCGCTTTGCCTCGACATCAGAGCGAACAAATGGAAATATAAACGTAAGTAATTATTTCACTTCCTCGAGTGAGGATCGAACCCGCAACCGTCGCGTACAGTACAGTGACAGCCTTGTGCCGCTGCGCCACCATATACGAGTACAATATGTACATATAATAAACACGACTGTCCCCAGAGTGTCTATTTGAAAATTAAGTAATTTGATTAGCGAGCCCTTTTGCTGAATAGTGATGTGCATATCTGTAAATATCTATATCGACGTTTTATATATTCAAAATGTAATTGTAAGTTATAGATGCGACAGACAGCGCACAGACGAACCCACTGGACTTAGAAACTTCACATTTGTCATGTAGGGAGTGTGTTGGAGAACTAAGAAAGGAGATTTCAGAATTTTAATGAGGATGGGGAAAAATGAGATTTTCCATTTTACATCTTAAATTCCACGCAAGCAAAGTTGCAGGCGACGACTAGTTTGAATTATTTTTCGTGTTTTTAATTTGATTATGTTAGTGGTTGATGTCAGAAATCAAGCTGAATGGGGGCATTCATCAGAATAGGCAAAGAAAACCTCCATGTCAGGACACTCCGTTTTCTACTCAACCATGAATTTTGAGTGATGAATGGCGGGATTTAACACCGCACTTTGTCGAAAAGCGCGAAATTACTAATAGAGTTACTTATTATGAGAAATCTATAACATTGGACATCACTACACAAGGAACGTTAGTCAACACAAACTATATTAGTTGATTATATTATTATGACACATACTATCTAAACTTGCCCGCGTCACGTACCACGTGACTCTCTACTCATTTGATGTTTCTGCAGCGTCACGAACAGGAACATAAATGTACTACGACTAAAACCATTGGTTGTGGGGACTCGGGACCGTCGCGGCTGTTAACACAATAGGTGTGTTTCATTACTATTGAGAGGAAAAATATTTCCATTCTTAAAAAAAATAAGATAATATCACTATAAATATGTATATAAATGTTATTTCTTTCATAAATTTATGAGGAAATCTAAAAAAAATATGTTATCGAATTGTATAAATACAGTTTATTTTTGTATGAATAATGTATTATTATGTACATATTTTTATAAAAAGCCTGAATAATCATTGATTGTTATGTTAACAAATTTGCTTTTTTATTTTATTCTAATTTCTTTAAAAAATCATTCTATATAATAGTATAGTAAATAGTGTCTTAATATTAGATTGCCTCCCTCCCTCCCACATGCGGGATACAGCGTGATAAAAAGTTTAGTATTTTAAGTGAAACTGAAGCTTAAAGTACGAAAAGATTATATGATAGTACTAATAAAAAAGTATTCATTGACATACTAAATATCAGATACTTTTATACTGGAAATGAAAAGTTTCCTACGAGAACCGAGTAGAGTAGAGGGACCGAACTAACATTTTATTTGAAAGATATTTTGTAACATATTTTTTTAAATTTATTTTTTATCTTTATTCCAAGAGATGAAAATATAACAAAAGATTTTGAAAATAGATTTTTTTATTAGGTTTTTTTTATTTTTAATGTTTAGGGTGGAGGTGGTAATAATCACCTGAGGCATCTTTGTTCCCTTTGCCATTGTTAGCGAATTCTGAAAAAAAAAGAAAAAATATATTATTACATTGTTTTTACATTACAATTAAAAAATATATAGAGGTAATATTGGCACAGTGGGAAAGCCGATGTAAAACGCGACGGTTGTGAATTCGATACCCACTCGGGAGAAATAATTAGCGAGATAAAACGAGAAAGAAAACACATAAATTCGTTATAATCTTTCCTTCTGTTCACTTCAATATCAAAGTTCTTAGCTTTACTTTATATCCCGCATTTTAAGAGGTTGAACTCAACACCGCGCTTTTTCATTAGGTCAAAAAAGTAAAAATAATCTCACGAGTAGGAATCGATTCCGCAACCACGACGCTTTACAGTACTGTAGTACACAGACCTCCATCAATATGAAAGTCTTAATTAAAAAATAACTTCATCCAACCTTCCCCTTCTCCTTTCCCAACAAAACGATCCCCTATTTAGCACCCTGTATAATATTATGTGGTTTGACCATTACAGATATGAGACGTGGAAATGGTCATTTATGAATAATAACAAATTATTATTTATTTTGTTTTTTCTGTTTTAGTTGCGTGTTCGTGACAATGTGGCACGCTACTTGCTTTGGGATTTATAAAGGTTGTGCTGCACTCGTAGCTACACCTATGTAGCTATCGGTTTTATGTTGTAGCTAGCTAGCTAGTCGTCATCCGCATATTGTTTGTGTGGACTTAAGGACCTATGGGACAGAAGACGAACACGACATGGGTAATCCCGTTTTTATCCGTCCGCGTATGAATATCGAGTTCTAATTTCTTAGAGCTAATTTCTCTACACTCCCTAAACTATTTTGACTAATTAAAAATTTCATTTCTAAATCCAGTAGTTCGTCTGTGTGTCTGTCAGTGACTCAGTAATGGAAGAGTTTTATAAATATAGATTTCACTTGATTGTAGATACGTCTAGCTCACGCAGACAAATTGAAATGACCACGATTTGTGCATGTTAAATGACATCCTAAGTGCCTGAAGTGACTTACTCTGAGGTACAGTATGTTACATCTACATTATTAACTCAATGTAATACAACCTTTCTCAGCTAATGGGTTAAATCCAAGACAAAAATATTTTTTGCAAGTCGATCGATTAACGCATTCAACTATACATTAGCTTTATAATGTTCGAAAAATATAAATTTCAATTTTTTTTTTAAACAAGCTTTTTAAATTAATATATTTTTTTTTTCATAGTGTTTTATTAGTGCTAATTATTATAAGTACAAATCAAGCCTTTTCCTTTGATATCAGATGCATTGTGCAAAAATGTATAACCCGCCATTTTGTTGCGGCGTCCACTTTGGGTTAACAATGAGAACTAAAGTCGTAATCCAAATTTCAGTCCAATCGGACACTGGGAAGTGGGTCAAGTTAAGCTTGCAAAATTTCACACGTACTAACACGGCAAGTCAAATAAAAGCTTGTAAAAAGTATAGATTTACTATGAACATGTGGACGTGTACGTAGAACGTGGTTCTAGATTATATCTTATAGCTTACAATGCCAGTTTTTTATGTCACAGAAAATGAAATAACTTTTTTCTTAAAGTTTACTTTAAAGTCACATTACGTTCCCTAAATAGCAGAGGAAAAAACGAGAACTTTCGAGACATTGCGTGTTGAATGATGGAGTCGAACGCAGCGTTTTGTCAAAAGTGAAAAAAATAAAATTAAAAACAATCATTCAAGTGGGGATTGAACCCACACTCCCATTTACAGTCAGTAACAAAAAATATAGCAAAATACAGTTCTCTATATTAGAAATATATCGCTATCTATAGCTTAGTATATCTTACTATAGTTAACGAGTTAGCGATCGCGTGACAAATTATCACCAACAAACGGGGGAACTATGAAAATTAACGAACCACTTACTGTAGTCGTACAGGATACGTCTCTTTTTGACCGACTTTTTCATTTTTCAATATGGGGAATGGGAATTTCCGTTTTTGAGGTAGTTTTGAGGTGCCCAGACGTGTGTGGAGAATGGAGTGTCTCAGCACTACGCTCCTACCTACCCTACTGCCTACCCTGCTATATGCAGAACAATGTGAAGTTTTAGGGGATGTATCGATATAATACATTTACTCCTGATGGAATAGAATGGAATATAAAGATGTATAATTTAGCCAGAATATAACATTAAGTTTAAGCGGGTGAAGCGGTGTGTAGATCACTAGTAAAAAGCTAAAAAATGTGGGTAAGCTAAAAACATTTTATTTTTCAGTTTCACGCACCATCCCGCATATAGCAGAATAGACATTAACCATACAAAATAAGATTTAATTATATTGAATCATGATCTAGGTCTAACAAAAAATTTAGTTTAAGTGAAAATTTTGAAACGGCCATCTAATTATATGTTTTTAAATTTATGACTACACCTGTCTCGCTCTAACGCGTTGCGTTGAATGACTTCGACCGGTTTTCTGTCTCTCTCTTCCCACGCATGCCTAGTAGAAACCTCTTTGTTAGGAACGCGTATATATTTTATAAAGCAAATATGGTTATAATTAATCTTCTATTATGGCGCAGTGGGGCAGTGTCTGTAAGCGAGGTGGCTATAGGTTCGATTTTAATCGGGGGAATGAATTGTTTTCCGGCTCTGATAAACAAAGCACGGCGTTTAGTTATGCCAATCAATGTTTCATTACTTCGAAATTAGGCACAAAATGGAGATCAGAGGCTAGCATTAATGATGTAAGACAGTGATACTACCATTTTCTTAATTAGCATCAAGTTGTATCCCGCACACAGCGGGGTAGACAGAGGACGAGAGTACCGAGTACTTCCAGTGGTAACGAGGCATAGCGCGGCGTTGAGTTCCGCCACTCAACACGCAATGCCTGTAGAATTAACGGAAAGTAGGGAACGGAAGTGTTTTATCTGGAACACACATCTTAGTTCTAGGTTCCCAGGTTCCCTCTATGTACCCTGCTATGTGTACAATACAGCGTGTATCTAAAGAACAAATATATAGAAAAAGGCATTTCCTTCACCGTATATATCTTAATAAGCTAAGAGGGAAGATCTTTTACTTGAGTAACCTCTGCATACGGAATTTATATTGAATTTGACCGCCTTTGAAGAGATACTAAACGTTACTTGAAACCAATTTTGTGGAATGAATGGAGATAGTGATCTATTTATCCGTTTTAAATGAATTTGGAATATGATAGCAGAGGAGACGTGATTGTTGTGAGTTCGATTTCCACTAAGGGTAATGAATTATTGTATATTCCCCCGCTCGGTAATAAGTTAATGCGACTGCGCGCCTGCATTGAGGAACGGAGAGTTTTAACACTGGGTTCTCTACCTGCCCTTAACTTCTATACGTGCATAATACATGATAACTGTCGTATTGAAATTTCGAAACGATGTTTCTATTGAAAATATTTTCATTTCACTGATCGGAGCAGATGCTTCAGTAATACTTGTTTTCCTCTGCCTACTCCACGGGATATGCGGGATACAGCGTGAACGTTAAAAAATAACTGGTATTGAATTCTACTTTCACGTGAAACATTTCATTTCAACAGAAGCACCTTTCTTTGTTAATTAAGAGTGAAATAAAAAAATATTGTAGCGTTGCATTACAAATGGCAGCTGCAAAAAACTACAGAAATTTAAAAGAGAAAACGAATATGAATAATAAATTACAGCATGAACGGCACAACGTCCGACTGTAAACGCGACGGCTTTGGGATCAATTCTATTTGGGAATTAATTATTCTCATTTTCTTGCTCTAGTAAGAAGATAAACCACGGCGTTAAGTTCCGCCAACAGCAACAGCTCAACACGCAATGTTCCTCTACAATGAAACTCAGAAATTCAACGAAAAATGGGGAACAGAGTGTGTTAACTCTAGTTTCCGCCTCCGCCTGCCTACCCTGCCGTGTGCAGGATACAGCGTGATGCAAAGTCAAAGTCAAAGTCAAATTCAAAATATGTTTATTCCATAAAAATGCTTAACATTTACTTGGACATGTCATAAAATAGAAAAAAAATGCCAAACAAAATAACCAAAAAAAAAAATGTGCAATTTTGACTCGAAAAAAGCCCGTTCAAAGAGTTGAGCTCATGAGAAGATACAAGCAAAGAAACTCATGATGCTACATAAATATATATTATAAATTTAAGTTTATGTGGATATGTCTAATATTTTGCTTGGAAAAATCGTGCCGAATTGAACCGGATCCTTAAAAAGCTCACTATTAAATATTTACATTACATTTTTTTTTATTTCAACAATTTTAAAGTTGTATTCCACACTTAGGAAAGATAAATACGTATTTACAAAACGTATAAAAATTCGAACGAAGCGGGATTTGAACCCGCGGCTCTGGATGATTATTTCTTTATTTATGTTGTAAATTATCTTTTCTTGGCAAATGTCAGTTCAATGGAAGTCCCCATAGATTCTAATAACGCAGCGAGTCCCATACAAAATGCAGCAAAGTCGATGCACAAATGCTTGTATATATTACTGACGTTCACTTAGAGACTATTTTTTTATATTCTCTAAGAGACCGTATACCATATATTGAATATTTGATATTATATTAACTTGATAAATCCACGCGATCTGTACATAAATAGTTTTCCTATAAGGGGATCGTTTTATGTTTTGAAGTACGGAACCCTAAAAAATTACGAAGGTATTATTTATACAAAAGGATTTTTATGTAAGTACATTTATTTTTAAGAAGTCTCTTAATATAAAATAACTTTGAGTATGTAACACTAATCTATGTGTGGACCTTTTAAAACGAAACCTTCTAAACTAAAATGTTTACTAAACTAAAATATATTTGAAGCATCTCTTCTAAAGCTGAAGAGCGTGTATGGTTGAAAGCGTTAAGCTCAGGAACTAGTGGAATTGAAAAATGTAACCCACTGTACCTGCGGTCAGAGCTACCTCCGCAATTAGAATGTGTCATATGACAACGTGGGCGAAACCGCAGGCGATACCTAGTTTATTATATACTAGTGACCGTAACGCGACGGTTGTGGGTTCGATTCCCATTCGAGAAAGAGGAATATTTATTTACGTTTGTAAATGTTGTACCATTTGTTCGTTCTGGTGCCGAAACACAGTGCGGCGTTGAGTTCTGCCACTCAATACAGAATGCGTCCAGAATTTAGCAGAGAGTGCCCAGCCTACACTGCTTTGTGCGGGATACAGCGTGAAGTCAAACACCCGTCCTTACAAGTTTTCACATGATATTTATAATGTTGGCAGGATTCACTAAACGAGGCGTTTGTCGCGACGGTCAGGCAAATGATTATATTTAAATATTTTTCTTCCTCTCTTACTCTTTACCAGAGTAAATAAAGGGCAGCGTTGAGTTCCGCCACTCAACACGAAGTGGGAAATGGAGTGTCCTAACACTGGGTCCATTGTGTGTATCGTGCCACATGCGGGATACAGGTGACTCTATAAAAACTAGTTTTATACAAACATTTGTATGTCTACAGTATGTATGTATGTATCACACATTTCACAGTAATAAGCAGGTAACAAGACCACGACCCGTTTCTTTTGTTTCTAAACAAGACATCTCCACATTCAGGGCTTTTGTGCCTTAAAGTTTACTTAGAGTATTACTTGTGATTGAAGAATGTTCAATGGAAGCTTGAGTTCACGGCGTCGAGTTCCGCCACTCAACACGCATTGTTTTCCTTTAAAAGTTGAGGATTATTGAAACAAAAAAACTATTTGTTGCTCTTTTTTAGCTTCGCACTTCGCACCGCATATAGCAGGTTAGGCAGAGGAGACCCAGTATTAAAACACTCCGCTCCCTTCACACTGACCGCTTTTAGTGACGTGAGTGGTGGAACTCAACGCCGCGTTTTGTTTTAAGCGGACTTGACTTCGACTTGTCCGAGAGATGAAATACAAACAATTCTTTCCCCCGGGCGGGAATTGAACTTACAACCTTATCGACTATGCTTCAACTGAGTTAACTTCAAAATTATTATCTCAAAAGGATTTTCTTACTTTAGAACAAAGTAAATCGTTGATAAGACCTTTTGTCAGAATTGTTTGATAGTCAAAGTTATATATATGAATTGTTGAAAATCTTTGGGCTTAGAAGTGCTTTGGGAATTATATTTTAATGAAAATAACCTATTACATGAGGCCATCGTGGCGCAGGGGCACAAGAGTGCGACTGTAAAAACAGGGTTCTGGGTTCGGTTCCCACTCAGTGAATTAAATATATAATAATTTAGATATACAAGACTCTTTCGTTTTCCGTTCTTCTGGACTTAAAAAGTAGAAAATTGTCATGTAAGTAAGTTAGGTTAGGGGAGCACTGAAAGGGGAATTTCCAGGATAACGAGCATAAGCTGGATTTTCCATTTTACCTCTTAAGACGCAAACTACAAACAAAGTTGTGGGCGACGGATTTTTTTTAGTTTCACGCTGTATCCCGCATGTAGCAGGGAAAGCAAAGGTGAGGGCAAAGTTAAGTGGAGCAGAGTGGCGGATTTATTTATTTATATTAAATTAAATTAAATTAATTAATATAAAAAAAATTACCTCTGGACGGATTAAAATAGTTCTCTATATTAACATTATAATCAATCAGTACATATAATAAAATAGTTACTATTTGGCGTATGTACAAGAAAGATAGATATACGAGAAAAACTATTGTTAGTTCAATGTAATAGAACCCAAGATAAAAACTTTTAAACTATTTTACTGTTTGTCTGCTCATCTGTTTGTCAGTGCGTTTGTACACGCTAATCTCAGAAACAACTTAACTGACTTAGACGCCAGCTATGGACACTTACAACAGTGCTTTATGTACGTCCTGTACATTCATTTGTTTATCTTTATTTATTTATTTGTGTTCCCGCATTGTATGCAGAGGGAACCTAGTGTTAAGACACAAGACATCGCGTGTTGAATGGGAATTGAACCAACCACCGTCCTTTTTACAATCAGCTCCCATAAATGATGTTGTTGAAAGGAAAAGGAAAAAGTAGAGGACGGAGACTTTCAACAAATGATTCCCTGCCTATCCTTTTATAAGCAGTAAATGAAACAAAAAATGTTACGAGAATGGAAGTAGCCACCATCTCAATACAAGTTAAACCCATAAATTCTTACAACTCTGACACGCCGCCACGTCACGCCATGTCATGTCACGTTTAATTATGACAGTGTTTAACAAACACAACCGCCGCCCCGTCACTTATTTGTCACGCGTCAAACGGAACGTGTCAAGTTGCCAGTTAGCCGTCAAGCGGGATACGGGATCAAAGTTGACTTAGCGTGCAAAACAACGTGATAGCTGCGTGTTTGAAATGGATCATTGTTATTTAGTGACTAGCTTTTGAAGATACAGGTACAGTAGGTTACATTGAAACGATTAATATCATGTAATACACTCGTAGTCTATATATAGTAGTTCTCGATAAATGGACTATCCAACATTTTGTTTTGGATTTTTTATGAGGTTAGCGCTTCCAATGAAGCAATTTTTTCTGGTAAAAATAGATTTTTTTTTCAGAGGGAACCTATATAGTACTAAGGCAGTACGTTCTCAAGAACACTATTTTCCGTTGAGTGGTTTCAACACCTGTCGCGGAGACAGTCCCCTGAGCCGCGACTGGCCTCAAGGGGGTGGTTTAGACCCACTGCTCCAGCCACTCGCTACAGTTTCCGGTTGACCTAAAGATAATAAAGTTTAAAATTTCAAAACGCTACACAAACTATCCAGTTGAAACATCAAAGGCTGACTACACAAAGGTATTTTTGTGTTTGGTACAAGTTATAAGAATTTACAATAATTTTAAAGTGCTATCCCACATTCAGAAAAAAGGGACCCTTAGAACGTAGTTTGACCTGAACCCGCACCATTTGGACTTAATGACTGACAGACAACGTACAGACGAAACTACTGAACTTGAAATTGAAATTTGCCATATAGGTAGACACTCCTTGTGTTGGAGAGCACTAAGAGATGATTTCTCGGAGAAGGAGAACAAATTGGAATTTTCAAGTTAGTCCTAAAGTGAAACAAACAAAGATGCGGACGACAACTAGTTAGAATTTTTGTAATTCTCAGTGTCTCAGTGGTAACTTTCAGTTAACTTTGCTTAAGCTAGCACCATCAGTCTACACTTAATTTATCTATCTATGTGATTACAATCGAAAAAAAATAATCTAGAATTTGGTTACTTTCTAGGGTAGTTTAGAATTATAAAGATAAAGATAAAAATACCTAATTTTGTTACATTATTTAAATTGAATACTAAGTCCATATTCCTGCGCCGTAGCGCAACGACACAACATCTTAATGTAGACACGACGGTGGTGTATTTAAATTTCCTCTTTGGGAAATTTATTATTATCATAACCTAACTCTGGTAACAAGTCAGAGCACGGTATCGAGCTCCGCTACCTCTTGTTTCCTGTATAAAGATACAGGATACAACGTGGATCTGGAATACATAAACCAAATTAAAACGCTCCCGCTCTCTCCTATAGCCCGCGCCCGTCAAATGACAGGGGGTGTTTAACAAAGTATTTATCCTCGTCACGGTCCCTTATTGTCAACATTTTGCTAATTGCCGACCGTTTTTAGAATATTGAAAATGTTAATACAAAGAATAGTTTAGTTTGGATATTAGATTAATAGGTTGTCAGTTCGATTTCCGGTGAAAATTTTGGAATGAACAAATTTTTATTTGCTTTTTTTATTCAAGCTTAAAGGCATAAAGAACCTAATGTAATGTAGACACGTATTCGAGACACTGTGTGTTGTTTAGCGGGAGTCAACGCCGCGCTTTGTATTTCAGGAGATAATTATTTGTTTGACCATATTATTATAGTTTAGCAAGACCAATAGTAAGCGCGACAGCTGTAGTTTCGATTTCCACGTAGTTCATATAGCATTGGGTTCTGACAACACGCCATCTCACGGAAATTTGGAAAAGTCGCTTCGTCGGAATCCTAGGTTCCCCCTGCCTAGAAGCTGCTTAAAAAAAAAGTTTAAAGTGTTATGCCACACTTAGGAAATAAAAATACTTATTTTTATATCATTTTAATGTGGTTTTTGTTGAATTTAGTTTGGTTAAGTGCCAGTGAAATTTCTGAAATTTAAAATAAGAATAATAAAATTAGCTTCAAGCTGTACCCCACATATAGCAGGTTTGTTTCATCGAATGGTAATCGAACAACCATCTCGCTGGCAGTCAGATATTCCTCCACTGCGACACAATGGCGCAGCAACCGTTGTTTAATATAGGCTTATACAGGGCGTTGCGCGTTGCGCGTTGCTCTAACTCTATCCGTTTGGAAATTATTATTACGTGAATATAAAATTGATGTAGGCATACTAATATTTAGCGCGAATTGTAATTACTATAGTTGTAGGTTCGATTTCCACTTTAATTTTATTTATTTTTTATAAGCTTGTGTAAGCTTTATAAGATATTTCTGTTTTAATTACATTGAAACTAATCGGTACATTATTATTAATATGTAAGTGAGTACTAATCTATAATCGCGTTAATCTCTAGAATGAGCAATTTTAATTGAAAAATTTTTAGTTTCATAGGTAATTTATTAAGGAGGGCTGATTCATATATGTATTTATTTTATTATTTAGTTTTCAAGAAATTTCTGGCAAACATACAAACACACAGACATTACGAAATTTACTGCATGTAATCCTGAATAGACCATCGCACTCGAATACAATACAATTCCAGCAATATCAGACATACATACATGTCAAATTGCAACCTTCCTTTTTGTAATCGGTAAAAAATAAATGGCCTGGAGAGACGGATAGACAAACAGACAGATGGGGGACAAAGTGATCTAATAATTGTTCAGATTATGCCTTTTGACGTACGGAACCCTAAAAAATGGACTTTAGTCAATTTTTTTCAATGTAATATTTTTAATAGCAATTTCCCGAGTATCGTTATTTAATATGCAGAGGGGCACTGTTAATATAAACAAAGGAAATTTGGTTAAAAATGAGAAACTCCACTCAAAAGTGTTTAGATCTTGAGACCTACTTGAGAAACCGTGTTTACTTTACTTTAACAAAGATTGTGTTTGGTGATATTTTTTATTAGCTTCGCTGTATTCAACGCACAGTAGATAAGGCGGAAGGGCAAAAGTGTTAAGACACTCCGTTATTTACCTTTCGCCCATTTGTAGAGACATTATGTGTTGAGTGGCGAAACTCAACGCCGCGCGTTATTTGTTAACAGAGACTAGAAATGAAAATATGAATTATCCCGAGTGCGAATCGGTCCTGCAACCGTTAATACTGGCACGGTTACACTCTGCTCTATTGGGGCACAAAACTTTTTAAAGCTCAAAAAGATATTTTACACACGAAGTATATATCAATTGTCCTTTAAGCCGACCTCTTTGATCTCGCTCGGCTTCAATTAAAAAATAAATATTTGTACCCTCATTTGTTTTCTGTATTTGTGTAGTCGACATATTTTTTGTTCTAAAATATGTTTGTTGTTATCACGCACTAATGGAATAGAATTTGACTGTGAAAATTGTGGTTGTGGGTTCGATTCCCAATCGATGACATTAGTCTGTACGTTATTCCGGGCTGGTAGCACAGTGTAGCGTTAAGTTCCATCAGTCAACACAAACTGTCTTAACACTTGTTTCGCTGTGCATACCCTGCTATATGCGAGATTTTTTTTAAATGTATTTTTTGTTGATACCAAATTTGAATATAATCATTCCCTCCTATAAAAAACGAACCTACAACCATCACCAACAGGCCTAACCATTAAAAGTTTTCCTACAATACAAAGTCAGATTAAAAAAGAATATCAAACAAGCGAATGCGAATCGAAACAAAAAGGCATAGAGTTACCCCTTAAGCGCGAGTCAAGTCAGCTTCCTCCAACAATACTTTTTAAATGTTGAAAAAAAAAAGTTTTTTATTTTAACTGAAACCTTTGTTCCCATACAATAAAAAGTCAAAGAGCCGCACAAGAATTGCCTTCTGTTACCGAAATGTGTAATTAAATTATTAAAAAAAAGAACTTTGTGAGTGTAATGAAGGGTGAAATGATGAGAAATATATGGAGTTTCTTGTTGTTATTATTTTTTTTTTCCCTTCATACTCTATACCGTATGTAAGCAGTAGGAAATTAGCGATAATACTCTCCGTTCTTGTAGCTTAGTATTAAATCTTTCTTAGAAAGTCATAATTCAGGATATATTTAATAAAGTTTTTGGTCCTTCGAGCCCAAAGACATTTATTTTTTAAATCGAAACTGACTAAGACAATACAAAACAAACATTAGCATTGAGAGGCGTAACAATATTTACGTCATTATTAAAGATAGATGTACCTATCACCTAAACCAGCTATTTTCTTTCACTTACTAAAAAAATATAAAAGGAGGGACAGAATTAAAACAGATTTTCTTAGTTCCCCGGTCTATTACGCAGAATAGGCAGAGGGAACCTATTGTTAACACAAGACACCGGCACCGTTCCTCACGCACTGCACAATTTCAACATGGCGTGCTGAGTTGCACAACTCAACGCCGCGCTATGTCTCCTTACCAGAGCGAGAAACAAACTATCAACTACAACTATTGCGTCTCTTGTCACGCAACTAGCTCTCATAAACTCGGCGATAATGAAAAATATATAAACAAAATTGATTCTGGGTCACGCTGCGTGAATAGAAAGTTTATTGATGTTTTTTTTATATTTTGCTTCACCCCATTTTGTATTAGAATCTCGGACAGTTGAACTAATCAAGCTAATGTGGGCATTGAGATCAAACGTTTACTTTATATTCTATAGAAGGGAAATGGGGCTTTAAATCTTCACTTTTCATATAGAATAAATGAAATTATTTGTAAGGGATATTGAAAAGTGGACTTTGCGGGCATTCCATTTGTGGGAATATTTGCATTTTTTACCTGATATTTTGGGATTTGTGTCGCACTATTGGACGATGCGATGCTACTCAGTTTAATCTTCACATGAGGAGAATAAATTATTTTTAAACTTTGTGACCAAAATCCCACTTTCCCCCCTACCATGTTCCTATACTTCCTAACCTACCTAAGTGCTGAATTTCAACTTGCTAAGTCCAGTAGTTTCGTCTGTGCGTTGTGCGTCGGCCACTCGGTAAAGGAAGAGTTTTGTTTGTTTAGATAATGTAGATAGTGCTAACAACCTCGTTTAAAGGAGGGTGGGTGGAGATGAAAGTCTATAAAAGCAATGGAGTTATGTCAGTCGGGGGCAGTTGCTTGTAGGCAACGGCCCTTATTGGAAGGAAACTCGTGTGAAGTATTGTTATTAGGTGACACTTATTCCAATTGCACAGAACCTCTCTCCGAATAATTTAGAAACATTTTGTTTTTAAAAACGTTAACCGCTTCCGATTTCTAACAATATCAAATATGCAAATATATTACAAACTTGGCAGCTCAGTTCATTAGACCCAGGATATAATAAATTTAGTGTAATGGGGACAATATCTGTAGTAACGTTGCGGGAGAAGTTGGTATGAAGTATTTAGTACGTCTTACATTGTTTGAGAGTTGTTCATTTCGCAGGTCGATATATTTATGAAAATAATGTTTTTTTTAACTATATAACTTACAATATATCAGAGTAGGTATAGGGAACCTGGGAACCTAGTGTTAAGACACTCCGTTAAGCTAATTAAGCCAAATTCTGGAGGCAACACGCAACGAGTTAGGTAGCTGCGCTTTGCCGCGTTACCAGAACAAGTAAATGAAAATATTAATTTATGCCATTTCTTCAAATAGGAATCGAATCCCCAGTCTGTTACATTTGCAGTCGGAGGCTTGTGCCCCTGCGCCGCGGTTGGCCGCATGTAAATATATATTTTACCTCAAGCAGTGCGGATCGGAGTGTCCTAACACTAGGTTCTCTCTGTCTATCCCGCTATTTGAGGGATACAGCGTAAAAACAATCAATAAATCGTAGTTTCTCCGTTTCTACAATAACATACGTACTCGTACAGCTATGTTATTGCAATCATAATGATAGAAAACCTGCATTTTGTCTTTGAAAAACATATTTTTGGGGCTAGGTACTATTTTCGAGTTACGTCTCCATTATTCCTAATGTCAAAGTCTCTTGTAAACAAGAACTCGGTCACATTTATAAGGCCACGTCTACATATGGTATATGATGATATTTTTTACCTTTTCCTATCATTTTGTCACAGATATTCTAGTGATCCTTATCAAGATATAACGTGTTAAAAAGGTTAACGGAACTGAGCGCTGTGTTTTGTCTTGCAAGATCTCAACAATGGATATTATTAATTAATTATATTACTTTTCTCGCTCCAGTGACAAGACAAGGCGCGGTATTGAGTTCGGCTCTCTGTGTAAATAATATGTGAAAATATTTTTTGCTTTTTGTAATTCTAGAGATTATTCTGCATTTAGTAGTATGGATAATCCGTTCTCTACTTTCCCACCAAATATTTTTTTTTTACGTTTACACTATACCTTTCTTATAGTAGGGCAGGTAGAAAAACCATAGTGCTAAAAAAAACTCTCTTCCCCAAGTTTTGCCCAATTTTTAAAATAGCGTGTTGAATATCAGAGCGCACCGTCGCGCTTTGTCTTTTAAAACAAAATATTTCTCTAGAGAAGACTCGAACCCGCACCCCTCACGCGTACAGTCGCACGATATAACTGCATAAGCAACAAATTTTCAGCAAATGCTAGTTTTGTCGCCGTTACTTATTCAAGTAAGTATATCCATTGAGACTACACCTTTCGTATGTAGGCCAGAGTATTTGGACTGCGGCCAGAGCAGGTGCGGATGCAAAATTTTGAAATTTTGCCTCAAAACTGCGCCAAAATGTAGATCTTATTGAGATGGTCGTAAAGGTCATAATGTTATGTCGTTTTACCTGTTTGGAGTTCGGTTATTTGATAAATTGAGGTAAGTTTTGGGTAAAAAGCGCAAATGTAGCTGTTTTATTCGATTGCTATTCAATTGGGTTTATTAGGAATGTAATTGTAGCTGTTGTGGCGCAGCGGCACGCGATATATGCGATGGTTGTGGATGCAATTCCCACTCGCGAGAATGAATTATTTAGATTTTCACGTTATGACAAGACAAAGAGTTTGTTTTTTTTTCTTAATGTATCTGTATCCCGCAATTGCAGGGTAGACAGAGGGTAAGATACTCCGTTTCTTACTTTCAGCAGAATATTTGAGACAAGCAAGAAAATAAAAATATTAAACAATTAATTCCGTGGCAGGAATCAAACGCACAACCGTCGCGTTTACATTCACACGCTCAAGCCACTGCGCCGCGACGGCAGTAGTCAAAAGTAAAAATAAAAATTAGAAATTACCCATTATCTTTCAGACCTTTACAACTCCAAAACCTTCTTAGAGAAGTTAAATATTGACTCGTGATTTCAAACGCTTTTGATGTTTTATTCATTTCCTGGACTTGTTCAAAGATTTCCATTTCAAACTGTTACTGTAATATTAATTACACTAGTTCACCAACTTTTATTATATAGAAAAATCTAGTCAGAACTTTCGCGTTCTTTCTCAATGCTAAAGAAATGTGTTGCGGAACTCAACGACACGCAGCGCCTTGCAAAATGAAAGGAAAAATAATAAAAATCTATTGAGAATTTTTCTATTCTCTTTCTAATTGCTGAAAGAGAATGTTTATAGAATATATTAATACTAGTAGACCCGAACGCGGCTACGCCCGCTTGAACTATACGTATATATATTAAATATATTTATGATATTATTTTCAGTTTTCAATAGAGAGATGCGTTAAGCAGTTTTTGAGACATTTCGTGTTGAGCGGCAGCGTCACCCTTAATCTTAACAAGATTGAAGCGAGAGCGAAGAAATAAAAATATCACACCCCAGAGTAGAAACCGAACCCATAACCGTCGCGTTTACAGTCTGACGCAGCCCCACCACACCACGACGGCCTATCTGTACGATACATGCTGTATTTATTAATAAAAGGGAATATCTGTTTATAATATTTGCAAAAAAAAACATCAATAACTCTTCAGCCAAAGTATCTCGCATTGTACGATTCTGAACTGGGACGAGCACAATAGGTTGTTAAATTTAATAGCAAGCATCGACATGACTGTGTTGAACAAAAGAAACGCTATATCGTACTATCCTATCTATCTATCTATCTATCTGTCTATACTAATATTATAAAGCTGAGGAGTTTGTTTGTTTGAACGCACTAACCTCAGGAAGTGCTGGTGTCGTATAGTCCATTTATTGAGGGATGCTATAGGCTGTATTATATTACATTAGTAATTTCAGTCCGTTACATCGGGTACCTAGCATGGGTCACCATAGTGAGTGTCATTTGACCACGCGGATCCCTAAAACCTAGTGTATTGTACAGCTGAAGAATTTGTTTGGTTTAACGCGGTAATTTCAGAAGCCAAACAATTAACGGAATCTTTTAGTTTTGGATAGTCCATTTATCGAGGAAGGCTATATAGGCTATATTAGATGGATCACGTAGTACATCATTTCAATGGGACTCGGGTATTTATACTGAATATGGGGGCAAAGTCACAGCTAAAATATAGTCGATTATATAAGTGTTACTTATAAAAAAGCTACGAATTCGATTTTTGTTTGACGTAAATAAAAAATATATGAATTTGGTAGGTTAGTATTAAATCAAATAAATTAAATATTTGATTCATTTTCATCAATTAATCAAAATTTATTGACGTTTTCTTTGTTAGATATTCAGAAACGTTGGTTATGTTTTGAAATAATATATTTATTCTGTGTAAACTTGACGATTGTGGCGTCACTCCCAGTCGGGGGCTGGATTATGACGGGACAAAGCCCAGAACCTAGTGCTAAGACACTCCGTTCCCCACACACCGGATGGGCAGAGCCAGAGCAGGCCCATCCTGATACGTCGGTTACAGCGTGAAGGTACAAAAAGACATCTATCTCTTTTTGTTTCCACAAACAAACATGATTATAATAGAGTTCTTGAAACGATAAAAAAATATTAAATGCATTCGCTCCTAACAAAGGCCTTTAAACCAAATCTAAAAAGAGAAACCGAGTTTATATTTTTCCAAGACACTGCCTTGTATTCTTTTGCAGTCTGCAAGTTCGTTTAAGTATGAAAATTGGTCAAGCGTGAATTGTTCTCATTTTGCAAAGGGTTTTATACTTTTTAGGTTTCCGTAACTCGAAAGATAATGGATCACTTTGTTGTCCACCTGTCTGTATGTCTGTCCGTCTACCAAGGCCGTTTTCCTCATGAACTCGTGAAAGTATTAAGCAAGCTGAAATAAATATCCAAATACCCAGATCTATGATGTCTTGGAGTACAGAAAAAATATACTAAGTCAGCGCATTAATTCTTTTTTGCCTCATGATGTGTTAAATTCACCGCGAAGTCGAAATATAGAAATATATATAAAAAAAATGGTAATTTTACTTATACATATCACAAAAAACCCTGGCTTTATATTTTAATTAATTCCATACAAAATATACTGCATACTCGTCCAAACTGAGGTTTGTCAACATTTATAAGTTGCACTTGTTGACCTATAATCATGAAATTTATACGGAACCCTCGGGGGACGAGTTCGACTCGCATTTAATCGGTTTCTTGGCCACTTTCATACATATAGATATTTACACAGCAGGATCAGCAAGAGACCCTTAACAATAATTAAGTTACTAAAAATGTTTAACTTTAATTTAGGTAGTTCGAGAGAGTCTTCTGTATTCTACTTTTCTCCAGAGTTCGAGACACTCTGTGTTCATCGTTCGATTACCTAAGGGGAAATCGAACCTATAATCATCACGTTTTTACTCAAACGAAGTTCCTCTGCGCTACGAGACGCGTAAATTATAAATTGTAACCTTTTATCGATTTAAAAAAAAATCAAGTAAACACTAGTTAAGGAAATCTGTCGTGACGCTGTGGCTCTGACTATATGCACGATGATTACGTATTTGATTCCCACTAAGGGGTACAAATTCCTGGATGTGTTAACAAGCGCTGTAGAATTTTACCACTCTACAAGGAATGTTTTGAAAATTACTAGGTGCGTGAGAAACGGAGTGTTCTGACACTACGTTCCCTCTCCCTACTCCGCTATATGTGGGATATAGCGTACAGCTATTTATTATAAGTATATAATAAAATGCCAGTGTAATTTTTCAGCTCTACATTACATTGATAAAGTGGAACCATTTGTTAGAAATCAATTGATAGAGTCCTCGGTATGAGATATTACTTGAAATTCGATTTTCGCTTGAATTTTCTTAGTGATTTTTCAATTGAGAATGTAATAAGGTGACGATAATATCAAGTAACTGGCAACACTCGCATAAACTTATTGTTATATTATAGCCAAATTATACAAAATTGCGGCGTTGAGATCCGCCTATCAACAAGCATAGGGAACGGAGTGATTTAACACTAGGGTCCCTCTGCCTGCCCTGCTGTGTGCGTGTTATTCTGATGTACTCGTATAAGCTATATTACTATAAAGTTACAAAGTGACATACATATATAATACATGTTAAGTACTACTTGCCGGCAACTTTATGAACACAGCGTGTTCAAACTCAAAACCTTTCAAAGTTTAACTAAATTTATTAAAGGAGTACCCACGACCACGCAAAAACGACTATATTTGTGGAGTTGTGGGTTCACTCCCCACTAGGAAATGATAATGAATCATTATCATTTCCTCGCGTCAATCACATGACACAGCGGTGAGTTCTTCGAGGTAATCAATACTTAATGTCTCTTACGAGGCAAATGTGTAAATAGAAGTGCCCCATCTCTATATTCTCTCATTTTTTATAAGCTCACCAATTAATAAAAAAATATAATATTATCCAAGAACAATAAGAGTACGAGCGGCATGAGGTAGTGACCTCCTCGGCTCCGCCGGACGCCACCGTGAACCGGGATTTCACAGGCGAATGAATTTCCGATATTTTGGACAAATAGCGCTTAATACGTGACTTTTAATGAAAATATCTTTGTGTGTGTATATGTGTGTATGTGTGTGTACATGTGTATTACGTCTGTGTCTTTGTCTGTGTTAATGAAACTAAACGTATGAGGTGTCTCATATATCGTGTACGTAGTCTACAACTCCTGAATCCGCGCAAGAGTCAGTAAATCATTAAGTACTGCTAGTAGTTGAGGGATGTTACATTTATTTTTTATTTTTTTTTTGGCAATCGTAACGCTGCAATCGAAGAACTGAAAAGACACTAATTTAGATGCTAATTCAGCTTTTATGGGAGGAGTGGGTAAAATTTACCCACCGCCTAAGGTGGGTGGGTAAATTTAGATTAGTTACGCCAGGCAACATGCAACGTCTCGGGAAGCTAACTCAAAACATTGCAGGGCAGGTTCATTTTTTAGATAAGATTGCAGTAGAAATACTTTTAATCAATAATGATTATGTCGGGACTAAACGCCGCGCCTGCCTCTTTGCCAGAGCGAAAGAAAGAAAGTATTAAATATTTTATTTCCCTAAGTGAGAATCGAACCTACAATGGTCGTGTTTACAGGCGCTTGCTTGTGCAACTTCTTATTAAAACAAAGTAGAAACTTTATTTCTAAAAATTACATAATTTCGAATGTAAAAATGTAATTTTATGAAAATGTTTACAAAAAAAATACGAGTCCAAAAAAATATAAAAATAATTTTCCCTCTGCCTGGCGGAGCTTTTTTAATGAATTCTTACAGAAAATGTAATAAACCGTTAGAATCGAGTATAAGTGACTCTCATTTTGTTACTATATTTATTTAAGACAGGGAAGCCAGTCGCGGAGTGGCACAAGCGTGCGACTGTAAATGCGGTAGTGTAATAGATCGTGGGCTCGAATCCTATTGGCTCTGGAAACGAGGCAAAGCGCGGCGTTGAGTTCCGCCACACAACACGCAACGACTCCAGAATTCAGCGGAGGGTGGGAAACGGAAGTGTATTAACAATAGGCTCCCAGGTTCCCTCTGCCGACCATGCTACGCGCGGGACACTGCGTGAGGTTAATCTATATAATATACTAGTTACGATTCGCAACTTTGAACTTATAACATTCCCGTAGGAATGTCGAGATTTCTTTTTGAAGTGCAGGGGGCACTAACCTCCTACCTCCTGCTCTTGCCTACATACGAATCCGTACTTTCTGTTTATTTTAAAGATTACGTAGGAAATTGTAGAATTCCCCAACTTAACTTAACTTTATCGGATAATTATTTAAAATTTTATTTATCTCATTGTAAAAGCATTTTCTTTCAATAAGAGTGGATACAAAAGTCATTATTTATAACTACGAACTACCACTGCTACAATAATTTTCTACGGTTTTAATTTTTTTAGCTTTACACTGTAACACTCATAAAGTAGGGTAGGTAAAGCAAATCTAGTGTTAGGATACTCCGTGCCTCACTCATTATCCTTTTTCCTAGACATTGCGTCTAGAGTGACGCGACTCAACGCCGAATGAACTTTACATAGTAATTTGCAAGCAGTTCTTTCAACTTAACAATTTTCTTTCTGAAATTTTCCTTAAAATTACCTCAATTTTGAACCTAGTACTACCTACAATTTAATAAGCTTACTTAAGTATTTAGGTTATAACAATATAATTTACGCTAACATTCATTTAACCTAGTTTCTACGTACAACCGTAGACGTGCTACGGCGTAGCGCTAGTGCTACAGTAATCTCTACTGTGTTAAATGAAATACATTATAATTATGAATTTAATTTTCATATTTCATATTAAAATTAATATAAAATTAAGATATATTTTATATACATTATATGTATTTTAAATATGAAACTTTATAAATAGAAATTATGAATTCGTTTTTTTGTATATGTAAGCTTATATTATAATCATAAGCTTAATGATTGATCACAAGCTGTCACGCTTACATTACTAGTGCCCCTACTAGTGCCCCTACACCACCAAGTCGTGGACACAGGCTACTAATAAATAAAGAAGAGAACGCAGTCACTCCGTAAAACACTACAATACATAACATAAAATACCGGTTTCCATACATATTTCATCCTGGACCGCGCCAATCAATTACAGGCAAACAAAGAAACGGTTAGGCTACCATTTGTTGAGCCGACGTGACTGGAATAATGTAGGGTAGTTAACCAACTTCAAAGAAACTGAATATTGATTTTGAAATGCATTATTCATTTTATTTTAAACTTGTTTTAATTGTAACTTTGCCTATTTAGCCAAATGGAAAAAAATGGGAATTGTGTATGACACGCGTGATTGTCGAGGCCGTCATGACGCAGTGGCAGAAGCGTGCGACTGTAAACGCGCGGATTGGGGATTCAATTCCCACCAGGGGATATGAATTATTATTTATGCATATTTTCATTTCCTTCACTCTAGTAACGCGCGTGGAAGCTGAAAAAAAGACACACATAACACATTTTAAGTGCAGAAGGGAAATCTGACCGCAGGTACAGTGATTTACATCGAAAAGATTAAGGTTTTCATTTTCCAGTAATTTTTTTTTTTCAATTTATAAAAGTGTTGGTATAAATAATCCGTCAATCAACACACAATAACAGTCTTAGACGAAGTTACCCTACACTTTTTAAAATGTAGGTTCACGCAATGGTCATGTATCAAAATTTTAATCGGGTAACGCTGAAAAGCTAGTGTCAAGACACTCCGTCCCCTGCACATTGTCCAATTTACGTGTGATGAGTGGCGGAACTGAATGCCGCACTTTGTCTTTTTAAGAATTCGAGAAGAACATCGAGTGTACATTGAACCCACAGCCGTTGCGTTTACTGTCACACGCTGTGCCTCAAAAAATAAATAGTCATACGAGTACTATATACTCATATTCTCTTTTTAAATCATTTATATAGAAATCCCGGGGGATTGTTCGAAAAGCTTTGAATGCATCTAAACAGGGAAGTTCTTTTGAAGATTTTTTTCTTAAGCGTGAGACCTTTTGTAGAGTCAGTTTTCAGTTAGTCAGTTCTTAAAGTGGGCATGAGATATAAACATGATTTAATTTGCACAATAGAAGGAAAAGTTGGCGGAAAATAAAGAACGGAGTGTCATGTTCAATCTGTACTAATACTCTAAAATTTAAGTTTGTTTAGTTGCACGTGTTAATCTCAGGAACTGATGCCTTAAGAATTATTTTCGCATTGTCTAGTCCATTTATCAAGGAAGGATATCGGCAATATTGTTTTTTATTTAACTCACTCTTTTTATTTAACTTACTCTATAAAATTTACTTATAAAACGTTCACTCTAAAATCTATTTAGTTACTTTGGTTTCAGCAAAATCGAATCCACAACCTTCAAAGTTTGAATAACCAATCCACATCCAACGTGAAACGATAACACTGAAAGTTAAAACTTATACTTTGCTATGAAAATTTTTTTTGCAATTCAAATAGAGTCAACTCTCGGAACTTTGAGAAATATTTGCATATTTTTTTTTTTAATTTTAAAACTGCGCTCAGTTTTTGTGTTTTTAAGGTTGATTTATTGAAGCATGTAAGTTTTAGGATTTAAATAGGCGATGGTCGTAGGTTTGATTTCCAATCAGGTGACGATTATATTTCGATAGTTTTTTTTTCGTTTCCTACGAAAATTCCGAAAATCATTTTTTTAGTACTCCCCTACACTCTTAACCTATCTACATTATTAGCTTCACGATGTATCTTGCAGAGAGCGGGGTAGGCAGAGGGAACCTGAGAACCTAGTGTTAGGAAGCTTCTGTGCCCCACTCTCCGCCAAATCTTGGCGGTATTTCTCGTTGAATGATATTGAGCACACGCTTGTGTAGCTTTTATAATTAACAATTATATTAATTTTTCCACCATTCGTAAGACAACAACACAAGCAACGTGTAATACTGCAACTCAAAACGTAATTTCTTTAAATTGAGCGTTTTAAAAAAATATAAAACAGAGTAAAGTATCACTACATTTTAAGAATTATTAGACAATTTTTTTAAAATGTTTAAAAAAATAGTCTAATAATTCTTCGCTAATAATTCTAATAATTCTTCGCGTTGAGGATCAAGCTGAAAGTCTGCAGTATCTTTTTTTTTTAATTGGGAACTTATAATAAAAATAATGAAAAGAGTTCGGAAAATGGTAATTTATATGTAGGTATATCACAACAAAATCTATTCACAAATTTTTATTTGTAGTTTATTTCATACAAAATAATAAAAGTGCATACTCTCACAAACTTAAGTTTGTCAATTTTTATAAGTTACGTTTCAGTTGACCTACGACCGTGAAAAATAGTACGGAACCCTTAGTCCACGACACGGACTTGCACTTGACCGGTTTTTTCTTACAACAAACATGTTGAAAATGTGTAAGACGTAAAATAAAAGAGCGAATACTGCAAAAAGCAATTCATTTCATACAAAATTACACTAGTTACGTGTAAAAAAAAGTAACGGAAACGACACGGAAATGCCAACGTTCAAATCCCCAGGTTAAATATCTCAAAAAGTACCGAGCGATGCAGTCTTTTTCTAACTAATGGAGGGTCGACCTAAATGCACGCAGACAAAAGCAGGTTATCTTCACGTTGCGTGTTTACTTTCACGCTTTTGTAACGACGTGTTAAATGATCTATACATGACTCTGTGAAGAGATTCTTTTGGATGATTTGGCACTATTTTCACTACATCTATACTTTAACGATGTTGTCATGGCGCATATGGCTGTAAACAAGATGGTTGTGGGTTCGATTCCCACCCGGGAGCATGAAATATTTAATATTTTCATTTCCTCACTGTGATAACGAGGCAAAGCGCGGCGTTGTGTTCCACCACTCAACACGCCATGCCTCAAGAATTCGATGGAAAGTGGGAAATGGAAGTGTCAGAAGCTAAATGCTGAAGAGTTTATTTGGTGAAACGCGTTAATCTCAGGAACTACTTGTCCGAATTGAAAAAAAAGTAACGTCAAACGTCATATATAGTTCAGCCTTGCCTGCGGTGAGAGTGACCACGGCAGATACACAATTCTTAATTATCCATCTTCACACTGTATATCGTACACAGCAGAGTAACCAAAGGCAACCTGTTAAAAAACTGCATTCCCCACTTTCCGCTTCATTTTACGAGGCATTACGTGTCAAATGGTGGAACTCAACGCCAGCCTTTTGCTTTGGTACCAGAGCGAAGGAAGAAATAAAAATATTAATAAATAAAATATTAATATATTAATTTCGATCCCTAGTCGAGGAAGTGAAATATTTATTTACGTTTATATTTCCATTCAACACGCAATGCCTCCAGAATTCGGCAGAAAGTGGGGAACGTAGTGTCTTAACACTAGGTTACCTCTACCTACCCTGCTGTGTGCGGGATACAGCGTGAAACTGATTTTTTTTGTATAAAAACTAATTATAATTCGTGATGAATATAAAACTAAATAAAATAATATTGTTACTAAAGTGTATTATATTCATTCTGAAAATATCCTGACTACGGCCACTGCGATATCATGTACTATATATTATATTCATAGTTTATTCCGCACAGCAAGGGAGGCAGAACGTAGTGTTAAGACACTCTGCTCTTCAATTCCGGTTCGATTTTGAGGCTTTACATATAAACTATCAGAATTAAGCGCCGCGGTTGCTCATGAGAAAGTGGAGAAGTAAAAATTAATTGATACATGCGATGGGACTGCCCACTGCGACACGAAGGTCTTTATACGATGTAATACAAAGATGTAAGATATTTGGTTTTGCTCTCTGAAACCTTGGCAAATAGGCAGCCTCTAGCAAAGAGGTGTAACCCTTAATTAAATACAATTAAAACAGTTTATTTTCTTATATTCTCCATATAATTATGAATTAGAAAACATAATAGAATTAAGAAAATATCTCATCTTCTGTATTCGCTCCGGTAACGAGGCAAAGCAAAGCGACGAGTTCCGCCACTCAACACGCAATGCCTCTTATTCACTTTACATAACTTACTTTTCCTTAATTGTAATTTCATTAAATACTAGGGTTCCCTTGCGGTTTTGCTTGCTTGGGAAAATATATACATTATTTTTTTTGCCTTCAGACTGTATTCCACATTTTTGTTTTTTAATTTTTTTTCCCATTTTTTTTTTCTTTTTTTCAAGGTTTCAAGGTTCAAGGACCTTTTCACAAACCAGCTAACTCTGTGTGCGTGAATTCTACAAGAGTTTTTTATTCGGTAGAAAATAGGGAACGAACTGTCATAAATCTACTTTCACTCTGCATATCCTGCTGTGTGCGGGATACAGCGTGAAGAGGTGCCAAAATAGTAATATAATTCGTGCAGACTACTTAGACACGTCCGTTCTCGTGCTCCCGTTGTTTCCAGTGTCCGCCAAACTCTGAGGCATTGCGTATTAAGTGGGGGTTTCTAACGCTTTAGCAGAGACGTAAATACGAAAAAATTGAAAGATTAATGAGAACACAACCAAGTGTTAAAATACTCCGTTCTCCACGAACCACATAGATTTCCAGACATTACATGTTGAATGGAACTTAACGCCGCACTTTAAATAACCGTCGCGTTTACAGTCACGTCTCAACACGTTCATATATAACTATCTATAATTTATTATAATCTAAAAACTACGGTACCCTAAAGCGAGATGCAGCATCCGCAATGGATATCAGCCAAGATCTCAAGAAAACCGGAAGATGGTAGACGCCAACACTGTTATCACCAAAATGAACTATTTAAATAGATTACAGACTATTTGCCAACGAGTGTGATCTATTTTTTTTTATATTTATCTTATTGAAAGAAAATAGAGATAGGGGCACAGGGTGATAACGTCTGATTGTAAAGATAGTAAGGTGAATAACGCGCAGCGTTGAGTTCCGCTACTCAATACAAGTTGACGGAAATGAGGGAGGGAGTGTTTAAGAGAGTAGTAGAGAGTAGCTATTAAGTTTCTCCATTGACTTTTTTGGGTTCCGTACCCAAAGGGTAAAATAGGACTCAATTACTAAGACTTCGCTGACCGTCCGTCCCTCTGTAACCAGGCTGTTTCTCATGAACCGTGATAGTTAGACAGTTGACATTTTCAGAGATTATGCATTTATATTGTTTCTATAACATAAAATACAGGATCAACCAACTATTTAAAGAGGCTCTCATACAACAGCCAACCCAAAGAAAAAAAATTTGCCTGTTTGCTAACACTTTTATCCGGAGAGTGATTTATACCTGAGTGAGTGAGTGAGTTAGTATACCTTTTTTAAGTTTCATCACTTCACTTTGCACACTCACTCCGTGGTCATACGTGGTCACACGCGGTGGTCGACTAAGACGAGAATTTTCTGCCACAATTATTATATCAAATTACCGTCAAAGCTTTCTGAGCTGCCTCGCATACTTAAGAACTTATCATAATTTTATCTACATTATTTGTTTTTCACCGTTTTAAAATAAATCACGGTGTTCAGTAGCGCCACGCAATGTCTCGAATTTGGAAAGGGGGGAAGGACCTCGCCACCTACATAACGTAATTTAATATGAAATGAAACACACACCACGGTATCATCAACAAATTTGAATATACAGGATGTTCACTGAAACCGTCTTTGTGTTTTAAAGTTTTTTTTAACAAATTCTATAGGCAGAATATCTATTAGTCACTTTTTAAATCTCCTATTAATTTCCATCTAATCTCTAGCAATTTTGTAAGCTATTGTTTGTGTGAAACTCATCATTTTTTGTTAATAAAGTTGTATGAAAGAACGACCTATATTGTTAGATATGTTATAAAATAGTCTCTAATCTGTTTGATCTGAGGTCGTGGCATAGTGGCACAACTTGTGGCGGTAAGCGCGACGGTTGTGGATTCGATTCCCAGACCGAGGAAATGAAATGAAATCATTTCCCCCAGATGGGAATTGAACCCACAACTGTCGCGTTTACAGTCCCGCGCTACGCCACTCCACCATGACTATTCTTTTTATAAAATGAAATAAAATTAAATATATTAGTAGTAATTTAGTGAATGTCAACCACAAATGGCTCGAGGCGTGTATTTTACTAAAGAAAATTACAATTTGAATAAGTTGTAGTTTCTGAGTTGATTGAAATGTTAGAATTTCTGATAACTGTCAAGGCGCAGCTATATGCTAAGTGAACGAGGATTACAGGTTCGATTTACATTCAGAGATAATTTTATTGTATTTGCGTTACTTACGTTTAGTTAGTCAATCGGTTGAGATCGCAGTTGTTTGGATGTGTCTTAATGGGAATAGAGTGACTTATACGGGATACTAGGTTCCCAGGTTCCCTCTGCCTACTGTGATATATGCAGGATAAAATAAACTAAAAACATAACATTTTAAAATTGTGTGTTGAATTCAGCCTGACACGTGTATGTATAATAATTACAGCAATTACAAATACAATATATTTAAATTTCTATATTGTATTTTTTTATTGAACGCAAGACGCTTACGCTGTACAGCGAGAAGCTGAAAAAGATGTGAAAAAAATCCTTCTACTATTAACTAAATGAGAACAGTCGTGGCGCAGGCCATCAGGGTGTGGTATGGGTTTGATTACCCTTGGTGCCCGCTGCCTGGCCTGCTAAGTGCGGGATACAGCGTAATGCTAACAAAAACTTTCTAGTCAGTCAGTCACTCACAATCTACTGAACCTACACATGTATGATCAGTGAGATGTCTGACCGTAGACGTGACGGTTGTGATCTCGATTTCTGCTCGGAGGGCAAACGGAGACATAGCGCGGTGTGGAGCTCCGCCACTATGCACACAATGTGAAAATTGGAGTGAAAAGTGGGCAAAGAGTGTCTTAGCACTAGGTTGCCTCTGTCTGCCTTGTATTTACGTGACACATAGTGAAGCTACAAAAATAACATGTAAAAAGGTAATATTGTGTTCAATGTTTAAATATTTTTTTGGCAATTGATATAAGTAGCAGTTTGTGATTCAATTCCCGCAAAAAAGTAGTAGCTTTGATCGAATTATCAATACCTATTAAATATTTCATTTTGTCGAGTGGGAATCGAATCCACAACCATCGTGTATACAGCTGCACGCTCGTGCCGCTACAACACGACTTGCCTAAAGAGATACGTCAGTAGCACTTAAATGCCTACGGCGTAGCGTCCACAATATCCCCAAACATAAAATATGTTAACGATATATAATGTATAGCTTGTACTTGTGACTTCGCTCGTGTTGTCAAATGGAAATAACTAATAGTATTCTGTGAAACATTCTATATTCCCGAGGTAACTTTGATCCTTCCAATAGTTCCTGAGATTAGGTAATGAGGCTAAACAAATTGTGCAGTTTCATAATATTAGTCTTTTTTAGCGTCACGTTGTATCTAGCTATCACACAGCAGGGTATGCAGAGGGAACCTAGTGTTAAGACACTTCATTCCGGAGTCATTGCGTGTTGAGTGGTGGAACTCATCGCCGCGGTCGCCTCGACAGAGACCAGAACGAAGAAATAAATATATACAATATTTTATTTGCTCGAGTGGGAATTGACCCCACAAACTGTAGCGTTGACAGTCGTCTTTAACGAATAATTATTTTAATTTGTACTAAGAAAAAAATTATAATTAACATTTTTTTTTCTTAATATTAATACATACAAACATTACATATATGAAAATACACATACCCTTAAAATCAATTTAAACCTAAAAATCGCTGAGAAGGGGCTGTAGTGGCGCAGCGGCACAGAATCCCACCGTAAAATGGTTGTGGGTTCGATTCCACTCGTAGGAATGAATTGTATTCATTTGCCTTGCTCCGGTAACAAGACAAAGCACGGCGTTGAGTTCTGCTATACAACGCGCCATGCGGGCTTGACTCGATCGGGCAAAATGTATGAAATTGTGTGTTTAAGCAGCCTACTCTGCTATAAACGGGATACAACGTGAGATATGAATACATACAGACACAAAGAAATTTCTCATATCGTATTAAATATAACATTTTCAACATATACAGTTGTTTCTGTATGTATAAGCAATACATGAATACATTAAAATACAAATATATAAGTGTGCGAGCCATACAAAGACCCCTCCAATATTAACGTAGAGCTAGACAAAAGATTTTACAACTTCAGGCTCATGAAGCGCAACAGATTAAAAAGTTCACATATATTTTATATCATATTACGATTTTTTGGTCTGTATGGGATTGTATGGAACATATTATATGTTAGAATCCAGGTGTTTCGACTAGTATTGTATAAAAAATTTAAGCGCATCCGTGCTACGTCAAAATGGCTACACAAATCTACTTACTACTTCTGCTATCGCAATCCAGTGCTGGGAACAAAGAAACTCGTACCCGCCACCCCTACCATATGTAGAAATAAAAAAAATCACATTTAAAAATTGGCAACACTCTATATGTATAAAAAATGATATAAAATATTTAGAAAATCAAAAATTCACTAAAAAGAGCTACGAACGGTGTGACCACAACCGAGTTTATTATTTAACCAATTAAATTTCCAGTTATTTGGCAATTAACAAGTAATTATAATCAATTGGTTCATATTATTTAATTTTTCTTTGTTTTTTTTTATTATGTAGAGACAGAGAAAGCGCACCGCCTCCGTTGAGAGCACGAAGCATACTGAAGCCTGAACTCTGCAGGGCTGTATGCATTGATTAGGCGTAGCTCAGTCCATACGTTTGTCTCACTCACTCCCATATATCTTTTTTCTCCTTCCCCCGCACGGAGAGACGGTAGAAATGAATTTTGGCATCGCAAATGCTCAATGGTTCTCAACATTAGTGAATTTTATTACTATATGTGTTTTTTTTTAATCAATATTTATATTTTTAAAATTGTTTCCATTGTTTTATACGGAATTCTAGAAAGTATTTTTTTTATCAATTTTTTATATGGAGCGTGCGAGCGAGCACTAGCCCCTAGCAATCAATTAACATCAATCTAATATGTATGTTAGTTCAGCAAAATCTACTTAACTCCGTTTAATGGAACATTGCAGTAATAAATTGCGTTATATGTTATTACATCCTCTGTATTGCATAGTATCTTAACATAGTGATTGGTCCCTAGAAATAACAGAAAGTCCAATAAAACGTTAACTTTAATTAGGTAAAGTTATTTAACTATACTATAAATACTTTTTACTTGCGGCTTCGCGTGGTCAACTGGTAATAACTAAGAATTGTGTATGACACATGATACATTTCAAAAGCTACGGACTGCTAGTTAACTAAATGACAATCATAAATATAGCCTACATTTTTTCTTAATATTTTGTTTGGAATTTAGTGTAAGGACACTTCGTTCTCATTAAGACACTTCCGTTCTCCATTTTCCGATGAATTCTAGAGGCATTATGTGTTGAGTGGCGGCACGCAATGCCTTGCTTTGCGTAACCAGAGTGAGAAAACGAAGTTATGAAATATTTCATTTACTCGAGCGAGTATCAACACCACACAGTCCTGCCCTGCGCCATGACTGGCCTCTCGATAAGTGGTTAATGTAATACAAAAAGAATATTTCATCTAAAAAGAAGTAGTTCCCCAGATAAGCTTTCAATCAATCTAATTGTTTAACTTTATAGTATTAATATAGAGTAGTATAGATTATTAGCTTTTTTTAATAAATTATATATCTCTACAGGCTCTATTCCTAACTAAAAATCTTGTTTTTGCCAAAAATATTTTCGTGTACGTTTCAAGTAAAATTCTTCAAGCCATGAATGATTAAGTAAGTTAACCTATTTTCCGTTTCAACGTTGTTGGATGGAAAAAAATCTGTAACTTTGAGAAACATAGTACAACGCACTGATTATTACATACATACATTTTTATGATTCATATTATGGGCTGAACCGATTTGGATGAAACTTATAACGTTTGCAATATATTGTGTAATTTATCTCTGCACGTACACAGATATATACTCGAGAAAAATGTATTCGTTTTTTTATCTTCACACTGTATAGGCAGAGGAACCTAGTGCTAAAGGGGTGTCTTCTTTTCTTACATTTTGTCTAATTTTCCTGCTGCTACTTATTATAAGATTTAATTTTAATTTTATATTTATATTTTATTCATGCAACACACAGGGTCAGAAAAAATTCTCCTGCAAGTTTATATATTCAATCTAAAACTCGTACTACAGTAGAACATACATAGTCCCATGGGAATCAAATATCCCTAATAATCGTAATTTTGAAGTAAGCAAGTCAAATCACTAACGAACTGACCAGGAGTAGGTCTAGAGTTCATTTGTACGCAGTAAAAGTTAGAGCGAGAGGTATAACAGTAATCTCTCCATAGTTTGATAAAACACTTCGGCCTGTCTAAATAGAATTACTGGTTTGAATTAAAAAAATATTTGTTTCTGTTGGATAGTCTATCTACGTAAGTGTTCAGACACTATGCAGCGCTTAGAATGTGTGTGTTATGTATCAACAAAAATAAAATATATTATATGAACAACACAATTCATATTGTTTCATACATAATTGTTAGTTATACTTCACCCACGTGGGTGAGGCAGCAGGCGGCACCCAGTAGTTCTATGCAGTGACTATGTCTTGCGAGACGTGGTGGTTGAATTTAACGTCACGACGCCACAACCGTCTCTAGATGCTGAGCCCCTTACCAGAGAGAACCAGAGAGACATCACACATAGTGCACCAACACGTACATTATTTTTTTGTAGATAGAGAATCAAACCCACAGTTTTAGTCGCAGTTGTTTGCAATCGCACGCTTGTACCCCTGCATTGGTGGTATTTAAAGCAGGTGAATATAAAAAAAAACATTTTACGTAAAACAAAGTGGTTTATCTGCATGTTCCTAACTTAAGAACATATTATGCTGTAAAGTTTTAAGTAGTGGAGTGTCCATTATTTTTAATATTTACATGAAAACAAAATGCACTTAATAAAACGCTTTATGCATTCTCTGTATAGAAACAATTATAAACCGTTAGGTTACTCAAAAATTCATTACCTGACTAGGAATCAAACCCACAATCGTTTCCCAAGCACTGCCCGAAGCCTGTTTTTTACTGACATGTTTCAAAATTTCTTTACTACACTAGTCTCAAGTTGTTTAATTTTCTCGCTGTGATGTGCAAGCTTGAGACTGTGCCTAGTATACTGTACAAAATTGAACCTACAACCATCATCCACAGTCAAACATCGTACTACGATGACGTTATTCTATGCATTTATTTACGATTTTTCTCTTTTTTGTTCAAACCCGCTACGCCGTAGCAAAATGCTACGCTTAGTACATTCATATTGTGGAGTTTGTGTATTTCAATTTCCGGTATCGAGAGGTTCATTGTCTATTTAAAATATTAATTGTTAAATGCTCTTTTTTGTTTGTTACTCTATTTTTTTTATTTAGTGATGTGTCACTGCAGAGTTGGTAGCTGCGTGCCAGAATAAGATATAGGTTTATTTATAGTTTCGCGTCGTATCCCGCATATAGTATGATAGGGAGAGGGAGCCTAGTGTAAAGATACTTTTTTCTCCACTTTCCCCTCCTTTTCCGAGACATTGCGTGTTGAGTGACAGAAAACAAAGCCGCGCTTTGTATTGTTACCAAAGATAAACTCTTTTTATTAAAGTTGGTTACACAGTTAATATTTTCAAAAAGAAATTTGAACTCATAATACTCATGTATTCTATATCTCAACAATGAATAGCTACGCGGCGTAGAACGCCGAAATTTGGCATGTAGGTAAGTTAGGGAGTATTGAAGATCACTAGAAGAGGACTTCTACGGAAACAAAGGTGCATGCTACGACTTGTATAAAATATATTGTTTTGACTTAGTAACAAGCGTTCCTTTTTCTTAGAAAATTGTTACTGAAACTAAAATACACGGTAAAAGATAATGTTTTCTTAGCAAATGGCTATATTGCTGGATAATATTTTGCATCGCTTGCATATTATAGTAGGGTAGACCTAGGATTAAAACACTCCGTTCTTTGTATTCTATTTAACATTACTTGCTTAGTGGCGGGACTCAACACTGCGTTTTTTATACCAGAATGGGGAATTGAAATTTATAATTATTTCAAAATTTAATTCAGGTAGCGTAACAAATAATATTAAAATGTACTTGAATCAAGAAGTTCGTTCTTAACACTAGGTTCCTTCTATCTACCGTACTTACTATATGCAGGATACAAAACCAGGACAAAGTTGTAGCTTAGAATAAAACGTTATAATTATTTGTCACATCTTATCCTACCGCATAAATAATATAAATGTAAATTATAGTCTATCAGGATGACACATAGGCTAAAATGTATATAAATATTTTGTATAACTTATACAAAATAACAAAAAATTAAACAAGTAAAGCGGCGGTAGGTCACTTGTCTTCTATATAACCCTCAATTTTTGAGGACTTCTAGATGGTTATAGCAAAAGTTGTTGACTAAAACACTTTTAGAACAAACTTCAGTGATTCTTACGCAGCTGCGTCTCGAATTAGCGCTATGTACGCGCATGGTTTTTATATTATTATTTTTTATTTTTGTCCCTTCACGCTGTATCCCGCATATAACAGGGTACGCAGTTCGGTGTTAAGATACTCCGGTCTCCGTTTTTAACACGTTTTTCTTAGGTCAACTTGTAACTATATGTTTAATAAAATATAAGATACTAATTTGACACACTTGTAATAATTGTAGCTTAGAGGACAATACAATAATATGGTATCATCGAGCTGGCCTGATGACGGAGCCAGGACCCGAAGAGTGGAACTCTTCAGAGACTACTCGAGTTAAGGCTCATATAATTTATAGCTTCAGGCACATTCTATAGAATTTCATTTAGAAGAGCAAAATATTTTTGTATCTTTATATTTTCCTTTCACGCTTTATCATACTATACAGGATAGGCAGAGAGTACCTAGTGCCAAGACACTCCGTCCTATGAATGCGTATAAATTCTAATATTGGTAGTATTTTCACATAAAATATATTCTGCATAAAAGGATTTTGATCCCTTTTTGACACGTATTCTTCATAAAATGTACTCGTATGAAAATACATTATTTAAGAAACGTAAGCATTTGGCCGAACTGATCGACGGCTTGTGTGAAATGAACTGAATATGAAAAAAGGTGTAAATAAATGTGTTTTTATATATAGAGTCAGTGGTCGTGTATTAAAATTTCAATCGAGGACGCTATATTACCCATGTGGCAGATTAGGCAGAAGAAACCCCCCCCACAACTTAACACTCCATTCCCCACGTACCGCCCAATTTTCGAGAATGGCGGAACTCAACGCCGCGTACATTGCCTTGCTACTAGAACAAAGAAATGAAAATATTTCATTCAATCGGAAATATGTTAGTACTTTTTTTTTACAATCACGCGTCACACCTATAGGTAGATATAGCACAGAGTGTCAAGTCACTCCATTTTCGCCGCCTAAGATTTTATACAGATATAGCGTATTAAAATTAAATATGACATTTATATGTATAATCAGTCACCCTCTAGTATATGAACCCACAATCATCGTGTTTACAGACACCCATATTCCCACTGGGTCTCTTTGGCGTCTTCTATGCTATACATGTATAGTATATAAATACTATATATTATATAGGAAAAGTCGGGTAGAAACACAAACATCTAAATACAATTCCCAAAACGCTCGTAAATAAAGGCCATATTACCTTCGTGGTTGTGTAGCGACAGCAAATAAGATTTTTTAAATTTATTTATTTTTATAATAAGCGAAGTGGTGAAGTAATAGCAGAGTGGGCAGGGAACCTAGTCGCAATTTTTGAGAACCTACGTATTAAGTGGCAGGAATTAATGTCTGAATATACATTCGTACATATACGCGGAAATAATTTCATGAGAAACAGATCTTCTCCTGCACAAGAGCAGATGGACGACTAGAAATCTTTGAAGGAACCTTAAAAAGGTAGTGACATAAATTTTTAATTCGGTCGTGGCGCAATGTTACAGCATCAGTCTGTAAACGCAACACTTCGGGTTTTGTTTGTTTTTATTTCCTCGCACTGGTAGAAAGACTAACCGCGGCGTTGAGTTTCACTAATCAACACTTCGTAGCAACGTGTTAATTACTGGACATCGTGAGTGGGGTGTCTTAACACTAAATTTCCTTTTCTATCTGAAGGACACAGTTCCTAGCATACAAAATTACATTAAAAATAGAAAAAAATGTTTTTCTACTAACGCTACACATAGTGACAATCTGTTTGTCTATTATTAAATAAATTCCATTCTCACTGTACATGACTCCTAATACTATGTACATAAGATCTGTATTGTCTTGAAAAATTTCACTTATTTTCAAAGGAAAAATAACCTTATGTCAAAAAGAATAAGGTATATAAAGTTTCTATCAAAATATTGATATGCTTTTGAATTGAGTGAAAGACAAATATTAGGTAGTTTTTCTTAGCTTCACGCTGTATCCCGCATGCAGGCAGGTTGACAAAGGGAACCTAGAGTTAAGTTCCCTCTATTTACTTAACTACTCTGGTAAAGAAATTTAGTGATCTAAGACAAAGCGCGGCGTTAAGTTCCACCACTATACAATATACAATGCATCGAATTAGGACAGAAAGAAGTGACCGGAGAGTCTGTTCTAACCATTCTATGCAGAATAAATCATAATTAAAAAAGTGTACTTTTACCGTCGTGGCGCAGTCAGTGGCGCAGCGTCTGACTGGTATGGCAGTTGTGGGTTCGATATAACCTCGGGGTGATAAATTATTTTTCATTTCTTTGCTCTGGTAACGAAGCGATACGCGGCGTTGAGCTACGTCACTTAACACGCATACCTCGAGAATTCGGTGGAAAGTGGAGAACGGAAGTGCGTTAATGAAACGACGTATCTTAACTTTATGCTCCCAGGATCCTCTCTGCTCACCCTACTAAGAGCTGGTAACAATGTGAATCTAAAAAGGTTCTCGGCTTCATTCTAATATGCATATTGCGCAAATCTTATTGAACAATTCTGTCTATTAATGAAAACCGCATTAAAATCCATTGCGTATTTTCAAAGTTCCAAGCGTGTATAGCTACCCAGCGAATTTGTTTTATACTGTGTAGAGAATCATAATTATGTTATAACAATTGAAAAATTTTAGGTACCTACTCGTGTAAGACTTTTTCTTCCTAAAAAATAATATTATGTTTTAATCTTGTATAAAAAGGTTCTTTTATACTTTACTGAATAAAAACAAAAGGATTTTTCTGAAGACCGTCGTAGCGCAGTGGGTCAGCGAACGAATGTAAACGTTCCCACTCAGGCATATTAATTCATGGTCAGGTCATCTGATGGTAAGTGATCGCCGCTACCCACGACCATCACATTCACAGTCTCGCACTGTGCATATAGCATTTTGAACATATAATAAAACAAATAATAGAAATAATATGAAACAAAATATATATTAATATCCATACGTTCCGAACGCTTTGCGGGATATGGACGGTGGTATGCGGAAAGGAAGAATATATCTCAATAAAACTCGTAACGACAAAAACGCGGTGTTGAGATCTACCAGTAAACACGAAATGTCTCCAGAATTCGGCGAAAAGTTGGGGACGTTAGTGTTTTAATGGGAACGGAGTGTCAAAAATAATAATAGTAATCAAAATCGGGATCGAATTGCGAAACGGAGTCTCTAGTGGGTGATGCGTGGGGAGCGTCTTGGCGTTGCATATTGAGTAGCATAACTGAACGCCGCAGTTTATGCTATAACCGAAGGGAGAAAATAAAAATAATCCATTGCCCCGAGTGGAAATAGAACCTACAACCGTCGCAACTTCAGACAGACGCTGTGTAAATAAAAAATATATTTTCTTGAAAGCATTTACTTTTAATATAATTTACATGTGAGTTCATTCCACTGTGAATGTTTCATTTGAAACTTTGTTTTTAGGATTCATTTGTTTAATACTTTCCTCTTAGTTATGCAATGTCGGTGACTTAATTAAATTTATTTTTTGCCACTTTTTATTTATAATTCGATTGAAATAAAACAAAAACAAAAAAAAAGTTAAGGGAAACTTGCCAAAATATAATAATAAAAATTAAATCAGTTATTCCGTTTCTCAGATAAGCGTGAACCTCGTACATAAAGCACAGACAAATAGACAAAATTTTAAAAAATCATTGTTTTGGGTTCTTTTACATTATTAAGGGCTACATTTTTTTTCATATATCTTTTTGTCAGATTTTATTATCAGTATAGGTATAGATTTTAAAATTATATGAAACTTTAGTTTTTAGTCTACAGTTGATGTTAAACAAATAGAGTTATTAAAAGTTCAAAAGACGAAAATAATCTAGATTAGTAAATAAATATTTGTGTAATTCGAATGGGCGAAGTCACATGCTTAATTGGTGGCTACAGTTGGGGCTACACTAGGCAGTAATTTGGCATTAAAACTTTACATTCGTTATGTTTCTTTCGCAAACATTTTATCATATATTTTCTTTCTTTCTCTTATGTACATTTTTTATATATATAGATATAGGTAATAGTTACATATTTTGTAGTAGATAATATTCTACATGCGGGATTTCGCAAATACCGAGAACCCGCGGGATTGACAATTCGTAGTCCTGCCAATACCGACATTGAATACATGCTGCGGGATTAGAAGCTCTTATACTAACACGGCAAGTCAAATATAACTTGTAATAAGAGGATGTACCTCTCTCGCATAACACCGTCACGTCAAAGTTTAACCGTCTGCAATTCATTTGGGAAATAAAGCTGTTTACATACAATTGTAAATGCCCATATATGGAATGAAACGCACGCACGATACATGTGGTTTAGGCTGATTTTGATTGGAATATTATATTAGGATGAGAGAGGCCTGGGTTCAATTTAATGTTGGATTTTTTATAAGAAATAAGAAATAATAGGCAGAGAGGACCTAGTGTTAAGATTGTTACCTACCTACCTATATTCAGCCCAATTACCAAGACATTGAGTATTGAGTCTTCTTCTTATTCTATCTATTTATTCTATCTATCACTTATTCTATCTTTTTTATGCAATACTTGGGTATACAGCAGGATATAAAGTAGAATATAGACTCACTATCACATACAAGCAAATTTTTCAGATAATTTTAGCAATATTGATCGTTATAATAGATTTTGTTGTTTTAGGCCTCTCTCATATATTTACTTTTCATTACACGAACGGTTTGTTTTTAGCAATTATATTATGTATACTGAAGCTTGTTATTTAACCGACTTCAAAAAAGAGAGTTATCAGTTCGACATGTGTGTATATGGTATTGAAGGAATTGGATTATAGGAACCTAGTGCTAAGATTGTTTCACACTTTCCGCCAAACTTTCGAGAGTGGTGGAACTCTACGCTGCATTTTGTCTTCTTACTAGCTGCAAATAAATTATTTCCCTCGTGGAAATCAAACCCACAATTGACGTGTTTATTGTCTCCGTGCTGCGCCACGACAGCATCATCTTTCTTTTCTTATTATTTTAGGATAGGTAGAAGCAGCCCAGTGTTAAGCCTCTTCTCTCGTTCACTCATCGACTCGAGGCATTTCGTGTTGGGTGGCAGAACTCAACGCCGCGCTTTGCCTCGTTACATGAGCGAGGAAATCAAAATATTAAATGTTAATTACCGCGAGTGGGATTCGCACTCATCCTGTTAGAAAAGCTACGGCATTGAGTTTTACCAATCAACATGCAATATTATAGAAATTGGGGGGAAATAGAGTGCTTTAACACTAAGTTTCATCTGTCTTCTTTGCTATATTGCAGAATACAGTGTAAAACTAAAAAAAAATGTAGGACTTAATAAAGGGAGGAGAAGGAGAAGGAGGAAGTGTACACGGAACCCACACAACCACTCACAAATTAACACAAAATCACTATTTAAAGCAAAATCTCAATTATTCTCTACCATTATACACGTGCAACTAATTACGTTATCAAATATTCAAACGCTTATTAAAATTTGGTCAAGCTGATTTAGACTTTATATTTATAACAATAAAGTCCAAATGAATGATATTTCTTAAGGAGTTTAGGGTACTGTGTGAATTTCAAAATATTTAAGCTATAGGATAACGGATACAATTTCACAATGTATATGTATATAAAAGATTTATGTATGTATAGATATAAGTAATTAACACCGTACTGGTACAGTGGGAGCGTCTTATTATCGATTCCATTTCGCTGTTGTTGTGTTGTTTTCGTTTGGGACCTAGTGTTAAGAACCTTTTGCCTATGTGTGCGAGATACAGCGTGAAACAAAAAAAAAGTTTAAACTATGTGTAAATCAAAAACTTAAACAAAGCTCAGAAGAAACCGAAAGCTCTATCTCCATTGTAAGTTACGTCAAAGTAATTCATCTAAGTTCAGACAAACTTGTATCATGTTACAGTTCGGTACAGTTCGGTTTGAGTCACGTAATACATTAGAATACACGTTTTTTTATATCCCGCCGCAGCAGGCCAGGCAGGGTGCGCTAGGACGACCTCATACTCAACTTTGTGGTTGATAATGATAAAGAAAATAACCCGACTGGGAGTCGAACCCACCACCGTCGCGATTACAGTCGTTCCCTGTGCTCTTTTCTTTGCAGGTGGTTAATAAAAATATTTTCATTTCAATAAAAGTTTATAGAAAGTTAGTATTGTGGCGTCCGACCCGCGAAGGCCGCTACGTTTTTATTTGTTCAAATCTTGACCTATTTTCGTTCAGGTTGAAATTTCGACTTAAAAAAATTATAATGGACTAATATCAGTATTGAAATACGGCCGTGGATTCAATTCACACTCGGGGAAATGTTTATTCTTAAATTATTTTCATACCCGCCTTTTCACTTTTGGTTAACAAAGCGCGGCGTTGAGTTCCGCTAAATATTCTAAATATTAGCATTAAAATAGAAACGAATCTACTATTATAATCTTACCTTTTGAAGACATCGGAGTAGACGTCGTGTTGCTCGCCACCAGCGTTGCTATCTGTAACAAAGGTAAATTTTGGTCTTTTATTTTGTAATTTGCACGAAATCGGCATTTTTTTGTACACAAGAAGACTGAGGCGGATCCAGCCTCAAAACAGGTTGTGTGTGCCTCCTCAAATCGGCCAAGAGTGAGTCGGAGGGCTCACGATCAGTTTTCCTATTCTCCGACCTGAGAGATGACCCAAAAGTTAGACATTTTAAGTCAAATAGGGTTGTAGGCATCCCTTTCGCGCCCGCGGCTGTGATACTACACTTGGAGAGGAAACCTAGTGTTAGGACATCGATGACTCTTTGTCATTTTTTTATATAAAATATCTGACACATTAGTTAAGGGTTAAATCAGAGGATGGTTTGTAAAAAAAATGTCATGCTTAGATTTTGTTTTACATTTTTTTAGCTACACGCGTACTCCAGAGTAGGCAGAGGGAATATAGTGTTAGACACTCCGTTCCGTCCAACCCACAGCACTCAACGCAACTCATTGTCTTGTTACCAGAGAGAGAAAATGAAAATAATTCATTCTTTCGAGTGGATATCGAGTCCCTTCACAGTCTCGTTTACAGTCATTTCCTTAATTACTATATCTATTTATATTTATAAACGTACCCACTGAGTCTAGATTTTTGCCCACTCATCCCAACATTGGGTCTAGATTTTACAAGTAAAATCTAATGTAACTACAAGTTCAAAGTTCCTCGGACACGAGCAGGTCTCTTTTAAAATTAAACAATGGTTATTATAACGTTGTATTCGCCCGAGGGCTGCGTGTTTCCACTTTCTTAGTTATTTTATTTAAAATTATATAACAGATATATATTTTATTCTTACTAAACCAGACTTAAGAATAATGCTTAGACAATGGATAGAGCTCGGCGTCATAACCACCTTATTAATTTATAAAGATTATAATCAGTATGTTAAAAAGTTACAAGCTATTTTACCTTTGATATTGTTAAATTTCACACTATATATTCTGAATTTTTTTAGCGTTTAATTTTAATTCTACTATAGCGTGAAGGGATTCCCCCCAATCCCCGAAATACAATTGAACCCGCGACGGCCACTACCTACTTACTTTATCACGTCAATCTCGTGGTACAATGGACGCTTTCATAAATTCAAGTCTGTAATTAGCCGCCTGTAGCCTCCGAGCGATACACGACAGCTAAAACCGCGTTTACAACTTGAAACAACTAAGGAAATTATGTGACTTCGCTTGTAAATTTAGAGGGGAAGGTATAGACTAGGCCGTATTACTGTAAACGTGCTTGTGTAGTTAGAAAAAACGCGACGCGTACATGGGTTCCCTCTACCTATGCTGCTATATACGTGAAGCTAAAACAAATTCTTCAAATTACGAAGAGTCCACTCTGTGGTTCTCCATCTTTAATAATGTTTAAAATATAGATTAATAGGAATTACGTCATAAAAGCTTCGATACATTATATATTATTTATTGTTCGATTATGGGTTGGAGCGTGAATCCTATTTACTCTAATTATTTCATTATACTATAGAGGTTTTGAATTAGATAAAATATAATTATTCTATTCTTTGATTATTTTTTGTTATTCATATTACAATTTATTAAACATAAAATATATTATAAAGTATGAATAATATTATCGTTATAAAGAAAATCTATTATTAACTCTAGGTTCCCTCTGCCTACTCTGCTATATGCTTGAAACAGTATGAAGTTAGAAAAAAATCGTAAATTATCGCTATGTGCGGAGTACAGTGTGCTAACACCATCTACGGTATTTTTCTACAACTGTTGAAAAGCGGCTTCTTTGATGTTCATGTAGTATCAACGTTAAAAAATAGATGGCGCTGTTTTATATTATAACTGAAAGGTTCGCTTCTCGATTTTCGTACTAAAACACTAAGTTAAGTGAAAAGCTCCATAGGTGTCGCTGTATACAGTTAGACCTTTTCGGATTCGTACACTTCGATTTATACTTTTTAGTTTCTCATTACACAATTACAAAACACAATACAATTACAATTACTAACTGTACATATACAATAGTAAAATAATTTAAATTGTACGTATGATATTAAAAAAGTATTAACAAAAATCCTGTAAATCTACTAGGTAGCTCCTCTAGTGCTGCACGGGGTCGTGGGCGGCGGTGACCACCACCAGGAGACCCGAGCGCTCGTTTGCCTTGTCCTTTTTCCATAAAAAAAAAAGATAAAAAAATATTATATTTTTTAACCAACGAAAAAACTGAAGGACTGATGAATTCGATTCGTATTTACTTAAAATCGGTAGAAAAGATCTAGTGTCAAGTCACTACGTTTTCTGCTTTCCGCAAAACTCCAATCATTGATCGTGTGTTCAGTGATGGAACGGCGTTCAACGGCGGCAACTTGATTTACTCGGTAAGAAAATGTGATAGCGATCGAACACGTAACCATCGTTTACAGTCAGACAGAATAGCCAAAAACGAGAAAAAATGACACAATGCATAAAGTACGGATGGATGGAGAAATATGTCAATAAGAACTCATTAATCTAACCTTTAAGATGAACTAAAACATTAAAAATAACTACCGACTCAAATAAATTGTTTTTATCAAACATAGAGCAGCGTTGAGTTCTGCCACTCCACACGCAGTATCTCGAATATTAGGAGATATTTGACGGAAACGGAGTATCTTAGGTTATTCAGCTATATGCGTGATACTACGTGAAACTGTGAAAACGTGAAAAATATTGTAAGACTCTACAATTTCTTAAGATTACAACACGCCATTGTTTGAAACTTTTTTAATTTTATTCTTTTATTGCAATTGTTTCACTTAACAATACCGACAAGAGTCCGGTCAAGTGCGAGCCATAATTGCCCACCGAGGAGTTCGTATCAATTTTATAACTGTAATCAAAATGGAGGAGAGACCTATTTAAGTTGACCAAAAATTGCACTTATTTTGTATCAAATGAATTACAAATGTAAGTTTGTAATATTATTTTCTGCGACATACCTATACATTTCTAATTATCAGTTTTCAGATTTTTATTTATACTGTAAGTTCCTACTCGTAAAGCCAGGCCTGGCGCAGGGCACAAGCTTGCGTTTGCAAAGGCGGACAGGTGGTGGGTTCGAATTCCCACTCAAATTAAATATTTAACAATTTCAATTCTGTTCTCAATTTTTATGATTTTTATTGTGTTGACTTCAATTTCAAAATTTCTGTAGATTCGAATTTTCTTTAGATCTGCATATTTGGTATTAATTTCAGGTTGATATCTCTAGACGATCTTGATATAAATGGTTTCGACAGACGGACAGACATACAGACCGATAAGAAAGTGATTCAGTAAAGGTTTCATATTTTCTTAAGGTTCGAAAGCTTAACAATAGTGTACAACAGTTTAATTTTTTTTAAATCTTGTGACATACTTTTCACAGAGCATTTACGTTCTAGAAATAATTAACGTAAACTAAAGATATCCACCAAAAAATCATTTAAATATTACAAGTTAAAACGAATACCAAATAAAGTACATGAAAAATATAATTTTCCTTTAATAATCAAATCAAAATCTGTGTAACACGTTTTTTTTAGCTTCACGCTGTAGGCAGACGGGACATTTCGTTCCCTACGCGTTAACCAACTTTCGACACATTGTATGTTGAGTGGCGGAACTTAACGCCACGCTTTGTCATCTTAATAGAAAAAAGAATATAATATATATATTTTTTAAATAATGAAATATCAAATACTCTTCATACCAATATGGATAATCAATTGCTCACAACTGGAGAAGAATAATTCAGAGGTCTTCATTACATATTCTGGACACAGTGATTTAGAGAGACCTGAACCTGAGAAAGCGCAAAAGGTAGAAGAAAAAACAGAGAAGATAGAGAAAAAGCCAGAAGTCACTGAAGCTACGGAAGGAGTGGTGTTCATACCAAATGAAAAGCCAACTTTTCGAGTTGGTGATGAAATGAGAGTCGATGATCTTATGAGTAATAGACGTATTGAAGACCTGATGCGAGACGTGAAATTAGCTACAGGTATTCAGTGTACGTTCCTAAGTTGTGTTGTTGGACGATTGCCATTAGGAGAAATGGAATTTTTGTTTTAGTTTCACACTGTATCTGTACGAGCAGGCAGAGGAAACCTAATGTCTTAACACTCCCTTGTCCATTTTCCGTCAAATTTTTGAGATATCTACGTGTTGAGTAGTGAAACTCAACGTCGCGCTTTGTATAACCAGAAATAGGAAATGAAAATTAATCTTTCCCCTGAATGGGAATCGATCCAACATCTGTATCTCTTGAATATATGACGGGTTTAAATACATCATAAACTAACTTTCCAGAAAATCCTCACCAGGACACGCTCTTCATATCCGGCAAAAATAATGACAATGTTGAAAAACATGAAATTCGAAGACAAAACACAGAAGGTGCTGGGAAAGGTTCAAATCCAAAAAAATCTACCAAAATAACACAACCCAAATTAGACTGTACCCATTTGGATTGTAATAAAACTGTAAATTCAGTTTGCGGAGAAAGAGAAATTGAGAGGAAGTGGAAGTATCGTTTATTTCTAAACGAATGCTTTTTTAGAAAAGTTAATTGTGGATTTCAACATGCTACTAATAGTAAGTTATGTGTTTAGCTTCACCTGTATCCCGCACAGAGAAGGGAATGCAGAGGTACCCTAATAGATTTCTTTCCCTGAGACACTAAGTGTTGAGTAGCGGAACTCAACACCAAAATTTGTCGCCTTACCAATGCCAGAAAATAAAAACAATTAATTTCTCTGAAAGGAAATAGAACCCACAACCCTCACGCACCTAGACGCAACACAGAGGCACACTCTATATTAAGTGATCGGTATCTGTACGTGGAAGACATATTATTGGGCCAATACACGCACGCTAATCTCAGAAACGGCTTCACCGATTTAAATGCAATTTTCACTATTGTATTTTGGCAGACTTTGTTGTATTTCAATCTACAGAATAAAACGGAGAATATAGTGATTGTTCCATTTATTAATCTATGTAGCCAGCATAAATAAGTTGTAACTGCGCGTATAAGAATTTTGACGAAGGTTGATGAGAAGGTCACTATAGCTTAGTGGTCAGAGCTCTTGGACGGTTTCCAAGGTTAGGTAGCTTTTCTAATAAAATATATCTTACATTTTTTTATTTTACAGGATATGTGTTAGTGCCTAACCAAAAATGCAAAAATACAGGGGCCCATTATGTATCTCGTCCGTTTGTATTTAAACCTAGACCTATAAAAGAAGAAAGGAAAGCCGTATTGAACGAAACAAGAAGATCATTTTCTTCTAGAAGGTGAAGTTTTCAAGTAACTTTCCCAGTTAATATAATAAGCGTGTTAGTGGAGATAGAGGGGACACACGATGTCTCAAGGATCCGACGGAAAATGACGAGCGGAGTGTCTTATCACTAGATTCCCTCTGCTTACCCGCGGAATATATGCTGAAATAATCATCTTATTATTTTTAACCAGTTTTTTTTAGCTAACTTATGCCTGTAAGCGTGTGACTGTTAACGTGACAGGTTGTGGGTTCGATTACCGCACGAGGAAATAAAATATTTATTAATTTCATTTCTTTGCTCTGATGTCGAAGCAAAGCGTGGCGTTGTGTTCCATGACTCAACACGCAATTCCTCCAGAAGTAGGGAGCAGAGTGTCTTAACACTAAGCTCTCTCTACCTACTCTTGTTCATAAGGGATACAGCGTGAAGCTGATTTATTTTAATCCATTTAAAATTCCAGGTCTCTGAACATAGGTGTAGATGGTGGCTTCTGTGGACATCCGTGCCCTACAACGTGCACAGACGACTACGACCCGCAATGTGGGATGTCCAGCAGTGGGACTCGAAAAGTGTTTCTAAATCACTGTAAATTAGACTATAATTCCTGTGTATATAAAGTTGGTATGTTTATTCCTTATTTTTGTATTTGTAAGATTTTTTTTTCAGTTTTTTTTTCGTTAAGACACTCCGTTCCCTTTCTGCCTTACTTTGAGACATTGCGTACTGACTAGTGGTCTTGTTACTGTTACTGAGTAGGAATAAAACCGAACCGTCAACGGTCGCGTTTACAATCTGAAGCTGTAACGCTGCGCGACGACCGTATTTTTGTATATAAAACTATTATATACCGATTATTAATATTATTGTTTCAATCTGTTCCAGTGTGGCATCGACGCCCCTTGTCTGAATGCGTTGGCGGCAGGAAGGCGGACATGAACCAGAACCGAGGCTTCATAGGGTGGATGCAGCGTGTGGGCATCGTCGATGGGAAAGGACGATTAGTGTTAACTTAATGCTAGATTACTTTTTTAGAAACACCATGTATAGTTAGACAGACATCCCGATAGAAAGATGCCGTTTTCATTCATAAATTACATAATTATTTAGAATAGAAGTAGAAAAGTATAATATTATAAATGTGGCAGTTTGTGAAGATGGATGTTTGTTCCAATATCACACAAAAACTACTTAACAGATTTAGATGAAACTTTACGGTAACCTTCTACAACAGAATAACACATAGGATACAATTTATGTAAATATTTTGTATAATTTGTCTGCAATATAATAATAAGTTTAAACGGGAGAAGCCACGTTTGAGTCGCTAGTTTTTTATATATGTACGCCTAATTCCTAATATTCAGTCTAGACTCTAGACTACACTAAAAGCCTTGTCCAAGAAAATTTACAGCCTTTTAGTGATCATTTTCTTATTAATCGTCCATTTTTTTAATGTATGTCATAAGAGGCCGCCAGTAGCGCAGTGGCACAGCGCCTGACTGCTAAGACGACGCGACGGTTGTGGCGTATAATAGACGTATTTTTGTTTAATGTATAAAAGTGATATTGAAAGGAAGTTGTTGTATGTTTTAATCAAATTTAGAGATAATGAAACCATTAAATTAAATTTTCTTACACAAAAAACTCGTAATTCAAACCGCCGACACAAAAATTCTTTAAAGTGAACAAAGAAATGTAATCGATATGAAATCGTTAAGACCAGTAAAAGTTGCCTTCATCCTTTCATCAAATAGACAAGAGCTGATGATTCATCGAAAATCAAGATCAAACGGCATAATATATTTTCTTGAATGATGGTTTAGAACACTCTCGATTAAGTTACCTTTCACCAAAAAAAACTACATCAAAATCGATTCATCCGATTGGGAGATACGGTCACATACATACACACACATACGTCAGACTTATAACATCCCTCTGTTTGCGTCGGGGGCTAAAGATCCAGAGTTTTTTTAGAAGTTTCTTAAAAAAAATTAAAAATCTTACTTAACAAATTACGAATATTCATTAGGAGTTAAATATTCATAAGATACTGTTATCTTGTTAGAGTTATTTCAAAGAGGGTTTAGGCGAATTTACATACAATTTTTATGCTATTTGAACTTCTACAGACTATTATGGCACAATAGGATAACGAGCGACTATAAACTGGGAATGTAACTGTTGTCCTGGGTTCAATTCCCACTCAGGGGAATAAAATATTTAATATTTTAATTTCCTCGCCTGGTAACGAAACAAAGCACGGCGTTAACTTTCGCCACCAAACGGTGTTTGGCTGTAAGCACGACGACTGTGTTAATTACTTCGCTCTAGCAAAATCACAGAACGCAGCGTAAAGTTTCGCCATTCAACATATAATGTCAGAAATTGGGTGATGCATGGAGAACAGAGTGTCTTAACAATAGGTTTCCTCTGCCTACCCTGTAAAAAAAAGTTCAGTAAAAAAAATATAATTTAATGAAGTATCTTTATCTGAACTCGCATTTCTTACTATATTTGCATGCGAGTACATATATCAGTAATTTATTACTATTACTTGTAATGCTGAGGCAATTAACATTTTGGCATCTAAAGAGTATCACTCATACATACACACGGTCTTAAAGAGTAAATTTATCTTTATTTATAGCTTCCCGCGTGTTAAGACACTCCGTTCGACACGTATCCTGTTATCGACACATTGTGTGTTGAGTGGCGGAACTGAACATCGCGCTTTGCCTCGATATCAGAGTGAGAAAATTAATAAATATTTACTTTCCTCGAATGGGAATCGAACTCACAACCTGTCACATTTACAGTCACACACTTGTGCCCCGGCGCCACTTGTGCCCGAAATATTTGCTACTATATTTTACTTATTCTAACAGTATGTAGTAATGGATATCAAAGTAGATCATTAATATAAGCTACAACGCGTGCATGGTTAAGAGGGAATGACATTTTGTTTATCTATTTTAGGTACCTACTAATATTATGTAGCTGAATTGTTTGTTTGGTTGAATACACTAATCTTTGGAACTACTGGTTTGATCTGAGAATTTATTTTTATGTTGATGAAACTACGCGGCGTTAAACGCCGAAATTTGTCGCGTATTTACTTTATGAACTTAGGAGATAAAGGGAACGGTAAAAAAGAGTACTTATATGTCGTACAATCCAAGCAAACGAAGATGTGGGCTACCGCTAGTATAATATATCCTAAAGCCCCCCTCAGAGCGGGCGTTATAAATTTATAGCCTTTACCGAAGTGTTAATAAATTTTCAAGTACATTACTGTCAAATGCAAAAATTAACTTATGGGGTAATGGGGGGAATGGGTTCGAATAACGTAACTTCAGGTTATATTTATAACTGATTTAAAAAAATAAAAAAAACAATATTCCAACCCACCGCCCTATTCCTGAGATATTAGGTGCTGAGTGGCGGAAATCAAAGCTGCGCATCGTCCACCAGAGCGGGGATATGAAACTAACTTATTCCTCCGGAAAGGGAATCGAACCCATGACAATAAGAACTTCTTGTAATATTAGTTTAAAAGTATAGATACAAATAAGCCTTTCACGGGATTCGAGTCTGCATACATTTGTATGAAACGATTCTCAAGGGGAAGAACATTTTAATCAAAATCAACCCCTAAATTAGATCTTGATTAAAAATTAGAGAATTTACAAAGCAATTGAAAATGTACCTCGAGGGTATAATTATGTAAAGTATGAAAAAATTAGACGCCTTCATGGCACAGCGGTACAGCGCCTGACTGTAGGCACGACGGCTGCGGGTTCGATTCCTGCACGGTGGAAGTAAAGCGCGGAGTGATTGATTCTTATGGTGTATTGTATTTTACAAATACTGGCCTCACATTACTTGCTAGATTTCACATACACTAACACACATACTAACACGGTAAGTAAAAAAAAAATTTTTATCATTTTCATATTTCACTATACACGAACGAATTATTTCGAAAATTTAAAAGATTGTGCGGTGCGTCAGGAACGCAATGTCTTAACACTAGGTTCCCTCTGCCTACCCTACTATCTGTGTGATACAGCGTGAGGCGAAAAGAAAACAATTTTGAAACCACACCCTTAGCGTTCATTGAGACATTTCGACATGGAACCCGTTACCCTCGCAATAATACAACCCCCCACATAACTAAACGTATAACATTTCTTGCAAGTTTTTAATTAAATATTAAAATTCATGCTACAAGCCGCGATAAGGCGCGCCATTGCGGACGTAGTTGGATGTAATATCTCGATATTTTAAATATTTCAGAATAAATTTTTATCGATGGTTAAAGATTTTTTAATTTATAACTAATACCGAAGCCGTCATGGCGCAGCGGCACAAGGGTGTGACTGTAACGTGACGGTTGCGGGTTCGATTCCCATTCGAGGAAGTGCAATATTTATTTAAGTTTATATTTCCATTTCTTCGCTCTGGTGTCGAGGTAAAGCGCGCCGTTGAGTTCTGCTATTTAATACTCAATGCCACCAGAATGCGACAGGAAGTGGGGAACAGAGTGTCTTAATAATGAGTGCCCTCTGCCTACCCTGCTGTGTACGATATACAGTGTGAAGCTGAAAAAAATAACTTAACTGTAATTATGTAATCTAAAACTACATACAATAGTAAAATCCACAGATATATAATAAATAAAATAAACCATAGTGTCAAGACACTCTGTTTTGTTCTGTTTCGCTTTCCGCCCTATTTTCGATACACTGCGACGTTGCAAAGCAGGGAAATTAAAATAGCTTAAGAGCCTGCAACATGTGAAGCCGCGAATACCAAGTATCAAAACTATGCAATGCAGTACAAAAGGAGTCAAAGCGTAAGATCAAATTGTTCACTCGAGCGACGTTCACGACGCCGACTGAGTTGCACAGATTTTACTTAAATACTTATTATAACTTCCATACAGTGCAGTGGTTGGGTAGTCTCAACATACCTAAAGGTAGTGACTTCAATAATTAAGAATAGCTTCGCGCTCTGCCTCTGCCTTAACAATGCTATATGTGGGATGCACATATAGCATTGTTAAGGCAGAGGAAAGGAAGATGTGATGATGACTTATAATATTGTGACATACAGCTTTTATTTATTTCTATTCCAAAACGCGGGCTGGGGCTGTTATATTCATTACCTCATCTGACAAGACAAAAAGCACAGTTGAGTTCCGCTACTCAAATGTTTTGAAAATTGGGGACTGCGTGGGGAACGGTGTGTCTTATCACTACGTTTCCTCTGCCTATCTTTTTAAAAAATAAGCTGAAAAGTAACATTGTATATACTGCAGGGTATTCACGACATAAATTTCATTTCCATATAAGGTAATGTTTACAATAAAAATATAAGTCTCCCCATTCCAACGTTATTGTTAGAGATTTACAGAACGTGTTTTTTGTCGATTCCAGAGCAGTAAAAAAATTTTTTTAACTATAAAACATCCAATCCGTATCGAACCTACACCCATCTACAGAAACAGACTTCTTTTTATAGAGAAGAAGAGAAAAGAGAAATAAAAAAATCCAACCTGTTATAAGGATATAACCGCCCTACAAAGGGGGTAACCAAACCCCTTTGTGGGACGAATTAATATTTAAACAAGATATAAGTGATGAGAACGTTTTGCGTGCTTTATCGATGTTTTAGAGATATAGTGGGTTATATCGTTTGATAAACGTGTATATCTATACGGTAGCCTATAGCGTCCCTAAATAAAGAAATTAAATATTTAATATTTTCATTTTCCCTGCTCTGGTAAAAAGGTAAAGCGTGACGTTGACTCCCGCCACTTAACATAATGCATCGAGAATTTGGAAACGGAAGTGTCTTGATTGGAACGGTATGCGTAACACTAGGTTCCCTCTGACTACATTGCTACGCGCGAGATACAATGTAAAGTTAAAACGTTCGTTACAATTTTTTGTAAGATTTTTTTAAAATAACCCTTTTTATACTATGTATAGTGTATGCACATAATTAGATGTGCCACGTTGAGTTCCATTACTTCATTATTTATATACCGGACGTTACGTAGACATAAGTGTTGACAATATTTTGTGTTTCATCGTTGTTTTAGGACACAGGTTTATTTTCACTTTCTTATAAGTTTTTTTTAGGATAACCTTAATCGAACTCCCAGATGGAACCCAGTGTTAAGGTATTTCCTTTCCCTTGCACCGGCCTCTTATGAAGAGTGACGGGACTCAACGTCACACTTTGTCTTCTCACTGGAGCGAAGAAAATGAAAATAAATTAATCATCCGAATGTGCATAGAAGCAACAAACGTGGCCGCCCGAAACTTCTTATGTATACATTATTTTAAAATATGTTTCTCCTATTTCATCGACAAAAACGGCCACCCATCATTACACGGCCGCAGGCGACGACGCGTTCCAATTAGCCAGAGCAAACAGAGCTGCCGTACGCAATAATATTTTCATTTCCATTGCGGCTTACCTGACTACATATTTAAATATCTAACACCTTTGTACGAATGTACTCGTATATATATGTTGCAGGTTCGATCCCGATTTAGAGGAATGTTACATCTATACCAATATTATAAAGTTGTTTGAACTTACTAATCTCAGGAACTATTGGTTTAAATTTCTTTTATATAGGATGGTCTACTTATCTAGGAAAGCTATAGGCTATATGGTACTATGACTTCTACATGACGTTATTCGTTTCGATTAATATATAAGATTTAACTTTTTCATCTAACCTTGTAAGTGAATTAATACATCTTTATTATTTCCTTGCTCTGGTAACACAATGTCTCCAGAATTCGGTGGAATATGGGGGAAGGAAGTGTCTCAATGGGAACACAGTGTTGTTACATGCGGGTGCGGTACAGCATGAAAATGAAAACAACTTAAATATCAATTCTAACTCCAACCGTCCGCGTCGCGTACACAAACTATAACCTTATCCAAGTTAAATATAAACTTATTTGATGTTTCAATGTATTTGACGTGGCATCCCTTTAGTTATAACCAGGTAAACGTTTAGTTAGGCCGTCATGGCGCGCCGGGACGTAAATGCGACGTAATTGCGGGTTCGATCCCCACTCCGGGGAATGATTATGTTTCATTTATATTTATTTTCATGCCTTGGTAGGTAAAGCACAGAGATCTCCTAAATTAAGAGTTAAGAGGTATATTTTTTTCTTAGATGAAATTAGATGGGATAAGAAAATTATCATGTCGCTACGAGACATTAATTTAAGGTTCGATTCCTGCTCGGGGGAATGAATAATTTATATTATTATTATATTACATTGAGCTCCACTACACAATAAGCAAATTCTAGAATTTAGATAAATAGTTAGAAACGGAGTGTCTTAACACTGTGTTCCCTCTGTCTATCCTAACATATGCGGGATACAGCGTGAAGATGTTTTTTTAAAATATACTTTTTCTATAACGTCGGCTATCCCTTACACAAGTCAAAGATGAATAGTAAATGACTTTGAAATTAAAAACAAACACCCGAGCCTTTGAGATTTGAGTTCTTTTGAATTGTTTAAGTATGAATCTTGAAACCGCTGTGGTACAGTAGAACAGCTTCTGATGATGAACGATCGTAATGAGTTCGATTTCAACTCCAGAGGATATTTCTTTATAACTTTTATCGAAAATCAAACCAAACATCTAATTCAGCAATAATATAATAAAGATATCGATCTGTCCGTCCGTTAATTGAAAGGTTATTCAACATATATAATAGGGAAGATTGCAAGATAAAAAGTTCCATATAAACCACCGGTCAGCGGCTCCGACCCCTCGCTATGGCTTTTTTCTAACACCCCTTCAGCTTAGTCGACAGAATATATGGATTTTTTTCAAGTTCCTGTGCTATCCTTTACATAGTAGGGTAGATTAGAGGATACAATTTTAGTGTCAAGACACTACACACTCCTTTTCCTCCCGATATCGTGACATGGCGTGTTCGAACCTAAGAGTTATGTCAATTTAAAGTATTTAGTTCGACAAATTTGCTAATTGCCGTAACAGTTACTTTATACAACTGTTTCTATTTGAACACGGGCACGGGCACGGGCCCACTAGTCTTTGAATATTTGTATAAATTATTTGATTTGATACTGTTGTGAACGTATTCTAGGGTTTATGCAAAATGTACTAGACACAGGTGCACGCTGTTTGGCAGTGTTCTAGTTTTCTTACAGGACCGAGGAAACGAAATAACTCATACCCACGTATGAGAATCGAACCCACATCCGCCGCGTCTTTAGGCAGGCCTCAAATTCTAATACAATACAAAGTATCATTTATTAACCCCTTAGATGAAATTAAAGAGTAAAAATCTCCACACTGTATGTATGTGAGGGGGTGGAAATGACATAAATTGTTCACGATCCGGCGAAAGGGTTAATTGACATTTCTAAGGGCGGCTACCAGTGACAACGCTATAAAATATTAATGAATTTCGTGTAAATTTTAATCTTTACGTTGTATCCGGGGATATACATATATAGTAGGGTAAACAGAGGGGACGTAACGTTAAAACACTCCGTTCTCTACGCACCGATCAATTTTCGAAACGCTTCAAACAATCAATTTTTGAATCGCCGTTCAACACGAAGTGTCCCGCATACAGCTTAATTGCAGTGAAGTGGGAATCGAACCCACAACCGGCGTCATGCAGTTGATCGATCAAGCCCTGCACGTAATCAGATGTCATCGTACCTTCATTTAGATTGCAGGTACAGAGTGTACACAAAATAAAGCAAAGTTCTGATACAAGAGGGCAACGTTAAGTTCCGTAAATCGAATTTTTTTCCTAAAACAATATTTTATTATTATAAAGCTAATGCCAAAATATATAAAGCTATATTTAGTGTTTTAAGCTTTATATCCAGTTTCAGTCTTTATTAGTAACGACGGTATTACAAAGTGATTATACGGGTGGAATACGATAAAACGGAGTTTACAACAGGTTCGATTACCCGTTTGATTAAAATATAGTGTGTTTTATACATACAATTTTATATACAAAAAACAAATAAGTATATATTACGTATCTCATCTTTTCCTTATGTAATACCTACCAGTCATAATAAATATATATATATATATATATATATATATATATATATATATCTATAGTAATATTATAAATCTGAAGAGTTTGTTTGGTAGAACGTACTAATCTCAGGAACTACTGATTCAGAGGGCATTGCCTCCCTCCGCCTGGTCAAACAGAAATAACTTCTCGTTGTGTATGACACATGAGACACCCTAAGTGCAGTAGCTAACTCTGACCGCAAGTTCTGTGGGTTGCATAACCTATAGCATCAAGTAAAATGATTTCTTAACTCAGAAAGTTTCTTTCAATTCGAACCCATAGTTCCTGAGATAACCGCTTTCAACCAAACAAAATCTTCAACTTCATAATATTAGTACAGATATAAAGGTTCTGTGTAGCGTGGCTAACACCCCTAGAGGCCATCTGGTCGGGAAAATGGGTGAAAAATTAGTTAGTAGGGGCGCGTCAATTACTAAGTCTGGCTTGTGTCAAGTCTTTTGGACTTTGTCGACAATTTTATTATGTATTTGCATGGCGTTAGGTTCAAATTTCAGTATAATTATCGTAGAATGTAATAAGATTATTACAGTCTGGGTTCAATCCATATATAGCTCCAAAAAGTAAATATGTACAAAATATGAGCTGATAATCTTAGGGAAAGTGGGAAACACAGTGCCTTAACACTATATTCCCTCTGTCTGATTTATTTATTTTATTTGTCTAAATAAAGATGTGTAAATATTAAAGGAGTCACGACATACACACAAAACTCTTTCACGAAGCTCTTTGTACATGGAGTATAGAAGGCCCTCGGGACATCGATTCTTTTAACTACGGATAGGTGGTCTTTTAAATTTTCAAAAAATATTAGATCTACAAAAATCAATGATTATCTCCTCCATATGTTCTATCATCATTTCCAATCTATCGACTAGATTAAAATAAAATACAATCCACAGCTACGACAAAGTAAAGTTACGCAATAAGCAATGAATATTTATATTTTATACTTTCAAGCGTTTTACGTCGTCCGCTGCAAATATATTCGCTCAAAAAAAAAGCGAAAAAACATTGTGGGGCGCATGTAGAACGTATTTCTAATTTTTTAATTTATAAATAGGATTTTTAGAAAGTGGAACTTCTATCCCAAATGACAATCTATCCTGGATTTTTCCTAAAATTATTATAAGGTAAGATGTTTCTACGAAGTCACTCTATTCTGTATTTTCCACTTTATTTCGAGACATTACGAGTATGTATTAAGTAGTGGAACTCAACGCCGCACTTAGTCTAACCAGAGCGGGGAAATGAAATTAATTAATTCCTCCGAGCGGCAACCGAACCCACAGTGTTCGCGTCAGACATAAGTTAATACTTGTTAATCAATTCAAAGCTAGCAGAATTTTTCCTCAAACAAATGTTTTATTTAAACATCTAATTTGCATCGAAAACGGCGCAGGGATCGAAGCGCTTCTTTTTATTCATTGTTAAAAAGATTATTTTCTTTACGATTTCGTTGTATAATGAGGATATGACGTGTTTTAATATTTTTAGTCCTGTTACTTTAAGTTTTTTTTTTAAATAATTTTTGTGTTCCAACCTGACATAAAAATGCTTTTTAGAAAACGTATAAAATTTGTCAGCGATATTTGAACCAACCCGTCTCGTACACCGTCCAAGCGTCCTCCGACCACTAAGCCATACGTGCTTTTCAAGCTACGTCATAATTACGCGTGATTACAATTTATTTACTTTTAACTAAAGAAAACTAATCTACCTAATAAACTAGCGACTTATAAATGGAATGTTGAAACTGCTATTCTGGAGATATGTGAAAACGGACAAACATACATATAAATTTAAGCCCCGTTTCTTATAAAATTCCATTCCACATTATGACAGCGTATGAAACATTCGAAACGTGAAATTGAAACCGTTGTTGCGTGACTCTGTTTATTTCTTGTTCAAATGACAAAAACGTATATGAAATGTCTCTGTAGATAGAGGAGGAGGAGGAGGGTAGTAGATTCAAATATGAAAAGTACAGATTATTGAATCCATCGTGACATCTGACTGTAAGCGCAACGATTGTGGGTTCGATTCCCATGAGGATGAGATAAATATTTTTATTTCCTTATTCTAGTAGAAACTATTCAAACACTGTTAATATAGTGTAGTACAAATATAAGTATATTTGTTATTCTTTCTCAGCTTAACGTTGTTCCCGCACTGTTACATAGCAGAGTAAGCAGAGAGACCCTGGGAACTTAGTGTTAGGACACTTCCTTTCCCCACTTAAAGCTGAATTCTTGAGACATTGCATGGTGAGCACCTTGCCTCCGTTACCAGAGCGAGGCTTGTACCCCTCAACCAGGCACCACGATGGCCTCAATGTGCCATATACTCGTATGCAATGCTTACATTGTCTCCACATTATTCTCTCTGCCTACCCTGCAAAAATAATATATTAATTCAAATTTTTTTTTACTAACTTAAGCGTGACGCTAAAAAACAAATAATTCTAATGAAAAGCCATGCAAAACCGCGGTGAAAAGCTAGTGTTATAATAAATCTACAACCCCTCTAAAACGACGCCCTTGGAAAAAAAGATATTAGAACTAACAGATGTGTCCAAATGTTCACAATTTAATATATTGAAACGATAACGTCGTCTGTACATCTTTACATTTATTTGGATAGGCGTGTGACTGTAACGCGATTGTGGGTTTAATTACCACTTGGTAAAACAGCGTTCAGTTCTGCTTTGAGGAACTTAAGTATCTTAATGAGAACGGAGTGACTAAGCACTAGGTTTCTGGTTTCTTTAAAATTTGTCAAAATTTAGTTTCATTGCAGCCATCTGTTAGATACCTGTGACAGCATGTCAACATGTTATTCGTTCGGTTCCACTACGGAGAATAATTATTATATTATAATCAAAATATTTATAATTTCCGCTCTGATAGAAAGAGCGCGTCGTAGAGTTCCGCAAATATATCTACTTTACTATGAAAAGCATGAAAAAAAGGAACCTGCTACCCCTGCCAAAACTAATTTCAAACCCCAATTTTTAAGCACCTAAGACAATCGTGATTAGGGTGAAGTGTAAAGAACCATTTGTATGCTTATTAGCGATCCCCGGGACACTTGACGAAACTTAGCCTATTAATGTGTGGTATAATTCATGAGAGATAACGGGCAATAGAGAAAATAATCCTTTTTCTAACCAATTTTCAGTGAATTCAAAAAGGAGGTTTTCAATTCAGTTGGTATGATTACTTTTTATTACTTAGAAATATTGTAATGACGCAGTGGATACATGGTGGACAGAGTGGTAGACATGGTAGACACTGTCTAGTGTAGACACACAGGATGTTTGTGCTTAAATTACAAGGACAGTGAAATGGGAGAAAATTACAAATAGCGAAGAAATTTAACACTAGAATGTTGCTGGCAATGCCAAACAATATGCGAGAAGACGTGAATTTAAAGCAAAAATTTTTAAGGTTTCATATCAAATTTGGGAGTTCAACTTGTTCACGATAGCTATTGGTGCAATTTTTCGGGAAAAATTAAATGTATTGATTTTTTATTTATAAAGTGTAGTTGTATTAATAAAATTAAAATGCGTCTTGTAAGGGTTTTTATAGTTGCCAGAGAACCAGTGGCGTGGCCCGGAGAGGTTAGCTTGACAGGCAGAAAGTTAGTCATTGTTGGGAATGCAGCGGAAATATCAGCGGTCGCTCAAATATCAGATTGTCTGAGCAATTCTCGTTTGCAGACACACCTACATTCGACACTATCGTTAAGACACAGTTTACCGAACAGTTACAGCAGTTTGTCTGCCCAATCCTAACATGCCCGTGACTTACAGACATAATATACCGACCACAGACTGTAAGGAAGAAGAAAAAAACCGAAGAAGGGGGAGTTTTTTTTTTAAGAATGAATTTATTTTCTGAAGAACTTTCATTGAGGATTCAGTACGAATCATAACATAACAGTTGACAAGCTTAAGTTAAATCTGCTCTTCAAGTGATCTTGAGAAAAATGGTCTTGACAGATGTACAAGCAGGCAGAAATATAAATTATCTTATAAGAGTTATATTTTGTTTATTTATGGCATTTAATTCGGCAAATGAAAAGAAAAGAAATTGGTTTATAGTGATTACATTTATCATCATCATCTTTATGAAAAATTGGCCAACGTCGTCAATATTTTACAGGTGCCCCCGGGAATTTAAATAATCTAAATATTTTAATTTAACAAAACATATACCTACCATATACAAATTGATATTCTTCTGTCGCTTGAACCAAACCCAAAAAGGATCTAAAAAAATTCTTACAAGCGAGTCTAATTATAAGGAAAATTTTGACTGCCCTCAGATGACTTGTAATATTATAAGTTTTAAAATTTCTAAGACACTTTACGCTTAAGTTGACACTAAAGACATTGAATGTTTAAGATGAGGGAGATATTATCTACACAGCATCCGAGTGGTCGATGTGATAATTTAGCTTTTCGCGGTATTTAGGTGGAACCTAGTGTCAAGACACACCGTTTCTCACGCACCACTCATGTTTCGAGACACTAGGTTTCCTACCTTCCCTACTAAATGCGGCTTGAAGCTAAATTAGCAGAAGATATTTATTTAACTAAAACACACAAATACCTACTATCTTTAAGACAATAAACAATGGAGTATCTCTAAACTAGGAGCTTTTTACCAAGTACTGAATATAACCTGTTGTGTATTACTTTAAAAAAAATATATAAATAAATAGGTTCACGTTGTATCCCTCATATGGCGTGGTAAGCAGAAGGCACTTGGTATCCCAGTTTTAAGTCATTCCTCTCCTATAAGACAGTTACGTGGTGAGTGTCGGAACCCAACGCCGTGCTTTGTCTTGTTATCAGTGCGAGAGTCCCGTTTACAGTCGCACGCTTGTGCCACTGCGCCACGACTGGCCTCAAATGTTACTTGAAGATACAACTAACAATAAATTACACTAACTGGAAAGTGAACCTGTACGCATCACGTATGCGCTATAAAAGTCGAAGGCTTTATCATAAGGCGGGTGTACAGGGTGATTTATCTGACGGCGTCTTTGAAATAATAATAATTTATATTTTAACTCGGTTTTTGTGGGAAGAATATATACATATTATGTATATATGTATGGTATGCAGCAGAGACATCAAAAACATCTAGTTGCTTAGCTCTCCACTTTATATTCTCTACATAATTATACGAATAATAATAGAAGACTTTGTTTGACTGAACGCCCTAATCTCCGAAAATACTGGTTGGAAAGTGATAAAGGGATACAGCGTAGACATTGAAAAGAAAAACGTATTACGCTATTCTTAGACAAAACATATCAAGTATGTTGAGTGTCACCAACAGCCATGAAATTTCATTATTTATATTAAAAATCATACAGACAGATATTGTATTCTTGGTATTTGGAGTTTCAATAGAATCTAATCAAGGCAAAGCATGGCGTTGACTTCTCGTTCTCTACAAGCAACGTCACGAGATCTAGACAGTGCATGGGGAACGGAGTGCCTCAACTTTACCCATCTGTTATAAACAGGATACAACGTGAAAGGAAAAAATATTAATATTATTTTCCTTTTTTAAAACAACTTGTATAATATAAGGTGAGCACCCTTTATGCTCGTGGTTTGAATGTAATTCCCATGAAATATGGACTTTATGGGTTACATAAAAATGTGACTTATACGGCACTAGCGGCCCACTCGCGGCTCCGCCCGCTTAAAGTTATTGTTATATTATAGCGAAATCATTTAAAAAAAAACAAATAATTGTATCTTGAATGTTATTCGGATGTATAGGCTATATTACTGTAAAGTTTCACCTGAAACCAATCCTCCTCACAAACTTTCTATTTTATAATATTAAAGATAATAATCGGATTATGTCGTTGTCTGTCTGTAAATGTGATCCCCCGCACACAGCAGGGCAGGCAGAGGAAACCTAGCTTTAAGATACTCCGTTCCCCTTTTTTCACCCAATTTTTGTTATACCTATTTTGTGCAGAGTGGAGGAACTCAACCCGCGCCCCTTGTATACACCGAACCGCATTCCTTGGCCTACTATTCCACACTTGGAAAAGAATGATATGGCGTAGTGGTCAGAGTGCTTGAACGGTTCCGAGAGGCGCGATTTCAAATCCAATTACGTTATAGATTCTAAATAGATCATCATAGTCGAATACTTCAAATATACACGTCAAATTGATAACCTCACTTTTTTGTAATCGGTTAAAAACATATAGCTTAATGCAATACATTTCCACACTTATCAGCGGTCAGCAGTCAAACATAACAGTGAGATGGGTACAGTTGAGATGAATAGTCCTATTATAAAAAACGTGAAAAAAAATGATGTAGAGGGAATGGTACACACTTGAAAACCGTCCAAGTCTGTTCGCCTGGACGGCGGCGGCGGCGGGCGGCGTTGAGTTCCGCAAATGGAGGACGGTGTACTAAACATTAGTTTCTCTGCTTTCTAGCTATAAGAGCAATGGTTGTCGATCATTCACTCGAGGGACACAGATTGTTGGTAGAGAGATTATTGTCAATCAACACGCAGTGCGTCGAAAATGAGGGGGTACAGTGCGGAACGGAGTGTCTTAACACTTTCCCTGCTAAATTCAGGATACAGCGTGAAAAAATAAAACCACTTTTATACACGATAGTACAGAATAGTTTGACCAAGGGTCGCTATCTCTCGACCGCAGCTGCGTTAAGAAAATATTATTTTGTTCCACACTTTTCTTTTAGTAAGTATATCTTAAATTTGTTTTACTGAAAGTGTTAGCGCCAAACGCGGCTTCGCCTGCTTATGCTTGTTGTAATATTATACAAAATGCTTAGATAGATATTATACGCTTGGCTTAGGTGTTTCTCTGTTGTATAAATTATATTACAGTAAAGTTTCATCTAAATATGTAATCAGTGTACGGTGTCAGGTGTCACCCGATTATTACTTACTAACCTGAATTCGTGTTCAGTCCAAAGATGAGGAAAAAATCGACGGACAAACATAAAAAAATGGTTGACTTCCTCTAGTCTCGTCTAGTCTACTTCCTCTTTTATGAAAAGAAGTTGGTTAACAAAATGTGACATTCACAGTTCACAATATTAATTATTTCAAGTGCATCAAGCCCTCCTTCGACAGATTTACGAGCATCTCAAAGTGTTTCCGGATAGGCGATGCGGATAGAAACGTTATCCGGCTTAAGCTTATACTCGGCTACGTTATATGAGGATTGTATGCTATTATCTTATTTTATTGAATATAGGCCATCGTGGCTGTATGCGATGATTGGGGGTTCGATTCCTACTTGGTGGACTTGACTATTTTAATTTTCTCGCTGTGGTGCGTGTGTGTCAATCAAAACGCAATATGTCGAAAATCAAGCGGCGCGTAAGGAACGGAGTGCCTTCATACTAGGTTGACGCCACTGCCTCACTTTTTATACGAGGACGTGTAGTGTTCATTAAAAAAAAATATTAAAGAAAATATATTTTAGTATTATAAATCACAGAAATACAATTCCACAAGATATCTCAAGAAATACTGGACTGATTTCGATTAAACTTCAATGACTTGAAATATACCAATATAATTACAAACAAAAAGGATCTACTCCATACGACTTTTTTTCCGAGAAATTTTTGGAGAAACATACAGACATACCTACGAAATTAAGCCAACGTGATGGGAAGCCTAAATAGACGTTATACAATTACAATAATGTCATATACAATATCTTATGTACATTCACGTCAATGTATTGACATTCCGTCCCTCTGTATATATATTTACAAAATCGCCGCGTTATAAAACCTACAGGGTATTAGGTACCCGTTGAATTCCGTCCTAGAATTATGTAATGTGGCAAGAACTGACAACACACTACAAATAAAAGAAAAACTCCAATAAATGGAAATTCATAGTATCACTTCGTATTGAGAATGGAATATATCAACAGACCACACTAGGTTCTCTTTGCCGGCGCTATATGCGGGATACAGCGTGAAAGCAGAAATATAATATTTCTTTTCCAAAGTCGCTTCAAAAAGGGCAAACATAAATCAAGCAATACATAAATGTAAATGTGTAACATTCGTTTAAGACGCTCAATAAAATCCCTCTCAATTCCAATTTTATTCATAGACTAGCTTTACGAGAGGGAGGGGTGCGAGTTCAAATACCAGTATGTCCTTAGTTAGTTTCTGTACCTACACTAATACTAGCGACGATATTATAGCCAAATGATGACTAATCCTTACAAGAATTGTAGCCTATATATTGTTAATTCAAGTTCAAATACAATAAAAGTTTATTACTATTATATATACACACATAATAAAAAACACAATATAAATTATGTTTATATAAATTGTAGTCTATGTGTTATTCTAATGAATAATCTATACATCGCCGATAAGTTTGGCCGCCAGGAAGCTGTACCTACTACTGTAAAGTTTCACCTAAATCCGTTCCAGTTTTAGATTGTACCAGTACGAGACAACGATTATTTAAAATATTATTATTTTAAAACAATAACTAACCTTCTCATTACACTTTACAGATGGTTTGACTAAATAAGGAACGCCCGGCATCGGAAACATAGAGGGCATCATGGCTGGCGCAAATATGACTTTTACAGCTTGTCCTTGACAGGAGCAAGATTTTGACAGTTCACTGTCACCAGGTTGGGACAGTTCCGTAGCACAGGGCACAGAGATATCTGCGCAAGATTGTGACAAACCACCAGCACAAGATTTTGACAGTTCTATTGCACAGGAATTAAATAGTTCTTTGCCACAAGATCTTTGCAGTCCACTAGCACAAGGCTTGGAAAGTTCACTTGCACAAAGTTTCTGCAGTCCGTTTGCACAGGATTTTGACCGTTCACTAGCACAAGATTTTGACAGTCCAGCACAGGATTTCGCTTTAGTTTGATTGGAGCAGTGTTTTGGCTCTACACTTACTGTATCCTCACAATTATGGTGACAGCAATGATGACAATATTTTACAGTTTGACAGAAATTTTTACAGTCCCCAGCTTGAATGGAGGTGGTCACCATTTCAGATCCATCAGAGCTTTGGTAAAGTTTAGGCTTCTTGTTAAAATCCTTGGGAATTTCTAACAACGGTATCTTCCTTTTGGCCGGAGTTTCTAGTAAATACCTAGGCTTATCGTTATCTTTTGTATTTGAGTTATTGTTGAAAGGATGGACTAATAAAGTCTTTGAGGTTAAAAGGGTTTTAGAGATCCTCGCGCTAGTAGCGGCCCCGAGGGGCTCTTCTCTGTTTGGTGAATCCAATTTGAATGATTTCGTACACTTTTTTGAAACTAATATTCCTAAATCTCCTTTTTTCAATAGAGTTAATAAAATCTTAGTTTATTAAATCAAAAATTTTGTCAAAATGTGGAATAGTCCATGTAAATAAACAACATGTCCTTGACCCCAACAACCCCACAAGTTATTGTTTGTAAACAAACAGAAAACAATTTCAAAAAATACTTTGTTTTCACAAGAAAATGATCACAAAACTAAAGAAAAGTAGGATAGTTTATTATTTTACACAATTGTTTATATTTCTAAGCGATTTTCATTGACATTTAAAAATATTTTATATGATTTTATAAAGAAACAAGATTAATACGTGTTCTCTAGCCGACGTTCCGTTTAGTACTAAAGCACATTTGATGTAGAGTGATTGGGCGGCGACTTGGGCGGGCGGTATTTAACCACGCCCAGAATATCTAGCATTAAATAATTTCTCGGTCTAGACAAGACAAGATGGCGTTGAATTTCATGTGTTTTTCTTTTTTTAGCGTTTTGCTGTGAGTAGTAGGTTCGAAACGTCAAGGAAAGGTTAATTTTTAAAAAGTAGGGCTCCACATTACCACACACAGATATTTTTGTTCGCTGTGGAACAGCTTCTCACTGTCAACGCAATGGTTGTGGTTTCAATTCCTCGCTCAGGTAAGCGAAGCGCGGATTTGAATTCCACCACTTAACGAGCAATGTCACAAAAATTGCACAAACACACTTATAGTTGTCCTTCTACTTACCCCGTTATATACGGGATACAGCGTATTTTATTTTGAGACCATTATGGCGCATTAAAACAAGCGTGCGGCTGTAAATACGGCAGCTGTAGGTTGAATTCCCACTCGGGAGAATGAAATATTCAATATTTTAATTTATTTTATAGGAGAATCACCGATTGGTCAATTTCCGCCCACACCACTTTGCTGCGGCTATCGAATGCAGGTGAGAGGGCCTGGCACTTAATCTGGACGTGGCGAAGGCCCTCAATCGAGTGTGGCACGCCGCACGGAGCACTTCTTAGAACTTTGTTCAGTTCAACCCCCAGAGTACACAAGTTTGTGCGTTAGCCATTAAGAAAATCCCATTTTTCGTGTCACCGGTTTTCTAGAAAACTCCTCATTTAGCCTCCAAGTATCAGCATATTAGGTTAGTGTTTCGAGTGATTGCCAATATTGCGATTTTTGATGATTTGGCCTCAAAGAAACTGGGAGTCATCGGCAGAGATAGAACACCACGCGAAAGTACCGATTGGGCCTGCATAGGGCCCAGGTTCGGCTTCTTACAGAGTACCGTTCTCATCTCCGGGCTAGTGCACCCCAGTAATAATTTGAACCGTTTGATTTGTTCGAATCGTTGGGTACCCAGTGATATCTAAAAGACTTGACCTTTGGCTTTTCGTAGAGATGTGTGCGTTCTGTGCGTTCTCTACCGTACTTATCATGGAGCGTGTTCTGGGGAACTGTTTGACCTTGAATTTTCTAGCCACACAGTACGTCACAAACTAAAATACCGTTCGTACCATCTGGATACGTGGCACTCCGCTACTGTGCGGTTCCGTAGGCATTTCCTTCCACGCGCAACGCAACTGTGGAATGGCCTGCCTCGGCGACGTTTCAAGGTCAATACGACTTGGATACCTTCAAAACGCGTCTACCTCCAGCTCAAAGGCCAGCAACGCACAAAGCTTGACGTGGAGTTCCACCACTCAACACGTAATACCTCATAAAAACGGTGGAAGTTGGGAAATGGAGTGTCTTTCCTAGGTTTCCCTTGCCTACCTTACATACAGGATACAGCGTCAACCTAAAAATAGTGTGTTTTATATTACTACTAGTACTTTGCGTTGACTATGATGTTGACTTGCCATAGTGATACCGTAAGTATACACAAAAGCAATAATTATGTTATTCAAATGTTTTTTATTTTATGAAGACCGCCTTAAATTCCTAAAATTATTATTTTTAACGTTGAGATAGCAGTTACGGCGTATGCCTGCACAAATTAACCTTTGTAGTTTATGTGTGTATATTTATTTCATTTATTATAAGGGTTCCTTTCAAAATACAGGGGTACTAACATGATGAAAAACAACTGAACCAATTGAAATATAGCTGAGATTTATTACACTGTATCTCACATATGGCAAGGTAAGCAGAAGAAACGTAGTGCTGAGACACTCCGTCACACAACTGAATGCCGCAAAATTAATATACATTCTCAAAATATTAAGCAATTGTAATTAATAGCATCTCTATATATATACATACAGCTATCCAAATATAACGATCCCGCGATCCAAATAAAAAAACCAGAACAAAACAAAATTATTTAAAATTCAAAGAAAAAGTCTTCGAACAAAATTCAGCCTCATTAATATTCACAGTACCAATTCGTTTTACGAAAAATCAACATCCTAACGAATCTATTGTCTTAGAGCTTTTGTATAGAAAATCGTGATTAGAAACCCTTAAATGGGGGGTAACTGGTTCAAATGTTAGAGACTATTGTGGAACAGCGTTTGGAAATGCGATGGTTGCAAGTTCGATTCCCACTTGGAGAAATTACTTTTTTTAGCTACACGCTGTACCCCTCATGTAGCAGGATAGGCGGAGAAAACCTAGTGTTTAGACACTCTGTTCCCCAAGCTTCCTATTTCCGAGACATTTGCGTATTAAATGCGGAACCCAATGCAGCGCTTTGTCTTGTTACCATGATTTAATCCGCCACCGTCACGCCACTGCGCCAGGGCCGCCTCAAACATTATAATATTTTAATTATATTTATTTGTCTATATTAAGACAGAAGGCGGCGTTGAGTTTCGCCCATCAGTGGCCGTATCTAGAAACATTCTTGATTTAGAACTCCTCCAGTAGCTTACGTTTTAAATCTAAATTCACATGTAGCTATATAGCTATGTTTCTTTGCAGGTTTAATTACTATTTATTGTGATAATAAAGTTCGCCCTTATTTTGTGCTGGAACAACACTAGATATAGAATAAGCGTAATAATAAGTACCTCCAGGCTCCATGGTTTAGCAACTACATAAGTTTATTTTGATTGCTTGGGAAGTGGAGAATGGAGTCTCAAATCCTATCCGCCTATCCTGTTAGAGCGTATAGGATATCTTCGTTTGCCTAACCTAGTGTCCTTGTTATAATTATTTTTTAACCATTTAACGGAGTGTCTTAATACTATGTTCTACTCTTCTACTCTGCCTATGCGGCGCTATATGCGGGATGCGGCGGTACGTACGTTATATCGCTAGCTCTCTGCCTCTGTAAATACAAAAATATGTGGAGATAATAAGATAAACAAAACAAAAGTATTAAGTTGTATTTCCATCACCGATTTAAACTCCAATTAATAGACTAATTCTGTTTAAACTTAATCTTGATTTAAATTCTTATTACACTATACGACTGCGATACCCTCGCTCGCTCACATCAGGGAAGGTAGAGTCACACTCTTGTACCTCTGTGCCACTCTTATTAATCTTTTTACAAAAACCTCGTGTTGGGTGACAAAATGTTTGTTTAAGGAAATTATTCTACGAGTATTTGTTTTAACTTATATCTAGGTATATTAAAATACAAGTTATACTTAGTTTTTTACAAAAATAAGAACAAGTATTTCTAAACCTAGGTTTGATTATATAAAGTGCGGCGTTTGGATGCGTCGTTAAATACGAAGAAATAGAGTAGTTTTAGCTCGACTGCATTTTCTTAAAAGTGTTCTCCTTCATAAAATACTTTTAAAGGAAATCAATAAAAAAAGACTGTCGAAATTGTTTTAAACAGAAAACATATCGTATCGTATGCTATAAACAAAGTTCTTAGCGGTCCGGTACTTTAGGGATGAAACGACCTCGTAAGGGTGACCTTAATTTATATTTATTGTTAGGGGTAGCTTTAATACCTTTGTGCTTATAATTTTAGCTTACCTTTATTTGCAAGACGAATATAGTCGGTTCGATTTAATTGAGGTAAATCTATTCTCTATACTATTAACAATAAAAGCAGATTTTTTTTTTTGTTTTTTGCACTAATCTCAGATTCGAATTAAAAAAATAGTTAATAGTTTCGTGATTAATAAAATTGTACATTTTAAAATAATATTTTAGAATAAGTTTTAGTTTTAAAAAAAATAGAAACTATTCAGATCGTAAATTCCCAAAGTTCCGACAACTAGGGTAAGATGAGATAGGGACAAAACCTGTCTGCGGCTGATGGCCTTTGATTTAGTATGGGGGCACCTTTATCTTTGTATTCTATACCGGCGTGGCCGGCGTGGCGCAGGTGCAACGTTAGATTGTAAACGCGGTTGTTGTCGGTTCGATTCCTATTTAGCAGAATGATTTTATTTAAATTATTTCATCTTTGGCGCTGCGGCAGATAAAACAACGTCGCAACGTCTTAATATAAGCATAGTAGTGTAGTGACTTAAAAAAATGGACGAACGATTATGTTATATTTTAAACTGAAACATATATATTATATTTTAAACCTAAACCTATATTTTAAAACTAAAGGGCCTTTTTGTCTGCAGTCCAGACCCTTGTGGACCCCATCTCCACTAAAGGCAATAAATAATGTAATAAAGTTAAAATTATAAATAGGAAAAGATCCTATTATAGAATTACACAAAATTCGAATAAAACTAGGAATACTCTGTTCCGTTATGGTCGTATTTTAGCCGACTTAAAAAAGTAGTATACTTAAGAATTCAATGTCAGAGATTATTAGGAAAGTAAGGCGTAAAAAAAGACAAGAAATATACATAAATATATATTTCACATAAAATACATTAATATGAAAGATACATAGTCGATAATACCATAATTCGTTACGTAGTGTTACCAGAGACTTGAGATCCGCGTGGCCAAATAGAAGTAACCACTAGTTGTGTCATGACACATGACATGTAACTCTGACCTCAGGTACCTTAGGCAGGCTTTCCCTTCTTTTTGGAATTCCTTCCTTAATAAACGGTTTATATAACACAATAAGAATTTTTCAATTCATTTTTAAAACCAGTAGTTTCTGATTAGCATGTTCAACCAAACTAACACTTCAGCTTACTCTTTCTTACAAAAATCAAAAACAAAAATGAGGCCGCGGGGGCCAAGCGTGTGACTGTAAACACGATGCTTGTGGGTTTGATTCCAACTCTGGGAAATAAATTAGTTATTTTTTTTACTTAGGTAACAAAACAAAGCGTCCACCAGGTTCTCTCTAAGCTGCTATATGCGGGACAATAAAAAACAAAGAACAATTTTATTCATTAGCCAACGCTGCAAATTTATTAGCTATCTCTGTGTGTTCGTCCTCGTCCGTTTCTCCTGAACTCTGTTCTGAATTAGTCCTTTCGGAATCCGAGAGTGAAATTTCACCATCTTCCTCGGTTAGTGCCTGTACCCACTTTATATATTTTAGTTCTTCGCAATTTTCATATTTTTCTGTAGAACATAAAAAAAATATTTTCTTATAAGAAAAAAACTGGTAAAGAGGGAGTCGGACACTCCCATCGATTGTTCTGTAGAATTTTCATAGGTTTTGATAATGGGGCAATTTTCATACAAAATGCGACAAAAGAAAAGCATAAATACAGGCACATGTGATATTATTCATTACAGCTTTATACATCCGCGCGACTTTGAGAAAAAATCGTCTTGACAGACAGAAAGTGATATTATAAGGATTTTTCATTTTGTATACAATAAAAAAAATATTTCCAAAATAACAAATAGAACATTTAAATATAATAAAATACAAAAGAAATAGCAAAACAACAAATATAAAGAAAATATAGATGATAAAACACAAATGACCTCTTTTTTCTGTAAACTTCGGTGGTCTCAGCCATAAACATATTTTACCGTCCAGTGCCATTCTTAGTATTGCATTGGCTGCTCTGTACGTGTCTAATCTGTGAGAAAAATTAAGAGTTATAAGAGGCGCGGGTTCAAATTACTCTACTTTTTACTTGTATTATGTTTATCCATATAAAAAACCGCACATAAGTCGAACCCACGACCTGTCGCGCTTGCAGTAGCACGCTTGTGTCCCTACACCACGACTGGTCTCATAAGTAAGGGTTCTTCATAAAATTTCAATTAAATACATAAATTATGGAAATTATAAAATAATTAAGTATGTTACATGGCATATGTAACTGTAAATGCGACGGACAGAGCACGGCGTTTAGTTCCCCCACTTAATATACAATGTCGCAAGAATTCATCAGTATGTGTATCATACTGTACTGTGTGTCTTAATACTGGCTCCCTCTAAATACATCACTTAGACACATTCACAATGAAGTCACTTAGAAAATATGGAAAAAAAGAGGAAAGTGGAGAAAACATCCCTATTTTTTTTTCTATTTCTCATTTTCTCCTTACCGCGAATTTTTTTTAGACAAAATCAATTGTTAAAAAATTTTAAAACAGAGTAACCATCAGTATTCTTGCCTCTAACTCCCATACCCCACTCACCTAGCTGCCTTAGCGGTCAAATATCCTCGTTTCTTCGCCCATCCATCGCATATGTCGCGCGGAGACCAGGTGTCGTCGTTCTCTGGGTGGTCTATACGTAGGAGGAGCGGGAGATTGATGCGTTCTGCTATATAACTGGAATATATATATCTATATATATAAAATCGAAAGGTCACTCACTCATCACGAAATCTCAGAAACTACAAGTGCTAGGAATCTCAAATTTTGCATAGGAGTTACTTATAGGACGTAGGTGCTCGCTAAGACGGGAATTTGCAATATTCGATTTCTAAGGGGTTGTTTTTGGGGTCGAAAGTTTGTATGAAACTTCGTTACTACAAATGCTAGGCGTCTCAAATTTTGCATAGACGTCACTAGGACGTAGTCATGGAGACAGAAATTGATAATAACATAGTTCACGCGGGTGAAACCGCGAGCGGGCCGCTAGTATATAATATAAAGAAATATAGTTTTAACATGTTTAAATTGTTAGTTATTCTACAATTAGGAAAAAAAGTTGTTTGGAAATGTTTAAAAAAATTATGTAGCGGGATTTGAACCCTAGCCTCTTGAAAACCGTCCAGACAATGTTGAAATTATAAATATCTTACCGTATAGTAGTGTAGGGCTCTCTCAATTGTGCTATCGGATATGAACCCATTAGTATCTGTATAGAGCGGGATACTCTTGATGGAAAAACTAGCCCTGGACAGTCACAGAGACGAACCTGTGTAACACATCGCTGTCTTTGCATGAAAGATATTTGAGAAAAACTGTTATTAGGGGCGTTTGAGCAATGTCTATTACATTGCCTATGTAATAGACACCTATATAAACATATTTTTTATTTATTCTCCTTAATTCTATTATATGAACTCATACTAGGTATCACGTCAGAACTAATATCATCTTTTTTAACTCACCTGTGGCGTCAAAAATATAGTTTGAAAGTGTTTAGTGTGTCCGGGGGTCTTGGACACGGACACCACTTTCTTCCCCATTATGGCATTCATCAGGGAGGATTTCCCCACATTCGGTTGTCCCACACAACCGATCGTTAGAATACCATTTTTATATTTTTCGTGTGTGTAATAGGTGGTATCTGCTTTTTCTAATATTGTTTCACCTGGAATGATTGGATTGGGTTATAGGTTCGATTTGAGTTTGGAGTAATGTAATGTTCATACTTTGTTTGATTTCCGGCTGTGTCACCCATATAGCAAGGGAGGCAAAGGGAACCTTATGTTAAAAGTAAATCTATATTTATTATGTAATATTTGTATTTTTTTCTTTTAGTCTTACGCGTTATCGCAAGCAAGGCAGAGAGAACCTAGTATCAAGACTTATATAATAGATTCCATTCTGTATTTTAAGGTTAAGTTACGAAATCAGAATTTTGCGGGTTGAATTGTGAAACTCAACGCCGCGCTTAGTTTACAGCAAGTAAAGTAATAAAATATCTTAATACAATACAAAATGTATATAAAGACAAATGTGAAAAGCTATAAAGCTGGGTATTTTTGAATTTGACTAAAATTTGTGTACATCAAACTTCAAAACTCACCAACTTCAGTTTCATCCTCATCAAACTCCACGTTGGTCTCTTCTTTAATCTTCTTCTCCCATGAAGTTAGATCCACTTCATTTTTCACTATATCCTTGCAAGCTTCGAGAAGTTTCGTTGCTCCTTCCGCGCACATCCTTTGGCGGCCTTTTCGACGTCTTACTTGTAGACCTTTTATATATGTATATAAAAGAAACACACAATTAAACGTATATTTTAATTTATATTTCTTTATTTTAGCTTTCGATATATAATATATTTTCCGTTGTTTTAAGCTATTTTTAGGGTTTATTATGAGACAATATTATTAAGATATTTTGGACGGCTGTTCCGCTATTTTGATCAAACGGAATAGAAACAAAATCGAATTGTTCTAGCTAATATTGCGGTGGAACTTTACAAAAAAAACTTAAATGACCATTTCCCAGCGCATCTATGAACGACAAGAAATGCATAAGATATTCTCATTATTGATGAAGTTATGCTGATATTTACAATTCATAAGTAGTATATTAAATAAACAGAGACATGGTTACAGATCATTCCTGATCTATTCACACTATGGTTTCCAGTTCAATTCCCATTCAGAAAAGTATTCAAATATATCCTCCTTTTTACACAAAAAAATTGCTCACCAGCTTTATCATTACTACCGCCTGCCAAGTTATATCCAGGGCAGGATGTAAAATACACTACTCTCAATCCTGGACAGTTAGTGACCAAATATTCCTTCCACGCAGCCACTAGAGACGCGGGCACTAAGTCTATTTTATTGAGAACTAAAATCATATTTTTCTTTTGCTCATTCACTACGTATTCGTAAAGGGATGGGGGGAACATCATACCCTGAAATTAGGTAAAACATTGAGGGTTTTTACACTTTACCTTTTCCAACTTTTACTTTGTAAGCTTACCGAAGTAAGCTATACAAAAGTTGGGACTATATACATATACCTATATGATTTTACATAGAAACGTTTTAAATGTAGGTTTCCACTGATTACCCTACGAGATAAACTATAAAGCTAATATATAGGGTAGTAGGGTAATCCGAGGGAACTTAGTCTACGTGTTTTTGTTTCTAGAGTACAATCTGCTCGTTTTTTATTTGAGTATTTCATCAAGGTAATTTACGTAAATATTTCTTAGGTAAATTGGAATAAAAAAAATTATCGTAAACGGATTTTGAAGTAAAAAAAGTATGTTTTGTTTCTTCACCTCTTTCGGCATTTCGTATTTTTTGCCCTAGATCCGGCAACAAACTTAAAAGACAAAGCGCGGCTTTGAACTCCGCCACTCAAAAAACAATGTTTCTAATATTTATTTTATACTTACAGCGAATCTGACGTCTACAATTAGTAGTAAAATGTCACACATTTCCAAAACTCGCCACAATTGTCGCCATGTTTCCAGATTTAACTCAAAATACGACATATCTTTCCAATTTTCAGAATTTTGGATGTTCTGTATGTATTCCTTCAAAAAGATAAAAAGAACTAATTCACTATAATCTAAATGAGAATGATATAGAAATATTATTATTTATACTTTGTATTTTAATATGCCATCCCTAATATGTTTTAACTTCGTATAATTGTGGTCTTAGTCGAAACAGAATACAAAAACTTTTTAACTTTTCCCAAAAAATGTTTAATTGACACTAGAACACTTCAACCTTACCCTAAAATATTTCTGCTCTTGAGCGTCCAATTGAGCCGGTGTCATTGAAAAATCCCATGGAGGTCTTTTCGGAAATGAAACTTCATTAGGAAAAAAATCTTTTGGATCTATTTCCATTTCTCTCTCTGATACTGGATTGAGTGATTTTCTACAAAAAAAAAAGGAAATTCGAGTTAGTGAGTCTATTTCTGTGCCGAGTGGTGGCACTTAATACAGCACTGTTTTTCAGGAAAACTTAAAAGGTGAGAGAATGAATGTAGAATTAAGATAATGTGAAATTCATGTATGATAGCTGCCATTACATTTTGTATGAAATAATAAGATTGTAATTTTTATTACAATCTCTGAGCCAGCTGTAGCAATACAAAATTTAAATAACTTTAGTAATTTGTGACTTCAAAAAGAGTTTAGTCCTAATCCCACTTATACTATAAAATAAGAATCAAAATATTATTTATTGCATGAGGCCATTACAACAGTTTTTGAAGTTATATAGAAATGTCAGTAGTGTCAGTCCTACAGGGAACTGCCACTGACGAGGATAATAATTCTGCTGAGAAGATCTAGTAAGAATCTCAACAACTGGTCTTTTAAAATATAATTTACAATTAATGTATAATCATTATTAGCTTTCCGAGTGAACATTATCATCATTGAAGAACTGTATACATAGTTTAAAAGATATAAATATTATATATTTTATACATAAATGAAAAATCCCACTTACAAAGCCTCCTCCTTCTTCAATTTAAGTTCTTCATCAGTCTCTCTATAGAATTTCAATGCATATCTGTTTGCATCACCCCTACCTCGTGAGCGGTTTGGTTGATAGTTCACTGACACTACGTCATAGGGATTTGTGTTTGAAGATGCTGGAAATATAACAAAAATAGATATTATAAAGCTGAAGTATTTGTTTGTATGAATGGGCTGAACTCAGGAAATAGTGGTTTGAATTGAAGTTCTTCGTTACAGTATACATTTAAGAATTTCAGTAAACATGAGACACAAGTTCAAACATGTTCTAAAAAAGCAAAATTGTCTTTGTGAAAAAAGTAAATTACTTAACAATAAAAATATATTAAGTGGTACTGGAAAAGCAAGGTGAAGCAAACTTTGATAGCATTTCCTGCAATATGTAAAAAGTGCATATATGTCATTGTTGCTTCAAATAAGGTATAATTATTTTTTAGCTTCGCACTGTGTCCGACACAAACCAGAGTAAGTAGAGAAAACCTGGAAACCCCAGTAAAATAGTGTAAAGATATTTCGTTGCCCACTCTCCACAGAAATCTGGAGGCATCTTTCAACTCCACACTTTGTCTTAGAGACTAAATATAAAAAATATGCACTTACTTGACATAAGTAATGTTTTATTTTGTTTTTTAACTTGCAGCTGCTGTTTCTTTGCTTTGCCGCTGAAAGGTGTTTTGCGTCTTGCTTGAGGCATTTTGGACTTATCTAAAATTTACTTATACTTATATCTCTGTTACATGTTATAAGGTGAAAGTTTGTGAGTTTATGACGATTACTGAATGGTTGTTAATTAAACTTTACAGTATTACAGTCTATACATCAGAATGTATCATTTCATATAAGTTGGCTATGATATAACAATAAATGTAATGGGTCGAATCCATGGGTGGGTGGCTAATATATAAATTTACGTTATACATGATAACATATGAAATAATTATAAAAAGAAGTAAGAAATAATTATAATATTAAAACAACAACTTTAAATAGTGTCTTAACTAATATATTTAGTTTCATTACTTAATATAGGTACTAAATGATACGTTTTTAAACGGTTTTATTTAGCTCATTATAATTATAGGATAAACAAAGAATAAGAAATTTTATTTTAAAATAATCGTCTTACTGATAACTATAATATCTCCCTTACTTAGGGAGATAAAAAGAAAGTACGTGACACGAAAACATGGTGGCACATATTGAAAAGAAATGCCGGCGCGCCGATATTAAATGTGAATGATTTACTCTTAAGACTAAATTTAATTGTATCTAAGATTTTGAAATAAAAATATTCTCAAAATTTACCAATTGCTAGTATATTCTATATCTCGCTAGTATTATCTTACTTTAACAAAAATATAATGTGAAATTGTAACAACTTTTTATACTGATTATAGCATGGTATATTCTAAATAAATATACTATCTTACTATTTATAGACGTGTTATCAAGTATTTAATTAGATTTCTTCTAATAAAACGTAATTATATGCATTTTTCGAAAAATCCAGCGAAAAACTATCCGGTATCAACAAAGATGTACTTGACGTTTTGTCATAAACCTTAAACTTAAACCATATGATTGATGTGATGTCGTAAAAATCTCATATTTTTATAATTTGTATAAATTATTAAGATATTTATTGCTTATAATTATTTTAATAGTTACAATTAAATTAAATGATTTTATGAAGTATTAGTAGATTTAAAAAATATATATATTATTAGTAGTAGATTTAAAAAATATATATATTTTATGGTTGTGTAAGTTATAGTCTTTACTTCTTTAGAGTAGTTGTATTTAAAAAAAAAACAAAGATAACCTCAAAATACAAATGAAAAGTGACATTTAATGTAAATAAATAAACCGAATACCTTTGAAATTATTAATAGCTGTAATACTAAAAAACTAAAATTATAAAATGCTTCCACTATCATTATTACGTACGGCTCAAAATCACCCGATGCTGGTAGAATTAAAAAACGGTGAAACTTACAACGGTCATCTTGTTAGCTGTGATAATTGGATGAATATTAATTTAAGAGAAGTTATTTGCACTTCACGAGACGGCGACAAGTTCTGGAGAATGCCTGAATGCTATATCAGAGGTAGTACTATCAAATACTTGAGAATACCTGATGAGGTTATTGATATGGTGAAAGAGGAGACTCAGGTCAAAGCCAGGGGTAGAGGCGAGGTTAATAAGGGCAGGGGAGGTCAAAACATGAGATCTGGTAGAGGAGGCAGTAGGGGAGCCTTTGGCAACAGAGGCAGACCAGCCCCACTAGCCCGAGGCGGTGGTAATGTGGGTAGGCCGCAAAATAAAAACAAAAAGTGATGACTGTATGTTTGCGTTTTGTTTTAAATTAAATGACGTATTTAATAAGGCTTTTATTGTTTTATTTATATAACATTACTTATATTTTACCATGGTCTTTTTATGTGCAACAAAGTTAAAAGTTTCTCCATTCTTCATTTTCCATACATTGAACATGTTATGCTCTTCAAATGAGTGAGTCATTAGTAACTGCAGGTCACATGTAGGATCATGTTTAAGTGACTAATTAATCAACTTGTAATTTTATTATTCTGAGTCATAACTCATAATACTAAATAAATATATATTTTTTTCTTTTCTGAAGGGAGCATGGGAGAAGTCCGTTAGTTCAATCATATTTTTAATTGTTAAATAGTAAGAAACATTCTAGGCTGGAGATAGCATGTTCAACCCTAAAACCCTGGTGCAGGGGCACAAGTGTATGATTGTAAATGCGACAGGTTGTAGCTTCAATTCTTCCTCAAAGAAATGAAATATTTAATACTTTACTTTTCTCTGGCAAAGCATGGCATTAGGTTTCTCAATTTATCACACAGTGCTTCCAGAATTCGGAGGAAAGTGGGAGAGGATGTGTCTTAAGGGGAATGGAGTGTCATAACATTAGGTTCCCAGGTTTACTCTGCCTACCCTGCTGTGTGTGGGATAAGCGTGAGGCTAAAAAAATCCAAAAAAAGATATGAGCAGATATTAAAATGTACAAATGAGCTGAAGTTACTGGTTTTCAGATAAAGGTAGAGAATTGGGTGTTTTGGAGCACACTAAGTGGCCTCTCTTAGGTGTACCAGAACACGAAGTTAATTTTTATTCATGTTTATAAATAAAAGAAAAGCATCATCACGATTTTTTCCTCATAGCAGAGTAAACAGAAGGAACTTAAAGTAGTAACAGAGTAATGTTTCAATTTTGTACTTAGTTTTCGTCACATTCCGTGTTGTGTGGCAGATATAGTTTATTATTTACGTAATCACAATAAACTATAATTCATTTCTAATTCAGGAATACACAAATAAAACAAAACGACCACAGATTATATGACATATTTTAATATTAAATGTATAAGACTTACAATTAGAAATGGTTAAACTGCAATGTCTTAAGCGCTAACGATAAAGGGAGCAAATTTAAATTTGGCTATAAAAGTATTATTTATATTGTATAAGCGCCCAGATTGAGAAAACGCGCGGTCAAGACGCTGGTCGTATGTAGTTCAACGTTATGTTATAACCATTCTCGTTAAAAGAGTGAATGGTCATTTGTGTTCAATTTTTCAATTTCTCATTTTACAAAATTACAAATTCTCTCTTTTAACCACTCTAGTTAGGAGAGAATGGTAATTAATCACATTGTTTGGACATTAAAATTAATATATTTTACATACAAATAGTAAGCAGTTATAAAAACCTAAGATTGGGTTAAATACTTAACTTTAACTATTAGGAGAAAATACCTCTTCTCAAAAATTTAGTACAAATTTAAATATTAAGTTTAAAAAAAAACATTTCAAATGCAGCATATTTAATAAATAATTTTTTTAAACATTAATAATTCAATATAATATTATATAATTGTTTTCTCAACTTTTTCACGATTTAGTCGGTTTTAATAAATTACACTGTTCAAGAATATTTAGAGGATAAATAGGTATTGAATTAATGTCTGTTGACAATAATAATAATGTAAATGCAATAATGGCAACAACTTCAATTTATTAACATTGAAGAAAAGAAGACCTAGATTTCTACAACCACACTTTGGAGTCAAAGAGTGTAGAACAAAACAAAACAACAGACGAGAAAAAACCTTCTTAGTCCAATTTTAACATAAATGAAGATACCAAACAACAAGCATTGGCCGACGAAATAGAAGATAAATTAAAGGGAGAAATAATGGACTTGCATGATGATTATGCAATCTATAATATTATATATATTATAAAATGCTGCCTGAATGCCTGTAAGACCTGGTCTCCTACTAAAAGGGGGAATTTATCTGAATCTATTGTAAAGTTTAATAAGAATCAGCACTTTGACCTCACAATTATTGCCCATATTAAAGATTCAATCATGGATTATGAGTGTGCTTCGCAAAATACAAAATGACCTGAACGAGCAAAAAAGAAAATGGCAACATAGTTACACAACAAGTAACTCAGAATATTAACACAACTTCAAAAATTCAAAAACATTAGCAAGTATCTCTTTTTCCTCGAAAAACAGAGAAATATTGAGTCATACAGAGAAATATTGTATTATTCGGTTTTGAAGAAACTGAAACCTCATATTGAAATTTGGAATCAAATATAGTCAATTTTATTGCACAATATTTCTCTATACACATGGACCGCAGAGACATTCAAGAAATAAAAAAGATAGGAAAGAAAGGAGAAAAACCACGACCTACTATCATTACGTTCTCTACACTTGGTTTAAAAATAGACATATTTCAAAATAGAGGATCACTAAAAGGCATTCATTATTATATTAAAGAGGATTACCCGAAAAAATTAAAAAAAAGAAAGTTACTACAACAGGAAGTAAGGATGGAGAGAGAAAACGGAAACAAAGCAATAATCAAGTATGACAAAATTGTAATATTAATATACGAATCATGGAGCTGAGCAAAAACTGCAAGCATGTAAGAAGAATAAAACGCAGAGACCTTGATGCTTGATGAGAAGATCATCAAGCTTATCCGAGAGTGTTTTAAAAACAAACATGCTCAACTTTTTAAGTAACAAGAAGCCAAATGACGCAGCCAATAATCAACAAAATAAATCCACGTACAAATAGTAACTACTACCCCCCTCTTACAGAAAAGACACATACAATATCCAAACAACAAACATTAATAAATCTAATCTTCCAAGCCGGTTGGTCACCGTGGGAGAATATGAGCACAACCCTCCAAAGTAACATATAAACATACGGAACATACCAATCAACAAACCGAATAAACTGTGTATAACTACATTACATTACGTGAAGATTGACAAACTTTGGAGGAGGTCTTCACCTGTTGTGGGGTTCTTGCAGAATATATTAAAATAAATCAACAAATAAAAAGAAAAATAAATAATAATATTATAATAATAAAATATACATTACGTTACTAATCCTAAAATAAACTAAAAATATATATACTAAGAAAAATAAAATGTAACTAACCTAAGAATAGTTGTAATTCACTTTAGTTGTATTTAGCAACAAATAAAAGGCTTTTTATTTATTATTAAAGATAAATACAATTTTTTACACACAAATGGGCCTAAATTCTTAACTTATCGTTCATCGTCAAGCCCTATAAAAATACTTATAATATAATATGTATAAAGCATCTAAGATGTTTTTTGATAAGGGGCCTCTAATCCCGCAAGTTTCCTTATACTTCTTTCAGTTATACGAATTTCTTTCCATTTCCTTGCAAAAATTATTAAAATCGCACAGTTTTTAAAAAAGTCTTACGCATATAAGTTTACTATAGAAAAAACATTTTAAATCATTACGTTATAAAGTTTAATAGGTCGTTTATAACCAAGGAGCCCTATACGAGGCTCCATTAGGTGCCTCATGTTATCTAGGTCTATTGTCACGCAGGTGTCTTAGGGCACACCTGGCCGCTGTTCCTTTAGCTATACGGTAGTTTCTCCCTACCCCCTTGAAAGTGCCCCTACCGAATACCTCCACACAGACACGGACTCGACGACCGTCGGCCAAGCGTTCTGGTTTACTGTAAAGAACATATGGTAAAGTTAGATTTATTTAAGGCCATGTTACCATCTAACAAAATCTTTAAATATTCAACATAAACGATGCGAACTTCTAACATTTGGAGTCTTTTTTTTTAGCTTCACGCAGTATCCCGCACATATCAAGGTAAACAGAGTGAAGAAAGGAAATTATTCCCCCGAATGGGAATCGAATCGAAAACCATCGCGTTTACAGTCGCACGCGTACACCCTGCGGTACGACGACCTTTATGTTATATATTTTTTTTATGTTAACCCACACTCACCCAAACTTAGCAGTATCAGGTTCAGCCTCCAACAGCTCCCTTACTGGCGACTTAGGAGCAGCTGCACTGAACGCATCGAGTTCCGCACTTAGGAGGGCACCGACAGACTGCCACACTGCTGCTAGAGACATGCCTGGAGAGAAAAGAGAAAGAATCTGTAGAAACACCGATTAACCGGACTGACTAACTACTACTAATTCTTGATACATGTATGTCTCAAAAATATGTCCTAGCAAACAACGCGTGATTTCGCCTGTTTTAATCATTATATTATATTTAAATTATACAAAATATTTACATAATCTGTCTATATTATTCTTATGTATAAGCTATACTGCTGTGTGGGTTCGAGTCAAAATAATAATTTGTAACAAAAAATTAAAAATTTGAAATAACACAATGTCACGACAACTGGGCAGTATGTCAGAAACGGAGTGTCTTAACACTAGGTTACCTGCTGTATGTGTGGAACACAGCATGAAGCTGATTATTTAAATACAAAATAACATTTATGAAGACAATTTTGTTTTAAACCATACCTGAATCTAAGAATATAGCTCCCGTAACGGATTCGAACAGGTCACCAAGCGCTTTAGGAACTTCTACGTCTTCCGCTTGCTCCATTTCATCTTCTTGTATTAGGTAGTGCTGATTATAAGAAATTTTATTAAAAAAAATTGATCACAAGTGTGTGGCTATAAACGCGACAGGTTTTGGGTTCAATTCCCATTAGAGGAAATAAAATATTTATTATTTTGATTTGCCGATCTGGTAATGAGGCAAAGCGCGGCGTTGAGTTTCGCCACTCAACACGTAATGCCTCTATTCGGTGAAAAATAGGAAACGGATCGTCTTACGGGCGACGGATTTCGGAGTCTTAACGCTGGGTTCCTTCTACCTACCCTGCTATGTGCGGAACATAGCGTAACTAAAAAAAAAATTGCCCATAGCATTTTAACTATTATCCTAAGAAAGTCGGTAAAAAAAAATTCGTGTACACGGTAGTGTATGCTCAAATTTTATTGGGATAATTTTTTATAATTATACAAAAAGTAACTTAAAGCAAAACGCAGTGTTTAGTTACGCCAGTAAACACGCGATGTCTCAACAATAAGGCTTTGCGGTTGATCGTGGTGTTCTACCACTAGGTTTCCTCTGCTCCTGTTATAGGCGGGATACAGCGTCAAGGTTTTTTTAGCCAAATTATTAGCAACACTGCGTGTTGACCACTGACCTCTTCACTAATAGAATGTCCATTCTCCTCTTGTATTTTGACGTATTTCGTTAGAACTTCATTCAAGCCCGGCGACATATGTCTAAAGTATCTGAAAATAAAACATTTTATGTTAAAAGAGCCTAAAAATACTATTATGTAGTATTTAATACAGATAATATATTTCTTAATTGCTGTATAATAATAAAATAAGAAACATTTATGAAAATCAATAATTTAAAAAAATAAATGTTGATAACATTGTATATACGGATTTACTAAAAATTTTACGTCTTGTTGTTTAATATTTCGTAAGTAAATAATGTTAAACTGTTTTAGCTATTTTTAATTAACATGAATTTATATAAGAATCCAAATTCCGGAATCATTTGTAGTACTTAATACAAAGTATTTAGGGACTCCCGACTCAAAATCAACGATTTCCTTTAGAAAGGACTCTTGGTAGTTTCCAAGCCGAAGTTTAATCAGGGGCTTTCCCCCTTTCCTTTTCAACTTTTGAAGTTCTCTTACAACACTTAAAATAGAATGGCATCGCAATGCGTGAAGCGGTAAATTATTCCAAAAAGAAAGTCATTACTACTATAATACACTACATTTCTGATAAATACATATATTTAGCAAGTAGTTGCAAGTAATCCATAAAATCCAATTTAACTGTTTAACTTATAACTCTACAACTCAAACTTACTTATGAAAGCCATGCCTCGCGGCCAACGTCGCAAATATAGTATTATTGACGAGCGCCGAGCGGAGGTCCGTCAACGCGCCGGGTGAATGGCGCCGCGGGTCCTCGTATAGGTGACGGGTTATAAGATAATCTGTGGAAGAAAAATTATAATAAGTAAATATGTCAGATAATTCATTAAACGACGGATTATAAGGCAACATGGAAAGAGATCTGAGTCAGCAAATCATAGATAAATAACAGTAGCTTTTTGTTTATTTGATACGATTCAAAAGTGCTTATAATAGTCTATTTGAATAAAGAATATTTTGAATTTGAATAGATAGTAGATAAATGATTGAATTAATAATACATACATACTTAGTGAATCAAGATTGATTGAAAGATCGTTTCATGCACCGGGCGAGTCATGCAGCGGGTGGTATAAGTTACGAATTATTAGATAAATTGTGTATTGGAAAGAGTGAATGATACATAAATAGATTGTAAATGAACGAGAATGAAAAAAAGATAATAATTAATTAACGAGTAAATGAATGAGGGGAGATCTGTAAATGAACCGTGTGAGGGGGGAGGCCGTGTGTCTTCATATAAATGATGGGTTATAAGATAATCTGTGGAAAATAGGCAGTTAAAGCTACCTTAGTATTAATAATATTATAAATTTGAAGATTTGTGAGGATGCACACAAAAACTACTAAATAGATTTAGATCAAATTGTTCAGTAATGTAGCTTATACATTCGCATAACACATAGACCACAATTTATGTTAATATCTTGTATAATTTGGTTATATTATAAAAATTAATATACGCAGGGTAGTTGCGTGGGTACGCATGGGTCGCTAGTCCCCACGCATCGAGTAACGACCATCTCTGGGCAATTTGTGGTTACTCAGAGATGAATGCAATGCGTCACAAAACATGATTATTTTCTAGAAAACGTATAAAAATTTTAACGAAGTGGGACTTGTAGTTACTAAGTTATTATACGTATGTTTTCTAAAAAAAGATCAGTTGTATTGAGGCCGGACGCAGTGGAAGAATGAAGTTTATTGAATGAAAATTACAACTATTGAATTTTCATTATAACAAATTAGGTATAAAACAAGGAATAAATGGAAACAATTGGATAAATCAATGAACGAATGACACAACTCACCTAATATAGCATCACCAAGGAACTCCAATCTCTGATAACAATCGGTCAATCTGTTTTTCTGATGAGACGCGTGCGTCAACGCTTGGAGTAGCAGCGACCTGTCTTTGAACCTGTACTGTAATGTTCTCTCTAACGCGTCGTAACCTGTAAAGAAAGAGAAAAAAAAACATATCATAAAACAAGTCCTCGGTGTGGTAAGAAGACAAAGTGTTGCGTAGAGCGCTACCACTCAACATGGGACGTGGAACGGCATATTTTATAGGTTCTCTTTACCTATCCTGTTATTTTTTTCTTTTAAACTTCACGTTGTATCCCGCATATAGCAGGGTAGGCAGAGGGAAACTCAGGACTAGTGTTAAAACAAAATTGTGTTAATGGGAACGGAGTGTTCCCATTAACACAGTTTTGTCACTTAAAGTGGTGACTTTAAGTCGAATTCTGGAGGGATTGGGTGTTGAGTGACGGACCTGTATCCTACTAAATGGAGATAATAAAATATTACTTGATTAAGACTTTTATAATGTAGTCTATAGGATGTCCTTTTTTGTTTCTCAAATATAGACACAAATCTTTTTTCTGCAACAGCAATTTTTAAAAAAACATGTTATGTTCATTTACCTGACAACATCTGTTCTAATTCACCTTCAGGATCTTCTATGTACCTTAGGAGTGGAGATGGTGGAGCTTTAAGTTCTCCGTAGATTGACTGTGAAATAAAAAAAAATATTCATAATTTTTTTATAGCTTCACGTTGTATCCCGCACATAGTAGCGTAGGCAGACGGAATCTAGTATTAATACATATAGCATATTGAAACGTTTACATTAGCTTACATTATATAACATTAAAATGCTAGGTTTTATTTATTATTTTCTTTCATTAAGAAAATGTTTCTAAATTCAAATTCAAATTCAAAATATTCTTTATTCAAATAAACTATAAAAGCACTTTTGAATCGTCGAATGTACATGTCAACAAAAAGCTACCACCGGTTCGGAAGGCAGTTCTGCTGAGAAGAGCCGGCAAGAAACTCAACAGTTGCTCTTTTCAAAGTCAATGGTATATTTTACTATTACACGTTTTTATTTTATTTTATCTAATAACTTCTTGATATTTCCTAATATACAAAATAGCCTGCGAACTACTACACATATAAAATATATACATGGTGTTCCTGTTAGTGAGCTACTATACCAACCTGCCACCAGCGCCCGGCCTCGTCTCGGTAGGGGCGGAGCGCCCCCACGGCGCGCCCCTCCCAGCCCCAGTCACGGTCGGGCGCACTCACCTCCGCCTCCGCCTCCGACTCCGAGCACGAAGAGTCCGACGATGTGGGTGACGTGCGTTTTGATTGTGCTCTCTGCAACAGGAAATAGGTGTAGGTTAATTTTTAAGTAAAATATTACCTCCTATGACTTAGTATATATGATGCTAGGAGAGAATGTGATTCGTATATATTTTTTCAAAATAATGTTTTTATGTTTTTTTTTTTTTGGGAAACGAACACAATAAATTCATAAGAAATTTTTACACAAACCAATCAAATTTGTATAAAAAAATTATAATAGAACATCTCTATAATTCGCAATGGATTTGAAACCAAGTTGATGAATGTTAGTATAAAATATTATTGATTTGTTTGTTCTTGTTTTGTTCAGTTTCATAAATGAAAACAAATTCTATATGTAAAAATGTGCATAAAAAATAAAATATTGACCTAACTATCGCACATTAAACATAGGTTACATAACTCAAAAAAATGCAACATTTTGAAAAAACACAATAAAATCTTACAAACAAAATCACAATTAACAATAATATTATAAAAAATAATCAAAACTTCTTACCGGTTTAGCTTTATCCACAATTTTCTCACCCTTCTCAAATCTAACTACGTATGGATGGTCTGCGGTCAAAGGCAAAATGTGCTGAGGCAGGACTCGAATACCGAGCCACGACATGAATAGTAAGGCACCTCGTGGCCCACACTCCAGCAAGTAGGCCCCTATGAGGGCTTCTACGCAATCTGCTATTGATTTATCTGTGGGTAGCAATAAGTATAGTGTAGGTTTGATATCTTCAAAGATTTGTGTAGAAAATTCTTAAATATGACAATAATTTATTCATTGAGGCAAATCGTGGCACATGGGCACAAACGTGCGTGTGTAAATGTGACAGGTTATGAGATAGACTCCTATTCGAAGAAATGACGTCGCAAAGCGCGGCGCGGCCTCTAGAATTAATTATTAAAAGTACAAAAATACCTAGAGTATAAACAAAGAACAATCTGTATCGTCACATTACAAAAAAATATTATTAACATGTACATTATTTCATAATAATCAATCTTTAGAAGCAATTTCTATTTTTATATATATTTTTAAATAATATCTTTCTCGACTATCCGTTTTATAACTTACCTGGTATACTATGTTGTGTTATCAAATTATACGGTATGAAACAGCCGCTGTTATCTACAGCAGCGTCCGTTGTTTGAGTTTTCTCTTTTGTATCATCCTGTGAATAAAATATAATATACTAGCAACCACCAGCGGCTTCGCCCGCTTGTTATAATATTTCATGTTCGCAGCGCGCTGAGCCGTTTGAATCGATGAGGATCCAATATTCTGTAAATGGCTTGACACTTTGGCTTTTCCAACATCCATCATAGCAAAATAAAATAATTACTGACCAGTAATTTTTGCATGATTCGCGAAAAATTCTGCTAAGTCGTTTTTAGCCTAAATATAACAAGCAATGGAAATGAAGTGTCTTAACACTAGGTATCCAAGTTACAGCGTGAAGCTAAAAAAACTATTTTAGTGTAAACTACACAAAAATAGTCTTTTTTAGCTTTTTTCAAGCCAAAAAAAATAGTGAAAAAATATAAACTAACTCTCTAATATGTAAAGAAATTCTAGCATAAAGTATTTCCGATTCACAGGAAATCATTTGATACCCATTAAGAAAAATATGTAAGCGAAGCAGTTGGCGGGCGAAGCCTCAATAAAGATTCGGCTCTCATTTAAAACAATACAAATCTTTTATTATTTCATACAAACTCACACTATTAGGTTGTAAAGTGGGCGGTGGTTTGTGACACGGTGGCAACCAGTTGTCATGGGGTTCGAATTTGGACGCTATCATTCTAGCTCCCAAACGCTTGTTCCTGCCTAAACGATAAAGATTTAGATTTGACACCTGAAAATAAAATAAAATTATCTCGTATGCTTTTTAGAACAGCCTGTATAATAAAATTGTTTTAAGAAAATCATTATTATATTATGATTTAAAATGAAACATATAAATGAGTAATAATACTAAATATAATTACTAAATATTTTAAATTTTTCATAATCATTATCATTATTATTTTGAATTATCATTATCAAAACTACAAATAACTAAATATCAATCACTCACTCATTCTTCTATTTATTCTGAACGAATGGAGGAATGAGTTAGTGTTGTTGTGAATTCATACAATCATTCATTCATTAACCTGTTTACTCCTCATATGTGACAGCTTTCCTTCATGCACGGCGGGATGGGCGCAATATAAATACGCGGTGATGGCGAACTTCAAGAAACTATCACCTATTGTTTCTAAACGTTCTAGATTTATTCCATCGTTTGCGTTTGACATGGTGAGTGCCTGGAATTTGTAAAACAAAAATATGTTTTGTTTAGAAATTTCATGTTTAACTAAACTTAAAAGGGATCTCGAGTAAACTTATGATAGCATTTCAGATTCAAATTTATGTTTACACAAAATGTGACGTTAAATTACATTGATTAACAAAAAAAATATAAGAATAATAACAGTATAAATTATATTGTACATAATCATGTTTAGATTTGGTTACTTAAATAGATAAAATTCAAATCCCAAAATTTATTTCATTACAAACTTTCTAAATTAAGCTTGCAATATTTTTTAATATCATTAGATTTATCACTAAAGATGAATTTGCTATAAAAAAAAAAAATAATTGTAGCCTAAATCATTTTGAAAACTTTTAAAAAAATAACATATACAGAACCTACCTGCAAAATAACACTAGGACTTGGCCCAGGATGTCCTTCCAAATTGGGTTGATAATCAAAATCAAACTCCTTTCCATTTTGATTCTTCTCCATATAATAAGGAACATAATCATTTTTATCTTTCCAACTATTCACTTTATCTTCATATTTGTCTTTTGAATCAAAACCTACATTAACTATCTTTTCATTTATATAATCTTCACTATCTATATCTATATCCTTCATTGAGAAACAATTCATTTTTTTTATTTGTACATCTGGCAATGACTTTTTTAATTCAGCCAGTAAAACTCTTTTGTTTTTCTCTATAGATTCTAGTGTTATCTGTCCATTTTCAAATTCAATTGTACTGCCATATGGAAATATTTCTTGTAATAATTGTTTATTTTGATCTATTTCATTTATTATCGTATAATTACTTACTGTGTGGTCTATGTTATCATTAATAACATATAGTTTATCATTATTAGCAATTTTATTACTAGGTAAAGTAATTTTAGTTTCATTTTGGTCATTTACTACAGACTTTTTATGATTGATTATATTATCTGCATCGTTTGTAGCATTTTTATTAGCATCTGGCAACAAATTTATTATTTGTTCGTCTTTGTGTATAAGGAGGCTATTTCCCTTGATTTCTTTTTCATGGTTTTCGACCGATATTCGAAATTTATTTACGTACTGAAAGGAAAAAATACATTTAAATATCTAGTGTTTTTTGGTTGTATAGATTTTATTACATTATTTAAAGTTAATTATAAGAAACACATTTTTTTCTATCTAAAGTTATCTCATAATTATCAATATAACATTAATTTTATCAAGACTTTTTAAAATAATATACTTAATAAACTTTTTATGAGCCTCTTTCTTCTTCAACACGATGTTTTGCTACACGCCTATATTCACTACTCAATATCTAATTATTCTTTACCCAATTACTTAATAATGAATGAATTCATTATAATTAATATTGCAATTGTGAATTAAATGTTAAAATTATTAAATATGTGTATATCTGTGCCTGTCTGTGTCATCGAAGTCCCCAAAAGGACGAACCGATGTTGATTTCGTTTTTATTGTTTAAACGGGGACTTCATCGAAAGTGTTCTTAGCTATGACAAGAAAATATGTTCAGCTGTTTGAAGATGATCAGCTCTTTTCTAATTGATGTTTGTTTATTTTTAAGATTTGTAATTATCTTTTATTTTCAGTTACTTCTTCAGAAGCTTCTCTTTTTTTCTTGTTATCTAGGGCATTTCAAATCCAACTAACTACCTTCAAATTTCTAAATTCTTAGCATTTAATTAACTTTTCTATTTTTACGGAGTATTCAATTGCAATGATAACGATCAGTATAGTATACCTATACACTGAGTTCAGATCCTAGGTTCAGTTCTTTCTTTTAACCAATCTCTTCAGGAGCCTCTACTTCCCATTCCCAGCTCCATCGGCTTGAGGGGTTGGGGCCACTAGTTCCCCTCTACCTACCCTGTTATATGCGGGATACAGGTTGAGGCTTACCTGCTTAGGAGCTTCTCCTTCCCTCAAGACAATCTTATACACTTCCAGATCCTGTTCATCATCAGCTCCATCAGGTTGAGGGGCTGGGGCCACTGGTTTCCGTCTTTCTAAGTCTACAGCTTCAGCTTCGTGAGCCGTCTTGTATTCTATACGTACGCCCATTGCGGCTATTTAAAAGAAGAACAAAAAACTATCGTTCTTATCTTATATATAATAAAACAGTGAAAATATTTTGTCTGTACATTTAGTATTTTTGATTGAAATGGATTTTAAAAAAAATAATAGAAAGCGTAATTTTTTTTTATTTCTTGTCTGTCTGTCTTTATGTATGATCACGTTTATCTCCGAAAGTACTGAACCGATTTACTTATAATTTTTACTAGTGCTTTGTTTTAATTTAGCAAAACATTTAAAGTTTCATTTGTTTCATCAAAATTGGGTCATTAAAAAAAGTAGTATACATATAATAATATATAGTGAGGTTTTTGTAATTCCATTTAAAGAAAAAGAAATGAATGAAAATTAAGAAAAAAATAATTATTAAAGAAGTACAAATATGACTAAACCGTGTTGAGGGACAGGTAGTAAGCCTGTTTTACTTTCACTTTTATATTATTTATTATACGCAAGTTTTATTATTTATTATAATTATAAAAAAAAATATCTATAAAAGAAAATAATTAACCTTAATATTTCCTACTCACCATTAGAGTTTTTACTGCTACAAAAGCCCAAAGTGTCTGTATCGTCATCGCTGTTATCACTCATATCAGTGTCATCTGTGTCGAAATCACTGGAATAGAGATTTAGTTATTTGTATTAAATTGTTCTTTAAATATAATACAGTAGAATATATACATTGTATAATACATGTATTGATAAGTGAGAAAATTTATAAATAAACATAATAACATTGAATATCAACTCACGGAAAGAAAGTGACATAACTCAATATATATTTCTGCATATACACTCGACCACAGTACACATCCATTTTACCAATATTCACTTGTTCAGGAGATATTTGAAAATACTTTATTTCTTTTAAAAGATCGATTTTTTTCTAAATTGAGCTCAATAGTAATAGCCTTTTTAACGATAGTTTAAGACGATTAATCTATAGATCTTGATAATAAAATCGAAAATCAAAACGTTTTTGAGAAGGTTAACTTTTAACAATAACTTTCAGTGGTTGTAGCGAAAAAATATTACTGGTGAGTAATTTTATAAGCTACTGATATTTGTATTCAATATTATCTAAAAATATCCCTAATAGGATTTCCTCAAGTTGAAAAAATAAATTAATTGTGAATTGACTATTAGCACTTGGTTGCGATTTTTGTTTTCAAAATGTGTAGAACGATAGTTTTAAGCTATTGTACACTATAAAAGGACTCAACAGTCGGACTGTATTTTCCAATTTTCTTCAAGAATCTAAGCATCCTCTTTATCGTCCTTAATGAACTCGGAATTAAACTTTAAGCTATTAAAAAAATAAAAATATAGTGTTTCTAACTTACCTAGACATGTAAGAACAATCACTGTCCGCCATTGAAAATGCACGATTCGAATTAAATTGTGACTTAGGTTTTTCTATAGGATCAGACCAGTTTGCTCCACCTATAAATATATAAAATAATGTAATGTCACTTATGTTTGTATTACATTCGGAAAAACGCTCCGTTCACCACTTTAATATTGGAACTTCGGAAAAAAGACACTACCACTAATAAATACTAAAAAAACGGAGAGTTCCCTCACCAGACGATGACGTACAAAACGTTAAATTAGACGGCAAAGGTTCTAACATTTCGTCATACTCTTCAGGTATTGAGGATGCCATGTCGTTACTCCATGTGCCTATTTCGAAACCCTGAAAAAAATAACAGTTTAAGACTTTTTTTTATTATTCAAACAAATAGCTTCACTGGCCACCAGTTAGTGGTCAGTTACAATTGCACAAACATGCAACTCAAAACGCGTCAGGTTGTGGGTTCGATTCTCACTCGAGGAAATGAAATATTTAATATTTTCATTTCCTCGGCCTGGTAACTACACAAAAACGCGCCATTGAGTTATGATACTCAACTACTTTTTTAGGGAACCTTCGAAATATAAAAAAGAATTAAAAAATATCACTCACACTCACGGCATCTTCCTTCTCTTGTAATATATCATTAATAGTCTTCTCTGTAACTTCTTTTTTATCTTCTATTTCTTTTTTTTCTTCCTTTGTTCTATGAAAAGAATATGTATAAAAAAATTGTTAAATAACACATGTTGTCGTTATTTGAATCTAACAAGTACAAATAACGATGACATAATCATTTATACCAATATTTTAAAGACGTAGTTTTGTTTGTTTGAACTAGCCAATCTCAGGACCCAGAAGTGCAAATTAAAAAAAAAATTGGGTATATAGTAGTCCATTTATTGAAAAAGGCTAAAGACAATATAGAATCACGTCAATCGGTTTTATATGCCTCAAGCGTGTTTGTCAGAATGTTTGGGACTATGTGAACGAAGCCGCAGTTAAAGACTAGTCTTACTAAATCTTACTTTCTTATTCTTACTAATATTATAAATGTGAAAGTTTGTAAGGATGAATGATTGTTCCACTTTCACGCAAATTCTACTGAATGAACTTAGACAAACTTTATAGTAACATAGCTTATACGTCAGAATAACACAAAGGATACAATTTATGTGAACATTCTGTTAAATTTGGCTATAATTATAACAATAACTTTAAGCGGTGGAAGTCGCGTTTGCGTCGCTAGTATAATTAACAAAATTTAAAAGATATACCATGCGTTAAAAGAATTCCTAATTCTTAAAAAATTAAATCAGTATTTGTATCGGCATTTATTGTCTATATCCAAATGCATTATTATTTTAAACATCATTTCATATATCATATTTATAATAATTTAAAACATATTATAAAATAATCACCTCTCTCTTTCTTCCTTCTTTGTATCATCATCTTCTTTCTTCTTTTCTACTTTATCATCTGCATTGAGTACCTAAAAAGCAATAAAAATATATAAACAACGGACGGCACCCTGGCGGAGTGGCCTGCGCCTGATAATGAGCACAACAGTTGTGGGTTTTCATATTCTCCTCTTCCCACAAAAGACCATCATCATCATTTATTACCTACATTTGTGGATGGACCCAAGATTAAAAATTCCAAACGTTTCTATTAAGTCTGTAAGTTTACAACTTACCACAAAGTGCCCAAGTTTGGCGATTTAACCGGGATTAATGTAATTTTACACAAAAAAAATGAAAAAGCTCAAAAAATAACCCAAATAACAAATACCTCAGCCAAACTCCATCCAAAGTCCAACGGTGGCCATTCAAATCCGGGACAAGTGTCATCATCTATCCTCGGTATACCTAATCCTACGTCGATAGCTACGGAACGTCTTATTTCATCCGCTATAAGTAGGGCGTTTATCCTGGAATGGAATTAAATGAAAATCATCTTCACGCTGTATCCCGCACATGAATTAAATGGAATGAATAAACATGAGTGGAATTAAATTAACTTACATTGACACTTAGAGATGATATTAAGTATTTTTAAATAATATTTTACAAATGGCAATTAGTGATTTACTGACCCAAAACTACAGTAAGGTCTCGAAATCATGGCGTTAGGTTTTCTGAACTTTTGCTAACTTCGAACGTCGTCGTATCGTATTGTTGACGTTTACAAAATGAACTGACGCACTGACTTTAACTTACTTACCTATACAAAACACAAGGCAAGGCCACCGTGGCGAACCACAGCGGAGCCGCGAAGGGGTGCACGCGGCACAGCTCCGGGACCAGGATCTGTTTCTGGTCGAGGCGGTCGCGTTTAGCTCTGCGCGTGCGCTCCGAGGACACCGGCAGCGCTACACCTTTGCGGTTCACGTATCTGGAGGAAAAAAGTGTGGTCACTACGATTTATTTCTATAAAAGCAATGACGTTATATATATACATTGATACACACAGATATATAGTTGGATTCACTTGTTTTTGATCAACTACCTGCAACGTATGTAACGAAAATACTAAGAAATGATCTTTGTGTTTGTAAAGGGTTTAGCCATGCATCAGCAGCATGGGAAAGCTGCACTGGCTTCTAATTGATTATTTTTAATATGATTGTATTGCTTTTTATCTAAAATAGCAACACACTATATTTTCTTCTCTGTTATCTTTAACTTTAACAGTAAGGTAGTTATGGGGGTAACAATCCTTAACGTTAAAGTTAATTTTTACGGTATCGTATAAGATATCCTAATGAAATTAAAAAATAAAAAGCAATACAATAATAATAAAAAAAAGAAAATAATACCTAATATTTTTACTCTATATAACTTCATAAAATGTTTATTTGATGTCATCTCTACTTAGCACTCACTCTAGCACTCACCGTGGTGTAAGCAGGTTCAATCTCGCACTAGTGTGATCGACGTCGAGCAAAGGTTGATCGGTCTGAGTGAGCTCCGCGCCGTATTTAGCTTTGTAGTAGGAACGGAACGACGCGTGCTGCGACGACGGGAACGCCGAGTCCGGTGTTAAGTTCCAACATATCTCCGCTACTAGGAAGAACTGGAAAGAAATAAAGTAGATTTTTTGTTACTCATCCATTAATTCGTTTAGAGGCCAGTCGTGGCGCACGGTCTCAGGAGTTTAGGCGCGATAGGTTCGATTCACACTGAAATATTTTATAATTTAATTAAGCGTAGAGTTCTGACACTCAACACGCAATGCCTCCGGAGTTCCGCGGATAGTCGGGAACGGAAGTGTCTTAATGGAAACGGAATGTTGACATGGTTCCCAGGCTGTTGTTTTCTGCCTACATTGCTATGTGCGAGATATAGCGTGATGCAAAAAATATTTATTTATGCATTAATTTGTGCACACATTACAAAAATCTGCCATTTTATTCCGCATAAAGCAGCGGCCGTTGTGGCACAGCAACATAGCAGCACCGTTTCCGACTGGAAACATGACGGTCGTGGGTTTCATTCCCATACAGGCAAACGAATAAATATGGAAATTTTCCAACGTAAATAACTAACCTGCGGCTGATCCTGATTCCTGTACCACGGTGTAACCACTGCCTCTTTATATTTGTCCGCATCAAATACAAACACTCCTCCCGGTTTTAGCAACGGATTCTCCATTTTCTTTACTCTATCTTTCTCCTTTTTATCTTTCTTCTCATTTTCTTCCCATAGTATCGGTTTTTCTATTTCTAAAAGTTTCTTTTCCTCTGTATGCTTATATATTAACTCTAGGAACGGCCAATCTATGTCTATCCATGCAGTGCCATCTTGTCTTGTTTCTAGAGAGAAAAAAATGATTTAGTCGAGAAGTAAGAAATACAGCGTTGAGTCGTGTCACAAATATATATTAGATAGGATAGAATAGATACTAGGATCCCTCTGCCCACTTTGCTATATATGGAATACATCGTGAAGCTAGTTTTTTCTTAGTGGGTTCGATTCTCGTAATTAATATATTTTTGATTCACATATAAATCAAAATTTTATGTAATGCTTAGACGGTGGTTACACGCCTATTCAACTTCACGCTGTATCCTGCACACAGCAGGGTTGACAGAGCGAATCTAGTGTTAAGACACTCCGATCCCCACTATCCGCCGAATTCTGGATTGGATCGGATTGTGTGCGAAAAAATGGAAATATAAATTTAAATAAACATTTCATTTCCTCGAATGGGGATCGAATCCACAACTAGTCGTATGCCCGACGACTGGCCTCACTTGTATTTAAATAACTTACTTTTGACAGTCGGCACTACATAATAGTTATTATGAGTAGATCCCTCCGTCTGTAACTTCATACCGCGTCGTCTCACACGTAGAACGTCCGAAAATACGAATCGCATGAATCTGTAACAAATCAGAAATATATAAAAGAAATTACTTCACTTTGTATCCCGCACATAGCAGAATAGGCAGAAGGAACCTTCGAACCTAGTGTACTGGAACGCAACGCCGCTTTCTGCATTTTTACCAGAGCGAGGAAATGGAAGTCTCTATCTATCTATATATATATATATATATATATATATATATATATATATATATATATATATATATATATATATATATATATATATATATATATATATATATATATATATATATATATATAGGTATATATAAAAGGATTTGTCCTCACTGACTGAGGTAAGACGCATGTACAGCCGTAACCGCTGTGCGTAGAAACGTGAAATTTGGACAGATGTTTACTTTCGTAATCTGGACATCCACTAAGAAAGGATTTTGAATAATTTTAACCCCAAAGGGGTGAAATAGGGGTTGAAAATTTGTATGGAAAAAAAAAAAATTGGCATCGATATTTTTATAAAATTTTAAATTTAGATTTTTAAAAGTATTTAATTGAACATGTGTTTCGTCGTTTTCTCGAATTCTTCCCCTAAGGGTGCAAATAAGGGGTTGAAAGTTTGTATAGATTTTTTTTAAATCGGCACCAATTTATATAAAATTTGAAATTCACACTCTTAAAAATATTTAATTGAATACATGTTTCATAGTTTTCTAAACCCCTAAGGGTGCAAATAAGGGGTTGAAAGTTTGTATGGAAAAATCTTTAAATCGCCACCGATTTTTATAATATTTGAAATTTAAGACTTAAAAATATTTCAGCAACACGTGTTTTATGGTTTATATAATTCACTCCTAAGGGTACAAATAAGCAGGCGAAGCTGCGCGCGTCCGCTAGTATATAATAAAACAGTAAAAATATTTTGTCTGTACATTTAGTACTTTTGACTGAAATGGATAGAGTGATACTTAAAAACCATAATAGAAAGCAAAAATATTTTTTTTAATTTCTTGTCTGTCTGTCTGTATGTATGGTTACGCTTATCTTCGAAAGTACTGAAACGATTCACTTAAAATTTTCACCAATTGCTTTGTTTTAACTCAGCTTAACATTTAAGTCTGTTTTATTAAAATCGGTTCATTAAAAAAGTTATCGTCATTTGAATGAACTCAAGGCATTAACGCTAGGCTGCGAATATATAGCAATTTATATCTATATTTATAAGAAATATGTATTTGTTTGGAATAAATCTGTATGTTAAATTCTCTCTGTTCTCAATTAATTATTTTCGAATCGATATTCGATTCACCTACAAAGGTATACAAATTAAACTATTTATAAAACATCTATTCTGATCATTGAAATGCTTTAAAAGTTTCACATATTCAAATCTCCTTAAAATTAAATTATTTCTACCACCCAAAAAAACATCACAACTAAACATAATCTTCACTATTTCTATCATCTCTCACCCTCTACCTGTATCAATCCCATCTCCCCTCTCTCTCTCCCTCTCCTCTCCGTGTCGTGGACTCACCGTCTAATAAGGCGAGCCCTGCGCGGAGACAGCCTGACGTCTGCGTCCAGAGCGGGCTCCACTGAAACGCGCACTTCCCCCGACCGAGTGTACACCGGGAACGCGGGTATTTGTAATCTGTGGAAATAAAGAATTGTATACATATTTTTTCCTTCACTCGGAAATTAGCGAACCTGAGTTGTAAATTACTGCACAGATTTGATCTTAGGATATTTTTGATTATTGCCTTTCCGACTTCCGAGTGAGAGTAAAAAATGCTTTGGGAATTCAGAAAGCTCTACTACAGGGTGGCCACGACTCGTTATATTTATATAATTGCGAGCGCAGCTTTGGGTGCTATAGTGTAGTGTATGTATTGACTCACCGGAGCGGGCGCGACGTCGGGGCGCGCGCGGCCATGAGCACGGCAACGGCGTGTCGCGCGTGTTGTGGCGCGTGCAGGCGTCGCCCGCGCGTGTTGTAGCGCTCGGGCAGTGCACACCACAGCGAGGCGGACACCGCATGTAATACGTTTGTATGTTGTCTTACTGGTACAGAATAGATATATGTTTTAATTTAATATTTGGTTTCTCGCTATATTTTACATATAGCGGGATAGGCAGAGGGAATCACGTCCTATCACTCTCCGTTCCCCACTTTCCCCTTAATTACAGAGTCTATAATTAGTGAGTGTTATTTACATTACTGCGCTTTATTAATATAAAGAGCGGCGCAGAGTGGTTAGATAAAAATCATTTTCATATTGTTATTTCCCAGAATGTAAATCAATCCTAAAACACTCATGTCTATAGTCAAACACTGTCTCAATAAACCTGTAGCTTTAAATACGTATGAAATTAACTTTGCAAAGTTCAAACCAAATAAAACCAAAAAAATCAAGTTATTAAATTAATGTATTTAGTTAAAAACTGCCTCACCGCCAGTTTTTTTCTCATCTAGTACAGGATTCTTCTCTATTTCTTCATCAGTAGTGTCTATTATCGCTTGACAGTCTGTAAACTCCCACGCCGTCTAACAAAGAAACATAAATAAATCTATATAAACAGGGTGGAAGCGTTTGCGCTCCCGTTTACGGGAGCAGCGTATAAGGTAAAATATTTTAAACCTATACTAAAAAAATATTATCAAGATATGTCCACACTTTAGACGATTGACGACTTGTATCCAGACTGTATTACGTGTGTCGCAGTTACGAATACATACCAATAACGTAAACAGCTACTACGACAAAAATACTACTAAACGTTGCCGATTTACCACTTTTCATTCTCAATAAACATACTCTGGTATGTTTATTGAGGCTTATCGACGAGAAAGGCTTATCTCTCGTTCTATTTTACTCAATTACCTACAATGAACGTAAACTTTACTAATTTTCTATAATAAACCTACACTCCATTCAACTTCACCGCCAGTACCTACGACTTGATTTCGTGAAAGAGGCGTTTGCGATATTGTCGCTTTGACAGGTTAGTGTCTGTGTACGTCATTCTTAACAAATTCACAACGATTTTTTTCACAACGATAATTTTATTATTCATTGTTTTTGTTATTATTGTTTGAAAACAAACACTTTGTAATGTTTGTCAAAATCTCTTTTGTTTTAAAATTAAATCATCAGCTTTACGCTGTATCCCGCCCACAGGCACCCTCGAACAAACCGAAATTGAAAAAAAGCTAATACTCACCCGTTTATAGTAATACTGTCTCCGTTTCGTGGTTCCCGGTCTAGCACAATCATTTGCATCCGTCGTTTCGGTCAGGTTTATATTATTTTCTAATTCGGCAACTTTGAAGTTTTCTTTGCCTATAAAAATTAAAAAAAGTTTAATCCGTGTGTATACAATTGAGTGTATTCGTGTGTACTTGACTGCGGGCACGTGTATTCGAGTCTGTGCGGGTGTACATGAGTACGTGCAGATGCACTTCGGTGCGTGTACGTATGTACTTAGAGTGCGTAAGCGTGTACTTGAATATAATTGAATAATACATTGAATAAATTTACTTCAATACATTTGCTCTTACCAATAGGCATTAACTGATCATCCAATTCTCCAGATTTGTGTAAAATTCTGCAAGCTTGCAACGCGACCATGCGTCTAGCTAATACTCTGGTAGGCATTGGGTGACCCTGAAAATATAAATGCAATACAAATAAAACAGCTTCACACTGTATCCCGCACACGGCAGGGTAGGCAGAGAGAACCTAGTATTAAGACACTCCATTTGCCATTTTCCGCCGAATTTTGGAGGCATTGTTGAGTGGCGGAACGCAACGCCGCGCTTTGCCTCGACACCAGAGCGAATGAAAATATAAATTTAAATTAATATGTATTTCCTCAAGTGGGGATCGAACCCACAATCATCGCGTTACAGTCGCGTTGTGCCCCTGCGCCACGACGGCCTCTGTAACACTATTTTCTTCGTTAAATCGCGGCTTGAAAATACCTAAACTAAACACGTAATCGTGCGATTCATAGTACAAGGCATACTAAAAGAAATAATTATATTTTAATTATTTTCAATTCTCCTTTCTAATACAAGAACTGTGTGGCGTTACGTTGCGACGTCAATGTCAAGCCAATACCAAATTTAAACATATATCTTAAAATATAGAATTTTAACACAAAATTCTCTTTATCTACACAAAAAAACACACAAAAACTCACAACGATATTATATTTCACCGGACAATTCAATGGCATTCTCAGTGTACATATATACGCTATCTTTAGTACTCCTTCCCTATCTGGGATTTGAACCTGCTCCATCCACCATTGTGGGGCGAGACGTGTGAACGTGTCTGATGGGAGCTTACCGCAATATCTGAAATTGGGGGGTTATTATTACATAACGCCGCGTTAAGTTCCGCCTGTTAATATGCAATGACTGGAAAATTGGACAAAAAGTGTAGGACAGTGTGTCAAAACTAGGTTTTTAGGTGTTTTTATTATTATACAAGAGAATAAAGTAATAGAGATGCTTGTTATTATTATAAAAGTCGCGGCGTCAGTTAATATGCAATGTGTCAAAAATGTGGGTCTTATCATTTGTTTTTTTTTTATTATTATTTGTCAATCTAAAATTTTCTTCAAATGGGAACCTTCAACGAATAATTTTAAAATGAGTGTGTTTTTATTTAAAAAATTAAGAAATTATACGACAGAGCACGGCACTGAATTCCACTACTCAACATGAAAAATCATGAAAATCAGGCGGAGTGTCAGAACACTAAGTTCCTCCACCTACTCTAGCAGGGTAGGATGCGGGATACAGCGTGAAATAAAAAAAATATACATACCTATTAATAAGAGCTATTGCCGAATTCAAATCGACACTAGCGACATTATCATCGGTCTTCTTATCATTTAATTTATATTCAAACTTGAAATCTTTACATTTATTATCTATATTTGTATCTTTTATTTCATCGTTTTCTCTAAAATCAAGTATTTTCTGACATTCTTTTTCTTTATCTATGTTTTCATTTTTTTCACTAATTTCATTTTTCCTATCAACGATATTACTTTCTTTTATTTCACCCATTTCTGTCTCACCATTCTCTTTATTTATGTGCGTTTCTTTCATTTCTTCAATAATTGTAATAACATCATTTACATCATTTATTTTATCTTTGGTATCTTTATTACTTAAATCGATAGTATTTATATTTGTAACATCCATTTTAACTCGATTTGCATTGATTTTATCTTCTAACTCTGAATTACTATTTACATTTTCTTTGTCTATTTTTGTATTAGAGCCTAATTCAAGAGGTATATACGGTTTTACAATAAAAGCTACATTATCAGCATGATTTTCTTCTTCTTGTGGTGGTTCAAATTGTATACCACATCCACATTTCCTTGTTATTATCTGTGTTAAAGTTAAACATAATTTATCAAATTAAAAAAGCCGGGCCACCGCAGGGATACAAGCATAGTAAACGCAACGGTTGTGGGTTCATTTCTTACTAGAGGGAATGAAATATTTAATATTTTGCATATTATCGCTCTCGGAACCAGGCAAAGCGGGGCATTGGTATCCGCCACTCAACAATCAATGGATCAATTCCGTCTTTCATTTTCCAATCCAATAATTTGAAGGACGGAAGTGTATGAATCGGGAACGAAGTATCTTAACACTAGGTTCCCTCTGCCTAACTTGCTACGTGCCGCATGAAACGAACCAATTAGGTATAATTACGAGGCAACGACATTTCTGCCGTACGGCCGATATGTCGTGGCACTATACTCTACAATCTACATAGATAGAGATAATAAAAATAAACCTACCTGATCTAGTTCCTTATATACAGCTAAATTGTGTACTAGCATCCGACTATCAGCGTCGGCCGTAGTCAGCAGCGCCACAGAGGCGCGCGGCGCTCTCGCGCGACCTCTGCAGAGGCCATGCGACCGATACCTGCAGGCACAAATATATGTATATAGGAGCTCTTTAGGAATCCAGGAACATTACATATTATCCATTACATTATTATCCAATATTTAGGACCAATTTCAGTCGGTTTCGATTAGTGTCAGATAGTAATCTAATAATTAATGCTATCTTACGGACGCGAAGGTTGTGGGTTCGATCCCCACTCAAGGAAATGAAATATTTATTTACGTTTATATTTCCATTTCTTCCCTCCAGCGTCGAGGCAAAGCGCGGCGTTGAGTTCTGAATGTTTTTTCAAGAAATACGTTTTGAGTTACATCACTTTAATTCAGAGTTCACTTTCATTTCAAGTTTTTTGAAAGGTGGGAATTTAAATCTCAGCTACACCATTTTTTTAAAATCTTACAAGTAAGTTTTTTAAGTAATTAATCAGTAATTAAACATCACGAATAGTTTAATTTTTACTTATTTATGGAAGCGATACAATGATTCAATTATCAAAATAAGATAATAAATTTAAAAAGTACTCACGACGACGGCACGTCCCATCTGACGACCAAATTACATCTCGGCAAGTCTATACCTTCTTCTAGAACCGACGTGGCTAGGAGTAAATTACATTCGTGCATGCGGAACCTCAAATATTAAAAAAAGAACTATTGAAAAATATTAAACTTACATACTTTTTACTGACTCAGATGTAGCTAATAAAAGCATGTTTAAATAAGAAATACTCAAATTGTTATTTTTTTTATTCGAAGCCGCCGTGTCGCAGGAGTACATTGTCTGATTGTAAAGGTTATGGGTGCGATATCAACTAGATGAAATGATTTGTTTTATTTCCTCGCTCTGATAGCAAAAACAAGCGATTATTTGCCTAGTTTTAAACACTCCGCTTCCCACTTTCCAAATTCGCCAAATTTTGGAGGCATTGCATGTTGAGTATTGAAACTCAACTTAACTAATAAATATTTCATTTCCTCAAGTGAAAGTCGTACCCCACAACCTGTCGGGTTTACAGTCACATGTTGCATCACGCATCACATGCTGGCATTGAACTGGCCAACATATACTTACTTCTTCAATACCTCCTCCTGTTTCTTGCCCTCCTTCTGGTTGTCCTTGTCTACGCCGTCCTCGCTCGCGCAGTACTGCGCGCACAGGTGCGAGAGGGACGGACGACTACGCGACATGTCCTAGGAAAAAAAATATTTTCTTTATATTAAGTAAACTAGCAGCCTTGTTCTGTTTAAGCTATATTACTGTAAAGTTTTATCAAAACCCGTTCACTTGTTTCTGCATGAAAGTGGAACAAGCACCCTTACCCCACAACCTTTTACATTTATAATATTAGAAGAAAATAGATAGATAAAATATACTAGCTACCCTCCCGCGGCTTGGCACACTTGAATTATACTTTTTTTAGCTTTATGCTTTATCCTTAATAGGCTACAGCAAGAGCCAAGAGCCAGATCGTAATCGTTGCAAAAATAGGGACAGCTTGTACTTGCGCGTGGTAAGCGCTGTTTCTCCCACGTACCTGTGACCTCTTATATCATACTTCACGTCTTACTATTCTAAGAGGTGAAGTATGATAACAATGGATTTGGGATGGGATTCAAATAATTTTCTTTTCTTCACTGAGTTCCACCAATGAACTGAACCACGGAATGAGTTTACATAATTTTTATATGCTGCTAAGCGCCATAGAACATGAAATAGACAAAATAGGATAAAATAAAACTCACCACAATAACCATAAACATGATTTTCGCCATCAAAGCCTCTTTCAAAAAGACAATTCCACATAAAGAATCAGGGTTTTGTTGTAATTGCTGCATTTTGGCAACATTGCCTCTAGGAGCGCGCCTGCCTCTCGTCCTGTGACCTCTTTTGCCATACTTCACCTCTATCACTTTATCACTAACACTTTTGACATTAAGACGTTTGTCACTATCACTTATCACTGTATCAACATCTAAATCTTTTAAATTTGCTTGATACATATTAACTTTATCTTCTATCTTATTTCCTAATGTTGTAAAATCACAGTTTTCTATTTCCTTTAATAGTTGTTTTGTTTTTATTTTTATGTCAGTTTTTGTTTTAATATCAATTATGTCACTTATAGCTGTAGTATTATCATTATTTTCATTATCATTAACTTCATCAATTTTGTCAATAAGAGCATCATCATTTTCATCGACATTCTTATTACCAACGTGATTAGTAGCATTCTTAGTATTATCTATAATATTTTTGGCATCAATGTGGTTATCCGGTTGAAATTGCTCCAAAATTTCGGCGAATCTCAAAATTTTTGGCGTTGAAAAATTTTCAATTTTGTCCCAATCGGAATCGAATTTTGAAAATGCTAAATCAGCATAGCACCTAATCTTAACGAACACTGTGGTACAAAGGCATAAGAGCAGAAAATGTCTCTCGTATGGAATTTTAATTTTTAATTTTTCTAGTTTAGCTAGTAGCGAGAACGCGGCTTTGTCTGCTGCGTAGGGACCTAAGGAAAAAATAAAAGATTTATTTTTAAATGGTATAAGTAACAACTAAATCAGACTTCACTTCTTTAATTTTCAGCAGATTTTAAAGAAAATTTTGGTTATACGAAAGATAAAGTTGCGTTTTATCCATCTATCCAAACGTAAATAATTTTTAATGTTAATATTCCTCTGTGTTGCAATCAAGTCATAAACATTGTAAGAAAAGAAATATAAAAATTATAAATTATAGTACTTTTTTTTAATCTTTTACTTAATACGGGAGACAAGAAAGGTCTAGTGATATGAATACTCAATTGGAATAAGCAACAGCTACAGTAGGGTCTCGCAGTCGTGGCTGTCCTAAAGTTGATTATATTTTCTAAAATCATCTACTTAAGAATTTTATGATTACGTTAAAAAATAGCAAGCCATTAACACTCACCCAATTGTTCTAAAACATATAAGAATTCCTTAAATATCTGTCTTGGATCTATACAAGGGTCGGGGATATTCTTGAATTCTTCATACAATTCTTCTCCGTAAATTTCAGTTGGATCGTATCTGTTGAAGTTGAATTAAAAGTTTTAAGCCTCAAATTTATTTTTTAAATTTAAATTCAGTGTTTTGAATTTCAAATTCATTATTTGTATAGAAGGCTAAGAAAAGGCAAGTAACATACTCGTAAACGGTATTTTTTTGTATATTAATTAACATAATTATAAAAATATAAAATAAAATAATATTTCAATACTAACACAAAATATCAGTTAATTATCTTAATTATTGAGGCCATCGTGACTGTAAATACAAAGTGGTTCGATCACCAATCGGGGGAAAAAAATATTTAATATTTTCATGTCTTCTGGTAATGAGGCTAAAGCGCAGCGTTGAGTTCCGCCACTCAACACGGAATACTTCGATAATTCGGCAGTGTTTACAAAAAAAAAAAAACACTTACCTATGCTCATTAATGAAGTCCAAAGCATCATGAATGGTATCTTTCATATACTTTTCTAATTCAATGTAATGTTCTGACAGGTCTAGTAAAGAAGTGCGAGGTTTATATTCTATAATCACTTCTTTTGGTTTTATTGTTGATGGGGATAGTCTGAAAATAAAGAAATAGAAAAACTTAGCGACACATTGTCCTTGTCCTTTTATTTTCTCTAAGAAATATTCGTGTTGTCGTCGTCGTCTGATTTGCATTTCATTGCAGAATTAGTGAGAGAGTAGTAAGCTGATTTGATTTTTTTTTACTAAAATATAAGACCAACTCCTACCGTTTCCCACCATCAATGTCTTCGGCCAAATCCATCTCACAACACAACGCCTTTTCCAATTCTTCAATTTTCCACTCCAACTTTTCGTACATTTCAAAATCATCCAAATTGCTGTAAACACCAAAATCACTTTTCAACACTTTTTCATTATCTATTTCGTTATCAACACTATTTCCATTTTTATTAATTTCATTATTTTCATTATTTCCATTTTCGTTCATTTCATTACTTTCATTATTTTCATTTACTTCATTTTCAATTATATCCTTAGTTTCCTTGTCTTCATTTTTATCATTACTGTCTTTTATTTCTCCATTTATATTTTTATTATTAGCCTCTTTTTGTTTGTCCGTTTGTTCGTCTTTAGGCGCAGTGAATAATGGATAGGTTAATGCCAAAATTTTAGGACTCTCATTCTTATCAATTTTTTTATAAAGATTCATTATCTGAAACATAATTTTACATTAGTAAATGCGACTGCTGTGGGTTTCATTTTTACTCAGTGGAATAAATTAATTTTATTTCCTCGCTCTGGTAACAAAATATAGAGCACGGCGTTGCGGACGTACCATTTCGATAATTGGAAGTTGGATAGGGAAAAAAATGTCTTAATGCAATACATTCCTTTCTATACTTATTATTTCTGATAAATAATATGTTCAACATTTAACTGTCTTTTTATCACTTGCATAATTATCATTATAGCTGTAGGTTTTTTTATAAAGTACAGTACAGTCTCCGAGTCTGTAGCCGCGCTGTATGTGGTGGAGATTTAATTTTACCATTTTTCTTTCTTTTGATTCAATTCAGAAAGATGAGCTTCAGGGTGGCCATGATTCAACCATACTATATTATCTTAACACTATAAACATAATATGGTCTATGTCTTTTCTATATTTTTAATTATATATTTTGATACTTAATAACAATAACTGAATTCAAATTTTATAAGAACCAAAAAATATTTTTAAAAATGGAAATTTGTCACTATTTTTATTATTTTTACTTACATATTGTAAATTCTTATCTTTAAATATTAAATGACAACTGTCTATAATTAATACATTGAGATTTGATATTTTTAATATATCTTTTTCTAAAATCATCTTGAACACTTCTGATGTACAGACTAGGACCTGGAAAATATAGATAAAATATTTATTAATAGATGAATAATTGTAAAACAAAACACGATAGTTGTGGGCAGACAGTAGATTACATTTAAACTAATTACTATTTTATTTATAACTAGCGGCTCACCCGCGGTTTCACTCTCTTGAACTACTAACTTATCTTATTCTAAATCATTAGTTCTTAATAATAACCTTCTCAGCCATTATAGAGAGCTGAGCTATTACATTCATATCTCTTAGGGTTTGGTTAGCTGGACTGTTAGGGTTCCATATGAGCTGCTCCAGATCTTCATTTTTATTATATGGACAGAAAATGCTTGTTATGTTTCAAAGTTTCAAAATAAAATATAGCCTAGATGTTGCCTAGACATAATAGCTATACAACCAAAAAGTTTCATTCAAATCTGTCCAGTAATTCCGGAGATTAGAGCGTACAAACCGATAAATAAGCAGACAGTTTTTTTATGTGGGTTTGGGCTCTTTTACTGTTCCTAAACCGCCCCCTCAATCATTATTTTGTAAATATATTCAATGTACAGATGCGCCATTTTTACTTTCTTATTATATATATATAGATAGATTATGTACTGTATTTAATTTTACATCTGATTTCATTTAAACAAATGGAATTTAAAACAGAGGTGGTCTTGGCAGATAACATAAGCGTTTGATTGTAAACACGGCTATTGTGGGTTCGATTCTCATGCTGCTGCTCATGAAATATTTAATATTTTCATTTTCTCAGTCTAGTAAAAGGCATAGTGAGGTAAATTCACAAAGTGAAGGAAAGGGATGTATGTCTTAACACTAGGTTTCAAGGTTCCCTCTGCCTACCCTGCTATGTGCAGGATACAGTGTGAAAAAAAATTATATATATTTTCCTGCTGGAATCATAGAAGTCCCAAGGCAGTAAGTGAATGATGAAGTGTCTTAACACTAAGTTACCTCTGCCTGCTATACATGGGATACAACATGAAACTGAAAGAAAAGTCCAAACCTCTTTATACTCCAATGCCTCCTTCCAATTGCTCACATCATTATATAACTTAGCCTTTAAAATAGCTAAGTCAGTTAAAATTGTCAGTTCGTGGGCCACACAGTCAATTCTCGATGTGCGAGTTATAAATATTGATCTTTGACTTCCTGATGAGAGCTGGCTGAAATTATTTACGAAATAGTTCTTAAAGTATAAATCATATTTATAGGAAAAGCAAATATTTAGAAAAGTATAAAAAGTTTAGTTTATAAAAAGTTGAGATTAATAATAAAAAAAATGGAATAATAAAAAAAATGTGATGACATTATTTTTTTTATGTTTCTATAAATTTTTTTGCATCACACTGTATCCTATCACGGTAAGCAGAAGGAGCCTGGGAAGCTAGTGTTAAGTCAGTCCGCTCCCATTAAGACACTTCTGTTCCTCACTTCCCATAAAATTTGGCAGCATTGTGTGTTGATTGTTGCAATCAACAATGCGCTGGCCCTCATAACATACACACAATCCATCCCGTCCATACACACAATACATCCCGAAAATAACATAAACACAAATAACATGAAGCTAACATATGCCTGGCTTCTGAGCTCCTATCGAAACCACTATTAAATTAGAAATGGTTTTATTAGTGCAGCCTATGAAGTATGTTCTAAACATTAATAGTTATAGACAGGCGGAGATATTGCTGCTATACATCTTGCTTGTACTTCTATTATGTCCAAATTAAAACTGAACCTATTCCTATTCAATTTCTTGATTCAAAGTAGTTGTTTACTTTAAAATTATAATTCTTAACAGTTTGTCTTCCATCAAACTGTATGGTCTACCATTATGACATGTTATTACCCTTCTAAAGTATAGATATAATAAAAGAACAGAACAGAACATTGAAATAAAGAATTATATTAACAGTGTACATACCCTCGTATATTATAAGCATGTTCAATCAAAACACTTGTGGATATAAAAGCAGTGTGTTCAGTCACTAAAATATTTTTAGAACCAGAGTGAGCCGCTAACCGGGCCCCACCCTCAGCTGCTGTAAATCTAGTACATGAAGACTCCATTGCTGAAATTATTAATAATTATGAAAATTTGAGGATTAGCAATCGACACATAGTGTAAAATTATTTCTTGTCCCACGTCCCGTTCAATTTTCAAAACATTACGTATTACTTTATCACAATACTATACAAGGAGAGTGAAAATAGTTAATTTTCCAAAGTAGGAATCGAACCCACAACCGCCGCGTATACAGCCAGACAGACTCTGCCCCACTGAACTTTAATAATAGATATGAAACATACTATAATATTGCATATTTTACTTTTTCTAAATAAGATAACATCAAGTTAAAAGAGACTAAAAGACAAGAAACGAATGTGTTTCATTATTTACACAAAATATTTACATTACAGAAAATCAGTTTGTAAGAAAAAATTGTAACCAGATTATCCAATGTTATTACACGTTATATAGATATGATTTATAGTTTTTATGAAAGTAGATAAGATAAATTATCACACCTGAATATTATCCTTAAGTTATAACAAGCTTTTACATTAAAAAACACTTAAAGCACATTACTTAAGCACGACTTATTAACATAATTTTAAATATCACACAAAAAATGAAATAGCTACGTTAAAATATAAGTTTATTGAATGTACATTTTATAATAGAGTCATTATATTGGAAAATATTTGAATTTCAATAGGTATTTTTTATATTATTCGAGAAAAACACGGAAAATGCAGAAATAAGAAACAAGATTGTAGACCTCGTCAATTCGCTTTCGATGACATTTACGCGTTTGACGTTTTGATTTTGCATTTTGTATTTTTTATCAATAAAATAAAAGATAATATAAAAAAAAATCATAAAAAATAACAAATTATATTTAACTTAATTTGTAAATTTACACAAAATTTCATTTCAAGGCCAGTCGTAGCACAGGGGCATAAGCATGCAACTATAACCGCGACAGCTTGAGCGTTCGATTCCCACAAATAAAAAAAATAATTTATTTCTCATTCTGGTAACGAGGCGAAGCGCGGCGGTAAGTTCCGGAATTCGGCGAAAAGTGGGGAACAAAAGTGTGTTAATGGGAACGGAGTGACTTAACACTAGATTCCCAGATTTCATCTGCGTTTCATGTTTGATATCTAAGTGCGGTATACAACGTGCGAAGCTTTAAAAATATATTTTATATTTCTATTTATAATTTAGAAACATTTTTCTTGAATTGAAAATGTTTAAATTATTGAAATGTTATTGACGGTGATATATATGATAAGTACGAAAATAACATTTGTGGTACAATGGAATTAATAGCAATAGAATATTAAATTACTTGTTGATAATTTCATAGCTTTGTAAGTTTGGTATTTCCCCTACCCATGGTGACCAACTTATATAGGGCGCTATGGTGAAATAAAAAAATATATGTCAACAATGTCTCGATAGTCGACGTAATATCGATACCCAATTTAACAAAGTTAGTAATAAGCGTTTTTTTTTTAATAATTTCAAAGACTTAGAATAAAAAATTGAAATAAGGATCCAAAATCCAAATACAAGGAGTAGAAAACAATATTTTGTAGGTGTGTCTCTCTATAACTACAAGCTAATTAAAATGTTTTTTAAAATTTAACGACTTAATTAAGTTCTATTAAATAATCATGATTTTCAAATAATAGATATATTTCCTAATATAGATATAATATATAGTTGAGAAAATCCTGAAATAAATCATGTCATTCTCTTTTTAAAACCTAATAAATAAGTAAAAAGGCGAGAAAAAAGTACTTGTAAATATTAATATTAATTAAATATGGAAACACATATTATTATTAATAAAAAATATTAATATTAATAAAAAAAATACATTAGAGAGGACCCTATTATATACCTAAATATAATTACTTAAAAGTTAAACTTCACTTTAAACTGATTCTATTTACTTATATATTTAAAATTATTGAAGTTCTTTAATATCATTATTATTGCTATAAGCCTAATATGAGTAATATGTCGGTAAATTATCAATAAAGAATAGATCTCCTTATTATTATTATTCTATAAATGAAATAACATCACTTAAATGTTTAAGTTTAAATATATTAAAAGTGAAATACAATTGATGTCTGTACAATCGAAATCTTATGCTATCTCGATTAAAAAAAACTTTGACATTAGTCCATATTAAAATAAATATTTGTAAACTAAGGACCACAGAACCACACAAACACATTTACTTATTGCTGAGGACCACGTATATAATAGCATTGAAAAATTTAAATTAATTAAATTTACGTATATCATCATAAATTCTACTTAATTGCTGCCTTAGATTGGAAGCAAGGTAAATTATTAAATTTATATGTTAAAATTTAGATCAAAGATAATTATGATCTTATCTACTTTTGTTCATTACTAACTTTTCTAAAATAATAATTTACAATAATAATACTAACCAATACAGTCATTGTTCTAATATAACAAATCACAAGTAACTAAAGTAGAAATTAACTTAGACATTTCTGAAAATTCTTATTATATTAGCTAATCTCATCAATAAAAACGAATTCCTTAAAAATACTGACCTTTTAGTATTTTGATGGGATATAATATAGAGGTAAACTAAATAGTTATTATTTTTGATCTAGCTAAGTTCCTGCGTGTAGTTATACTAAGAATTTTAAAACCCAAAAATATTCACATTTATTATTTTAAGAAGCATAAGAGTAAGTAATGTTAAGTAGTAATAAGTAATTCTAATGTACATTGTTAGTAAATAGTACTTGTACTTCTTGCTTAAATACTGCAAAATAGTTTTCAACTGCATAGTATTAGTATAAATTAGAATGTCTCCTCCTGTCTATTCTTGTAAAAAGTTATTTTTAACAAGAGAAAAATAAAAAATATATTTATAAAATTCAAAGTAAAATAATTTTATTCAAAATAAAAAGTATTATGCTTCTGTTTTAATATCAAATTCCTTACTGCCGCTTCACTAAATTTGTATCACTTGTATTCACTAAATGCTATAGACTTGAGAATTACTAGGTTCCTACAATTTAATGCCTTAGACCTGTGAATAATCAGTGCAAGAAACTCAGCTAGACTTGTTTTTTAAATCAATTATTACACATTTACAATTATTTAATAGTGACAATGATACCTTTGAAATAGACTGGAAGCATTTTATTCTTATTAACAAATAATAAAGTATTAGTTATTTTAGAAATATATAATATACTTTTTATATTACTGTGTTATGATCTTTATGATTATTTTATATTCATATTTTATTTTTAGTAGAGTGCAAAGAAAGAAATTATTTATGGAGAAACAAATTTTTCGCATTGCAATCTAATGTATAAATAGACTTTTTTTTAATATTACACTGTATCCAAGGGTAGGCAGAGGGAACCTGAGACTCTAGTATTGAGACACTTTGTGGTCACGTCTGGTCCCGTTACGTGTTGAGTGGCGGAACTTAACGCCGCATTTTGCTTCGTTACAAGAGCAAGGAAATGAAAATATTACATATTTAATTTTGATGAGTGGCAAACTCACAACAGTCGCGAACTTGCGCCACTGCGCCTAACTGCGCCAAAAACTTTACACAACAACTTCAGCTTAAAACTAAAGTTAAGGTCCCCTGCAATGTCAGTGTGAATGGTATGATATTAGAACAACTGAATGAGGTGGTGGATGGAAAGGCGTGTTGGTGCCGGTAACAGGGTTAACGAAGCCTTAGCTGCTTTGATGAGACGTCAGCACAACTGCGCGTTTGGCCGTACACAATGCAGTGCTGGTACCGACGTTGTTATACGGCAGCGAAACGTGGGTATTACAGAAGAAGAATGAAAGAAAGATGAATGCCGTGAAGATGCGATCTCTGCGTAGATTATGCGCAGTCAGCTTCGCTGATTGCAGGGTAGGCAGAGAGAACCTGAGTGTTAAGGTCCGGTCCCTGTACGCCGTTCCGCATAATTCTGGAGTGACGGAACTCAACGCCGCGCATTGTTTCGAAAAATAAATTTAAATAAATATTTAGTTTCCTCGAGTGGGGATCGCACCCGCGATGTCACCCCACCAGTCGCGTTTACAGTCGCACTTTGTGCCTATACGCCACAACTGGCTTTACAATAACTTTAAGATTTTCAATATTGTGTATTATCTATCTATTATACTTTAAGTTTCCATTGTTTCATTTTCTTTACAGATGAGCGATATAGAAAATCTTTCCACCGCTTTTAACCATATCAATATATACGAAATTTTGGAGCCCCAAAAAGTTCATAACGTCCAAGTAGGTACTTTAATTGATATAAGTGATGACACAGCTAAACCAAATGAAGAATTGATAGGTTCGTTCATAGATAAAGTGACTAAACCTAAATTTGATATATTAGATGTATACGAAAATATATATGTAACGCCACAACATATTGAACCTCAAAATAAGGATGATTTAGATCAAGATATTTTCATAAGAGAAGATTCATCCAATGATGAAGTAGATTCTATACATGACAATGCATGTGCTAATATACAAACAAAGCTAAATAAGGCACGTGATACAAACCTAGATAGTAAGACTTCGCAATTTTTGTTTCCAAAATTGCATCGTTTTGATGATAAATCATTATGTAAAGATATTATAGACGATATATTTAAACCGAAAGCAAAATTCAATGAAAACATTAATGAAACATCATTTCCTTTCAACGAATCAATATATAATGCAATTAAAGTTGATAGGGATGAAAATGTTAGTTTTAACACGAGTGACTTAAAGACTGTACCACTACAAAATTGTATAATTTCTTCAAAACAAAATCAAGTTACAAATAGTTATCTATTTACTCCACCTAATGTGAAAATTGGAGATCTAAAAGATGATTTTATAATACCAAAACTAAAATCAAATACAGATTCTTTTGATTTGTCTGTAGCTAGTGACGTACCATTTAATAGGAAAATACAAGAAATGCCGATAAAGGAAGAAAATTTAACTTTCTCAAACAAAGATGTGCAACAGATTATACAATCACAAAGTTTGATGTCTTCAAAGGAAATAAATAAAGATTCAAACAATTGTTTATCTGTGCTATATAATGCAAGGAATGGTGAAGAATTTTCACAACCTATAATGAATTTAAATATTGAAAAGTGTGCAATTGCCGGTGAAATATCTACTGTTAATGGAAAACCAATTCATAAAATCGAAAAACCAGTATTAGAAGGCAAAAAAGGAGACCGAAATACTATCTTTTTCAAAAGTTTACATGATTTTTTGCACCAACCACCTCGTGATTTTAAAACAACTGAAATTATCAAAGATAGTGCATCTATTGTACCCAAGGTAAAAGTATGCCTGCAAACTGTACACACACCACAGAATTTAGTTGACAAAAACAATTTTCTAATAAATTTATATCAATATAATATAAAGTGTTCTTTAATAGACGAAAATATGGTGATAAAATCGCTCAACCATCCACCGATACCGATGTTACAAACTATTAAACTGGATAAGAAACTTTTTGCCAAACGCATTATAAAAACTGAAAGTGAAAAGATCAGATATGCTAAAGGTCCTGACATTTATGAAAAATCGTTGATATTACCACAAATTATGAGACGTTTGATGGTAAAAAACAAAAATGAGGCAGCCAAGAATAATGTTATGCGAAAATTTATCCTAGATTGTCAAAATAATGGCGATACTGAAGAAACATTCGTAATGCCTCAACTTGTGACAGAAATAATCATAAAAGATTGTAACAAAGAAAGGCTAAAAGCTCTGCAAGTTAGAAAAGCGTTTGATGAATTTGTTAAATTCGGGAAGATTTAAAAAAAATACAGGTATCGAGAACATAGTGTTAAGACATATTAAAAAAGTAGGAAAAACAATATGGGTTTTCTGGTTCATATTTTTTTAATATGCAACGGGTTCATATTAGCGCAGCGTATGACTGTGCGCGATGTGGGTTCGATTTCCATTTAGGAGAATGAATTACTTTTTTACAAGACTCGGCGGTTGAGTTCCGCTATTCAATACGCAATGTCTTGAAAGTTAGGCGGTGCAACGCAGGGTCTTAATCCCCTGTGCTTGTATGAGTAAAAAAATACAACATGTAAGTTTCATTTATGCATAAAATTGTTAAAATATAAACTGCGACATATCAAAAGCGAATAAAATTTAAAAAAATATAGAGAAAGGAATTAGGAAGCTACAAGATGATATCAATGTGTTTCTATGTAACGTAATATTATTATTCAAATATAGGTAAAAAAATCGTATCGTATCGTAATCGTACACCGAGTTATTTAAATATAGTGTCTGTGGTCGTCAAAACATCTGTGACGTCACATTGCCCTAAACAAAAATATACTGCTTGTAAGATACAATAAAATAATGAACGTTTAAGAAGTAAAGACTTAGTTCGTGCCGTCAAGTCGGGCGATGTGACGTCACACTTATCGCGATGGACGAAACCTCTAACTGCGATGTCTTTTACATTTATTGTGACACTTAGGAGCTTTTTTTCACTGTATTATTTCGTTCTTTCAATTTAAATAAACAGAAAACGAAATCAACTTCATCGTTCATATTTATTTATTTTTTACTAAATATGAGATTTAAACAAAAAGGTTTAAATTTATATTAAAAATATATGTAATAAAAATGGAACCAGTTCTTCTTGAATTACAAGTAAAAATTATTTAGCTTATTTGACTATCAATCTATACTAAAATTAAAGAAGTTGAAGAGTTTGTTTGGTTGAACGCGCTAATCTCAAGAAATGCTGGTTGGAATTCAAAAATTCTGTCGGATTTTCACAGCTCGGCTTTATGTTTCGCCACACAACTCGTAACACACACAAACAAACAAACTATACGAATTATATAATATGAGGCAATGGAATCAAGATCCGGCGTTCTTGTTAAAAGTTAAAAAATTTTCAAAAATATTTAAAAAGGTATGTGTATATGTAAAAAGGTATGATCCAGGCTAAGTCTATGTATATAAAGCAAAAATTTTGAACTCTAGTAATAAAATTAAAGCTACATGGAATGCTATTACTACTGTAACTGGGAGACCTAGAGCTGTCAGTGAACCTATTAAATTAAAAATTTATAATGTAATCTTAAATTCAGATTTAGAAGTGGCAAATACTTTTAAAATTTTTTTTTCTGATATATCTATTGAATTAACACGTTCACTGCCATCATCTCCTTTGGAAGCAGAATTAATACTAAAAACCCATGTAAATAGTTGTAAACAATTTTTTTTGTTTAAGAATGTGTCACCAGATGAAATTGTCAAAACTTTTAAAAGCCTCAATTTAAAGAAAACTGGTGACTTATGGGGCATGTCTGTTAAAGTTTTTAATTCAATCATACTTAATAATGCTCCTTACCTTGCTTTAATTTTTAACAATTGTGTAGAATCCGGTACTTTTCCTGATTTAATGAAATATAGCAAAATAGTGCCGCTTTACAAAAGTGGAAATAGATCTGAGTCTGGAAATTACAGACCGATCTCTGTTTTATCATCCTTAGGTAAAATATTTGAAAAAATAATGTTCAATCAGCTCACAATTTTCTTAAATATTAACAATTGTTTCCATAGTGAGCAATATGGTTTCACCAAAGGCAAGTCCACTACGGATGCGGGTGCTGCACTCCTAAAGCATATTTATGACGCATGGGAGAAGTCACAAAATGCTATTGGAGTGTTTTGTGATTTATCCAAAGCCTTTGATTGTGTAGACCATGAAACTCTGTTATTAAAACTACATCATTATGGTATACAGGGTACTGCCCTTCATCTTATTGCCTCGTATCTAGCGAAGCGAAGAATCCAGAAGGTTAGTATAAATAATGTAAAATCATCTGGATCTCCTCTAAAGATGAGTGTTCCACAAGGATCTATTCTTGGTCCCCATTTATTTCTTATTTATATTAACGATCTGCCTTTTTATGTGAAGAACCTATGTGATATTGTACTTTTCGCGGATGATACCTCTTTAATATTTAAGATTGACAGAAATAAAATAAACTATGACGATGTGAATAGTGCACTATCGCATATTCTTCGTTGGTTTGATGTTAATAATTTAATGTTAAATGCTAAAAAAACTAAATGTATTGAGTTTACTTTACAAAATGTTAAAAAACATAATTTTAGCCTACTAATTAAAGGAGAAGCTCTTAATTTGTCGGAATCAGCTATTTTCCTAGGTGTAACTATAGATTCCAAACTCCAGTGGAATGCTCATCTGGAATAAACTCACTTGCGGATAAACTCAGCTCTGCCGCGTTCGCAATTAAAAAAGTAAGACAAATGACGGACTTTGAAACTGCCCGACTAGTCTACTATAGCTATTATGGAATGCTGCTATGGGGCAGTGCTGCAGATATCAATTCAATATTTATTCTCCAAAAAAGAGCCGTGAGATATATTTATAATCTAAGAGCTCGAGATTCTCTGCGAGATGTTTTCAAAGATGCAGGTATTATTATAGTTGCTTCCCAATTTGTATATTATAACATTCTCTTTGTTCGACAAAATATACATTGTCATAGCAAAAATAGTGACAGTCATACGATAGGAACGAGAAATAAAGATAAGCTTGTTACACCAAGTTTTCGCCTCCAAAAAGTTAATAAATCTTTTATGGGTCTGAGTATACGTGTATATAATAAAATTCGGCAGTGTATTCTTAGTTTGCCACTACCAAAATTTAAAATATCTGTAAAAAAAATTCTAACAAGTAAAGCTTATTACACTGTTCAAGAGTATTTAGAGGATAAGCATGTATGGAATTAATGTCTATTGAATGTAATGCAGGATAGCTGCCAGCAAATGTAATAGATTGTACCATTGATTTTGAAAAGAGCAACTGTTGAGTTTCTTACCGGCTCTTCTCAGCAGAAGTGCCTTCCGAACCGATGGTAGCTTTTTGTTCATATGTTCATTCGACGATTCTATAATAAAGAATATTTTGAATTTGTCTCTAACATAGAGCGACGCGTGAGAAACAGAGTAAAACACTCTCACACAAGATTCTCTCCGCATATCCTCCTTTACGGGAAACGATGCTACTTGTTAGATTATAAAGCATTTACGATTATTTTTAGCTTTAAACAATGTAATTATATGTTATTGTAATATTTAATCTATATTAAAGTTATACCTTTTTTCAATAGTTTTTAATTTTATTGTCTATTTTTACTATAAATAAGGTGTCAAAATAAAATTAAAACGCTCGTAAATGAAAAAAAAATACATTATTGTTCTTCAAGAGCAGTATTCTTTTATGTATGCGATGTATTATTAGTCGTATTAGGTATATGTATGAACCATGCCCAGGCTATTGCGTTCAACTTTTATAAAAAACCGGACAAGTGCGAATCGCGCCTGCCCACCGAGCATTCCGTACAAAAAATAGGAGGTCTCGAGCTTTTTTTGAAATTCAAGCTTAGCTTTGCCAGAGCCCTTTCATCTAATACCTCACTTGAACTTGGGCTATAAAACCAAATTTTGCCCCCTTTTAAGACTATTATTTTTTTGAAATTTAACCATTCGATGCACTGCCGCAGTTAGAGAATGCACGGCGATGAGACGTCTCTACGCAAAGCCAAAGTGTCAAGCGTTTCAAAAGTCACTGAGCCCCTAACGATTCAGACGGCTTTACGTTGTATACGATCAAATTGTTCAAGCTGATTCTGGGGTGCAACAGCCCAAAGATGAGAGCGTATTGCACATGAGGCTGAACGTGGGCCTTATATAACCGGTGTTCCGGCGTTAGGTACCGTTTCGCTCCGTCGATGACCCCCAGTTTCTCTAAAGCCAACTTGGCATTGCTTTCCAGATGACCGAGATACTAGCAGTCAATTTAAAAGCTAAGACCCAATATTCTGATCTGGGCGCGGCTTAAGAGAAGTTTTCTCGAGAACTGGTGACACGACATATAGGGTTTTCTTAGTGATTAACTCGCAAACTTATGCCTTCTGGGAGTTGAATTGAACCAGATGCCTTTCAGCCCAAAAGGAAACACTCCCGAGGGTTGCTTCAACAGAAGACAACTTTTGTTTCAGTACTGGTCGACGTTTTCCTAAGAAAGACTTGCGCGGGCGGTATATACAGCTTCTATTGTGCTATTATCTGCATAGCCTGAGAAAAGAGTTCCACCTTCTGATGGCATCTCACTAGAAAATGGATTATGGAAAACGGTCACGAGGATTTGTATCAAAAATAAACAATTCCTTACGAGAGAATAATCAGCAGTGTCAATAATATTTTTATATCGCAAAATCCTATATAAATATTTTTATATCGGAAAAAAATGTTTGTTCAGCTTATTAAATATTCTTTCTATCTCTTAGTAGCAGATAGGCCCTAAAAGAAAATGGTTACGTTTGTTCACGCTTAAGTACCAGTGGAGTAGCTTAGGGGTTTAGGGTCCTCTACCTACGTTTAGGGCCCTCTAAACTTGATCAACGGACTAAAACTAGCAAATAATTGTACTTCATAAATATAAATTAAAACAGTTATTTTGATTTCGTCGCCTAGTGTGACATTGAGCTCTGCTACTCAACACGTCTTAAAAACTTCGGAGGAAAGTGGGAAACGGAGCGTCTTAACACTAGGCCCCCTCTACCTATGTAGCATGAAGCCTAAGTTGCTAAGTGAAGCTAAGTTTAGTTAGAGTAAGAAATGGTTAATATCCTGTCTGGCTTGAATTACATGCGATTTTCGTGATGAAAATAATTTGGGAAAATGTTTTTTAATGATAATATCATTGCATCTTGGGTATTCATAGTATGGTATTCTTAAAAGTAAAGTGACGTAACTCAAAATATTTAACTAGAGTTTCCTAACATCTGGTGATTAAAAACTATTCATCTACAAGTATTAAATTTTTGAGTTAGCTCTCTTTTATTTTATAAGTAGATATAAGAATGGAAATACCGTACATTTAATGTACCTATTAGGTACATAATACAATCTAGTTCAACAAGTGTCAAAACAACAAAAAATCATACTTACGAAATTTTCTTATTTTCATTTATTCTTATAACCAGCACTGAGCACTACTAATACTTTACGTTGTTATAAAATAAGTCTAAATAAAACAATATATCAAGTATTGTGAAACTTTTGATAAAAAATTGATTTATAATTCCATAGATAATTGTAAGTTTATGGGGATTCCCAGAAACTTTAAGTTTCGTTCAATAATCATCTTTGTTATCAAAGTATTCACGTAAGAGATATAACTATGTATAACGATTAGTTTTAGGCCATAGTGTACAGAATAAAATGTCTGATTATACGATGGTTGTGGGTTCAATTTTCATTCTAGGAAATATGTTATTTGAACTTTCATTACCTACCGTACATTTTTCATATTATCAGTGAACATTAAAAAAATTAGGTATACATAAGCTCGATAAAGTTAAGAGCGCAGTGTCTTGATATTCATTAAAAGTGAAAATACTTTCCTTGCAATAGACGTATTCTCGACGTTCATTATCGGAGATGTCTATTTTAACATGTCAGCGCTGAGCAAAGCAAGTAGAAGTCATGGTGAAATTATAATATATCGGATTGTAATATATCTTATCTATATTTAGTCTTACTTTATGTTTATTGCACGTAATATTATCATTACTACAGTGTGTTAGTTACAATCATTGTCAATTTTTCATTGCCAATAAATAATATGGATCCTCTCAGGAACCTCAAATTATAATGACGTTTAAAGCAAGTAGTACTCTTCAAAACTGACCATAAACCGTAATCCAGTGGATTAAAATCTATTAGATTAAGGACTATATGATAATATGACTGCCAGTTTTCAGATCTGATGAAGTCCGAGTCTTGCTCAAAATACTATTCGTGGTTATTAAATATGGTGTTAAGAGATTTAACTTTTTTCTCAAGAATGGTTTTTGATACACTTGTGCCGATGTTTTGATACCTTTTTCATAAAAATATGTGTAATATGTGTATGGCTAGGGCTCCAGAGAGAGGAATCTCCTCACAATACGCACCGTCTCAAGTAAAACTGCCTTCTGCATCCGGTTCTCGATCCAGCAGCTAAGCGATAACCCTTTAAAATATTGGTCAAAGTTTTAGGCTATTATAAAACATTAAACTGTTAACTGAAACCACTATTGGCACAATGACATCCCACATATCAGTAGGTAATTTCATGGGCTAAATATAAATATTTCTTCATTAATATTATCAGTTCAGTTCAGTTCTTATTTTATGGCGTTTCGAGCGTGCCAGTTGAACACTAATCACTTCGCCAATGTCACGTTGTATGGAGAACACACGAAGAAGATTGTACGGTAAAAAAGAGATTATATTAACTAATATTATTAATCTGTGAAATTTGCTAGCTGTCATACTTTTTAGTATTCACGTTTGACATTTAGAATTGTAAACATAACCTATTATTCGTTTAAAATTTGTAAATAATTACTTTGTTACATTTTTATAAGATAAAACAAAAAAAAATGGATACTATTGAACGTCTTGAAAATGAAATATTACATTTAAAAGAGATATTGAGTCACAAAGAACAAGAATTACAAAACGTGAAGAAAATTTTGCAACAGGTTAGATCATAATTTTTTTTACAACAATTGAGTCTTTAGTATTTTAATGAAATAGTGTAACTAACTAACATGATTATATCAAATTATTGTACTAATGTGATTTTGGTAACTTAATGTCACCTAATTTTAAAAACAAAATCCTTAATTTTATGTGTATAACAATTTTATTAAAAGTGTTTACCATACAAGACACAATCTCCTTCGTTTGTTCTCCATACAACGTGACATTGGCGAAGTGATTAGTGCTCAAAATGCGCACTCGAAATGGTATAATGTAAGAAGTCAGTTCCCCAAAACAATATTTTTTAACAGTAACAGATATGAAAAGACTGCAGACAGATGAACTAATGTTCATTAGATTTATGATTTTTTTAAACTGTCTGTTACTGACAGGTGGGATATTTGCTGTTATATTTTTTTAGTAGAAAAAGAGATTTGATTTATTACACACAGTTCAGTTCTTAATTTATGGTGCTTCAAGCGTGCCAGTTGAGCACCAATCACTTCACCAATGTCACAATGCATGGAGAACACACAGGAGATTGTATGGTAAAAAAGAATCATTATTATCATTATTACAGGCAAAATCATAAGTCTGTCATAGCAAGTGTCATTTAGACTTAACTCATATAAGAATTTATACAAAAACAAATATGTGACTTGGTTATGGATATTTTTATTTCAGATATGTGATAATTTTGGGAATGATTACAGAGTTCCATAACATCCCTGCTATATACATTTGGAAAGCTATAATCAAAGAAATAATAATGTGTTTACAGTTCCTGTAAGTTATTTGTTGTAAGAAGGAGAAGGGAAGAAAATATTTGTAACTTTTCTTATTGATTACAGATAAACAATGGCACTACAAACAATGAAAATGAAAACATGGAAATTGACAATAAAATTAAATATCTTAACACTTTACCTAAATGGGCAATAGAAAGGTACATCAAAATCAATATGCTAGATATTTTATATAAAAAAATTATATAACACTATTTGGATATATTTCTTGGTTGGTTGGTATTGAGTGTTTAATTGAGTGATGAAAAATAATTATTATAAATTTCTTTTTGATCCATACTGTATTCTGTCCATAACAAGGCAAGGCACTGGTAACCTAGTTTGCAGTACTGTTCCCCACAATGGTCAATTTTCAAGACATTGCATGTTGAGTACAGAACTTAGGGTTACATCTCGTTACCAGAGTAAGGAAAAGAGAATATTAAATAATTCATTCCTTCAACTAGGAATTAAACCCACAAATATGACACTTTCAGTTACACACCTGTGCCATTACACCACATTATCCTCAATTCATTGTGTAATTTGGAATTTTAAATTTTTTTTTTTTAGATATAGTCGACAAATTCTCCTCCCAGATATAGGTGTCCTCGGGCAAGAGAAATTAATGAAGGCCAAAGTGTTGATAATAGGCGCAGGAGGCCTAGGTTGTCCAGCTGCCGCTTATTTAACTGGGGCAGGAGTTGGTATGGAATTGTTTATTTACATCTATGTATATACGCTTTCTTACTTCATGCTATATCCCACTCACAGCAGATAGATTGAATGAGCGTGGGAACTTTGTGTTAAGATACTTTGTAAATGCTATTTGCAAACATGTATTCTTAGGAACAAGAAGAGGTGAATATTCAAAAGTCCGGAAACTTATTCAAATAAGTAGCCTGTTTGTATTGACTTAATCAATTATAAGCAGAATAAACGAAATTATAATTCTCTTTAATTACAATTACAAATACTTGTGAGACTATATATAATAACGATTATAACAATTAGTATCTATGACTCTCTTAAAAATGAAACCTTGTAAATTAACCATTAACAGTTGTCTCTTATAAAAAGCCAAAGCATTGTTGAGTTCCACTAGTCAACATGCAATACTTCAAAAATTAGTCGGTGCGTGAATAACGGATCTTAAAATTTGGTTCCCTCCCTACCCCGCTATATGCGGGTTACAGCGTAAAGCTACTCGTAGAAAAAAAAACAAGAATTTGAGTAATTAAGTAGTAATTCTTTTTAATCTTTATATTTTTTTATTTAGGAGAAATAGGTATAGTAGACTACGACGAAGTGGAAATAACAAATATTCACAGACAGATATTACACTGCGAAAGCGATCAAAATATAAGTAAAGCTGAATCGGCAGCTAACAGTATGAGAAGGTAACTTTTACAATAATACAATATACTTATGTTATATAATGGAAGAATTACCTAATAATGCTTATTGATAATATTATATACTAGCGGACCCGGACGTGGCTTCGCCTGATGAACTATACGAATATTTATAAAATATATTTATGAAATTATTTTCAATTGTCAATAGAATTGTATGTACTTAGTCAATAGAATTGTAGAACTGTATGTATTTACCTTAAAACGGATATTTCTTATAAGATCTTACAACATTCTCCCAATGAATACTCAGCCAATTTAGAATATCTTTTTCTTGAAATTAATTGCCGCCATACTAAAGTCCTTCTTGGTGTTGTTTATAGTCCCTCATTATGGGCGACTTGAACACTTGCCTTCTAAAACAAGACTCCAGAGCTAAAAGGTTACAATCTTTAATGACTTCTTTTAATCTCTCTATTCTTACCCTCTCTGAAACACATTTTCCACCAAATTCTGACCCCTCTTTGATTGATGTCATTATGGCCTCCAAACCAGAGAACGTACGTATACATGGTCAACTGACAGCCCCCTTCTCGTACCATGACCTCCTGTTTGTAAGTTACACATTATCACTACCTAAGCGAAGAGGCAAAGTTTTAATGCGTCGTAACTATAAGCATATTGATCACGACTCGTTTGCTTCAGACGCTAGTTTAATGGATTGGTCTCATTTCTATTCATCTTCTGACATTGACGAAAAAGTTGAAATTTTTAACAATAACTTATTATCTTTATTTGACGCTCATGCACCACTTAAACCAGTCCGTTTTAGACGCTCGCCTGCCCCTTGGCTCACTTCGTACGTAAAGATAATAATGAAGAAACGCGACAAAGCCAAGAGAAAGTGCAAGTGGCACCCGAGTCCAGAGAATGTTGCTGTCTATAAAAAGCTGCGAAATCGGTGTAACAGGTTGTGTAGAGATGCAAAACGCCGGTATATAACTTCCTGCATTGACAATTTCTCTCCTTCTCAAACATGGAGATTCTTTGAGTCACTAGGCGTGGGTAAATCTCGTGACATTTCTGATCAGTACATTGATTTGAATTCTCTAAATAGTTACTTTTCTATTTCCCCCGTGCGTATGGCCAAATCCAATAAAACTTGATGTCTTCGAAAACTGGCTCAGGCCACCCAGCCTAACTGTGATCCTTTTGCCTTCCATGAAGTGACAGTAGAAGAAGTTAGAAAGGGTATCGTATCTATTTCCTCTAAAGCTGTTGGAAGTGATATGTTGCTGCTAGTGCTACATCTTGTAACTCCTATTATTACTCACATTCTAAACTTCTCATTCGAGTCAAAATCTTTCCCTACTGCCTGGAAAAGTGCACTGGTCCTTCCGTTACCTAAACAATCTAATCCAATTCATTTTTCACACTTTCGTCCTATTTCCATCCTTCCTGTCCCTTCGAAGTTCCTTGAGAAATCAGCTTTTCAACAGCTTTCTAACTATTTATTCTAAAACAATCTTTTAAATACATTCCAGTCCGGCTTCCGCCCATCACACAGTACATGTTCAGCGTTAATTAAAATTACTGATGATATTCGTTTCGCGATGAATAATAAAAAATTAACTATACTTATTTTACTCGACTTTAGTAACGCGTTTAATTCTGTGGATTTTGATGTGTTACTTGGTATCCTTTCCACACTTAACATCTCTCCTGCTGCCACTGAATGGTTTCGCTCTTATCTTCGGGGTCGCAAGCAAAGAATCTACACCGGAGAGCTTTGCTCTGACTGGGTTGATTTGGTGACTGGTGTACCTCAAGGCGGCGTACTCTCTCCTCTGCTCTTTTCTATTTTTATAAATGAAATTACCAAAATCCTATCTTGTCAATACCATCTCTACGCTGACGATTTACAGCTATATAGACACGCCACTTTTGAAGACTTAAACACTGCAATTTTGAACATTAACACTGATCTCGCTCATATTAGTGAGTGGGCGACTTTGTTTGGCCTTCTTATTAACCCCTCCAAATCTCAAGCTCTAATAATTGGCAGTAGGCAATTACGTGCTAGAGTAGATTTTTACACCTTGCCTTGCATTAAATTAAACGAGACAATAATACCGTTGTCTGATTCAGCAAGAAATTTGGGTCTCATAATTGATAGCCAGTTGTCGTGGTCTGCGAACATTAATGTAATCAGTAAACGCATACATTATTCTCTGCACTCTCTTAAACGCCTTCAAAATTTTTTACCCATTCGCACTAAAATCATTCTTGCTCAATCTCTTCTTCTGCCACTGCTAGATTACGCTGATGTTTGTTATCCTGATGCTAATGAAGAGGCTCTCGACAAACTTGACAGACTTCAGAATATGTGTATACGTTTTATCTTCGGCTTACGCTAATTTGACCACGTGTCTGATTTCCGTCGACAACTGAATTGGCTTCCTGTGCGTTTACGTCGTAACCTGCACATTCTCACTATGCTTTTTAACATTTTAAAGTCATCCTCTCCTCCTTACTTAAGGGAGCGTTTTCAATTGACACTTCCAAGTGAAAGACCTGTACGCTCATGTGTAACTCAAAGAAAACTTGAGTACCCTATATGTAATACCTCTTTCTATGAAAAATCCTTCATAGTTCAAGCAGTGCACTTATGGAACTCACTACCTAACTCTATACTGTCGGGCAATCCACCTCTAAATACTTTTAAAATCAAATTAAAACAACATTTTCTTCGTCTCAATTAGAATCTTTAGTAGTCGCTTTGTCTTTTTCTTTATTAATTTTCTTTTTCTGTTTTTAACTCTTTTATGTCATTGTATATATTTATATGTTTGTATGTGTGTATGTTTGTATAAGTATATTTATGTAGGTATAGGAATATTGATTAATATTATGTATATTTGTATGTAGTATTATTATTATTATTAACATAATATTAAAATACCGCACCCGAATCATTTCTTATAACATCTCCTACATTCAAGGGTTTCTGGTAGAGATCTCTATTAGAGATAAGTTATCCTTTGTACACTTTTTTACCTGTTGTTATAAGTTTTCTGTACTTTCTATCTTGTGTGGTACATAAATAAATGAAAAAAAAAAAAGAAAAGAATTAGTAAGAGAGTATAAGCCTAAATAAATCAAATAAAATCCCAAATTATTAAAATTACGATGTATTAAGTGTATAACATCGGTATAAGCCAAACCAAAACCAATTTACCAAACTGAGATAACCAAACATAAAGAATGTTTGCTTATCTTAGTTAATTTAGTTAGTTTTAGGTAGTTTTACTCATCCTAGATATACTTAAATAACATTCAATAAAAAGTAAGGGGCAATGTCGCGCAGCCACACCAAGAAAAGAAGAAGAGAACCAAAGTTTAAAATATATATGTTTATTATAAAATACACATGCTAAATGTATGTTCTTACACATTTTTATATATATGCTGATGTCGCTATGTGAATTAGTATGTTTTTTTCGTGTTTTTTAATAACGTATATTATACTATACATTGCCGCAGTGGCAGTCGTTTACCTTTCGTCGGTGGTGTATAGTATAATATACATTGCCAACTTCACAGGATCAATATTTTTTGGAACTTTACTATAAAATGTAAATTTCAAGTATGTCTTTCTTATATACTAAACCAATTTTATTATAATGTAAAAGACAGTTGTACTGCCGCCTTCATATAGTGGTTCTAGAAAGCTTACACACAAAGTTGTGGGTTCGATTCCCATAAAAAATACTACTATTATTATTACTGCATGACTATCTAACTATATAATAAGACAAATTATATTACATTCATTATTTACCTATTTATAACACAATATAGTTTGGCTTATCTTTGGTGTTGGTTTTTTGCATGTATCTTTTGCTTTGGTTTTAGACTCTAGGGGTGATAGAGCTAGGCGCATTTTCTCCTTAGTGCCTGAAGAGAATGCAGACTCTGACACAAGTGACGGAGCTAGTAACAGTAATGAAGCTGGAATGATTGGATCAACAGAAAGTTCTCCAGAACCATCGATAAATTCAAATCTCGAAAGGTTAAACCTCCTACAAATTTCTGATTATGAGATAGGAACGCATGCAGCTGATATTTATGCCGATACCACCGAATTGCCTGTTACATCTCATTCATTCATTCATTACAAGAAAGAATGAAGAAAGAAGAAAATCGACGTCAATATAAACCAAATAAGCCTTGTAAATGGAGTTTCAAGAACTAAATCAGAGTCGGTGTGTGACATCATGTATGACTTCTTGCTCTACATAAGAGATGACACTTTTACGGGCATTATTACTGAAGAACAAGAAAAGACTATGGGTGTTGGAAGTAAAATAGTTTTAGCTTTATATACGACTATTAAGTCGAAACATTTCAGTGAAAAATTTACACGATTTCCCGCCAAGCAAAAATACAAAACCGGTATCTTAACGATCATGCGATGATATTGGCTATGCCAAATATTATCATTGGCCGCAAATAACCGGATATCAAATGTGCAAGTACTGTAAAGCTGTACTGCTGGCCAGGCACGTACCATGTGCATAAAATGGAAGGTTCACCTTTGTTGTGTGAAGAATCGAAGGTGTTTTTTGGAGTACCACCGCAAGCAATAGGATCTCTGAATTATTATTTTGTAACAAAAAATTGTTTAAGAATGATTTTTTTAATTAAACATTTTTACTTCCATCAATATAGTAGTTTTTATTTAAAATCATGTTATTTACAATAATCTTTCAGTGTATTTTAAAAGCTACCAGGAACATTTCCACCCTCCCTAAGCATCGCAATGTATAGTATAATATACATTCTTAAAAATAGTAGAATCACCGTAAGTGTAGCAATGTATAGTATAGTATACATCGTGTTTTTCCGAAATTTTCATATTATGATTTTTTAATTTATTTTTTTTATGTTTTTTATAGCCCAAAGAAGCTACCAGTATGCATATTTTTTGATTTTCTTAAAAAAAAAATTTTTGCGAAGATAAGGGTTAAATTAATTAAGTATAAACAGCAAATAATTACATAAAAATTAACAACAAACAATATCAATATTCTTTATTAAATAATAATAATAATATAATAATAACTACTCAGTCACTTCTTTTTTTCTAGTATCAATTCAAAAATCAAAGTGACTCCATACAATGTAGACCTAAATCCAGAAAATGCTTTAGATATAGCTGGAAAATATGATCTAATACTGGACTGTACTGACAATGTGCCCACGAGGTATATGTTGAATGACGTCAGTGTGTTAATTAAGGTAAGGGGAATCAAAAAAAAACCTAATTTTAAACGTTATCATTCATTCTATATGTATATGTTTTCTAAAGCTGTTACATTAAATAAATATTTTTTGTGTTGGTTAGAATATAATATATGTTTTTTTAAATTCACACTGTATGTTTGTGTGTTTTATATTTAAGGTTCCTTTAATATCTGGAAGTGCACTGAAAATGGAGGGACAGCTCACTATTTATGGGTATAGAGAGGAGAGTGGTGATGTAAGTATTTTTTTAATTTTTTGTGTTTAATGGAACTGAAATTATTTTAAATAGTTCAGTTTACCCTGTAAGGCAGTTAAGTATTCAGTGGTTATATTTGTATATACTTTCAGTGGTTATACTTATATTCTTATTTGTATTTCTATAAAATGTTGGGAATGAGGAAAACTGGGAAAATCGAGACGCCCCGGTAAAACTGGGACGTCGGGCAGCTCTGAAATATCCTCTAATTTCTTTTAACTTGTTAAATTATGTTTTAAACTCGATGCAACTCCATCGAATCGATAAAGATCATTAATCAAGATGTCTAACCACAAAAATAAGAGAAGGAATGCTTGGAGTTTGGATGGTATGATATGCATATGACTCACTTTGTATCCATTTTTAAATTTCAAAATATCACATAAATTGAGATATTTCTCTTATCCATAATATCCGAATGGCACTTTAATCAATACAGCAATAAAGTATCATTTGTTTCCAGCAGAATCCCGCAGGTCCATGCTACAGGTGCGTGTTCCCGACGCCACCGCCCCCTGGCACAGTGGGTAGCTGCTCTGCGCAGGGGGTGGCGGGTCCAATACCGGGGGCTATAGGTAGTTGTTTAGCGATAATTACAATTATGTTTATTTATATTTATATTATGGCGAATATTAGCTTGGTATTTGTTATTTTAGATAGTTTACATTTTGAGGCAATCGTGGCGCAGATACAAAGTGTGACGGTTGTGAGTTCGATCCCCATTTGAGGAAATTAAATATTTATTTAATTTTTTTTTTTCCGCTCCGGGGTCGAGTCAAAGCGCTGCGTTGAGTTCCGCCACTCAACACGCAATGCCTCCAAAATCCGCACCATGAAGTAAAAATCAGCCTCCCGACATATGGGAATCATGAAAATTAACCACAGCAACCACTAGACATTGTTGATGTTTAACATCAAATAAATAATTTGTTAATGAAAAATATTTTTTGAAACTAGAAGCAAAAAACAGAATGATTTCAATTTAGATGATACATATATTTATATTATTTCTTCCACAGGTACACTACAAGCTTTAGAAGCTATAAAATTAATAGTGGGACATTCACATAAACAGCTTTTAGTTGGGCGATTGTTATTATTCGACGGTGAAGATATGACGTTTAGAACGGGTTTGTATAAAAAACTATGTTTATTATTAAGGTTACATATTTAATTTATTTCTAAAGAATCGTCTTGTGCTCTATGTTGTTGATTTTTTTCTAGTAAGAATAAATCTTAATAGTCATCGGGTGCTTTATACTAAATGTCGGTTTTCGGCAATATCTAAAATCTAAAAAGTCTCATTTAGACTCCTTTTACATCTGTAATCGTAACAATAAGCAAAAGATTTGGATATTTTAATAAAAAAAAATGATAATCATAATCGAATCCGATGTAAAAAAATCCGATTGTTTTTTGTATTGATTGATTGATCGTATCCTCAACAGTTTTCTCCTCAGAGTTTGAAGTGTTTTTTTTTGTTTCAGTAAAACTTCGAAGTCGTAACCCGCAATGCGAAATTTGTTCGGACGCACCAAAAATAACTAAATTGTTGAATTATGAGGTATTATGCGACTCTCAAGCTATAGAAAAGGTATGATTTTAATCTATACTACCTATATTTATATTATAAAACTAAAGACTAGTTTGTTTGGTTGTACGCGATAATCTCAGGAACTACAAATTTGCAATAAAAAAATCTTTTTGTTCTCTTTATAGTGGATTTCTATATAACCTATGATCATTCCTTTTTTTTTGGGAAACGTAAATGATAAATTTTCCCAAATGAGGATTAAATGAACAATCATCGCTATCGTCTTATTCAAACCCTTCAGCTTTATCCAAGCAAAAATTTCATTAACTTTATAAAACGTTTACAGGATTTAGAATTAAAAATTTTACTAAAAGAACATCGGATATCAGCAAAAGATTTATATAAAAATATAAATAAAACAAAAATAATAGATGTAAGAAACGAACATGAATATAAAATGTGTCATTTGAAAGGGTCTATGAACTTTCCCATAGATAAGTTGCAGCAAACTATGTTTAGCCTTTTAGAAGAGATAAAAAAATGGGAAAATCAGGGTAAATATTTTTAGGTCTTCTATTGCCTTGTCTTCTATTTATTTTCTTTTACTTTCTTTCTTTTTTTTTATACTTTCACGCCGTATTCCGTATAGCAAACCTAGTGTCAACTTCGTTTTTCTTTTTCGCCTGAATGGGACATTGTATGTTGAGGTGCGGAATTTAATTATACGGTTTCTTTTGTCAGAGTGGTTAATAAAAATATTCAATTCCTCGAAGTGGGAATCGAACTTGTAAACATTGCGTTTATAGTTAAATGATATCCCACTTGCCTCTTGACGACCTTGTACGTAGCTTTATTTAAACTCTTTCGATTTAAAATGTGTTTTATGATTTTTTCAGTAACTTTCATTTGTAGAAGAGGCAACGATTCACAAATTGTAGCTAAAAAGGTATTAGACATACTAGATGAAGGACACAAGTTCAAAGTCAAGGACCTAATAGGAGGACTACACGCGTGGTCGAAACAAGTTGATAATGATTTTCCAATATATTAAAATTATATATAAGCATATAAATTGTTTTATTTTGCTGTTGGGGACGTCGAACTGCTTCGCTTATTGTAATGAAAAAAAGGAAAATGTCACTCTTTGTGTGTCGTAGCGCAGGGGCAACGCGACAGTATGTGGGTTCGAATCCCACTCAAAGATATGAAACATTTGTTTAAATTTATATTTCCATTTCTTCACTCTGGTGTCCAGGCAAAACGTGGCTTTGAGTTCCGCGACTCAACACGCAAATGTTGGCGGAAAGTGGGAAATGGAGTGTTTTAACGCTTCCCTTTGCCTACCTGGTGTAGGTATGAGTTTGAGATATTTTCCCCTGTATTCTGCTCCCGTTAAAGCAGCGCAGACGCTTCCACTCTGTGTAAAAGATATATCTTACGTAAAAGTTTTCTATTTGGTTTTTAAGGACTCCAATCAAATCCAAAACAGTTTGCCTCGCTCGCTATTCACTGCTCGCTTTGCTCGTCGTAATGAAATCGGAAACTATTGAAGGTATTACATTTATAATAGTTCTTAAAATCACTTACACTGCTTTATAAAACGGTATTTCATTAAAACTTTATTTTTTAAAATTATTTTTACAGATTTTTGTGTTTAGTTAAGTAAGTACCGTCATGGATTAAACATCCATCGTTAAGTTAGCTTCTAATATCATAATAAGCTTCAATAAGCCTTTTGGCCCTTGTGACGTAGTCGGGATGGTAGCTTACTACTTCAATCCCTACTTGGGGGAATGAATTCCATTTTCATCAATCACCACTCCACAATAAGGCGTGGAACAAAGTGTCCTAATACTATGTTCCATCTGCATATCCAGCTATATGCCGACTATATGCCGGCTATATGCCGACTATATGCCGACTATATGCCGGCTACGACGTGTACACGTTTCAAATAAATCTGGACTTAACTTAAAGCTGTTTCTGACTCACTCCCATTTCACAATTGCCACTAAATGACTGGCGGAATTTCCCTAGAACTGGTTAAAACAGTCAAAAAAGTTAATTTTAACCAATCTTGAACTCTATTTCTATAATTATAGGAACTATATATTATAACAGTAATAGAAGTTTTAAAATTGTAAGGAAAACAGTCAATTTTCCACTCTATTTCTATATTTATAAGGACTGAGAAAGGTAAATAAATTATTTTGAACTCTATTCCTTAAGGTAAAAGACCTTGTTTATTTTTACCTGTAATTCTGGAACGACTTACTAGTTTTTCAGTTGGCTCTACCTGACCTAAAATATTGTAATACGTGTATGTATATTATATAAAATTCGAGAAACAGTCTATTTGTGCACGGTTGTGGGTTATCCCGAATTCGCTCTGGTAACATTTAACATCCCTGCTACATGCGGGATACAGCGTGAAACTAAAAAAGATAATAAAAATCGTGTACAATTTAAATGACTAAGTTCGCAATTAGTGATATACCTCAATATAAACAAAAGCAATAAACAAACAGACAATTTAGTTTTATTATATTACAAACAGCCCTTTTTAGGGTTACCCTGATTGGCCAATTTCAAAGATGCGCGCGCAAAAATATTAAGAAATATGTGGATTTTACCCTCGTACTATATACATTGCTTGTTTTTTGCACGTTTTTATAGTAATGGTGTTCAGTGGCGGAACTTAACGCCGGTCTTTGCCCAGTCACATGCCTTCGACTGTAAAGGCGACAGGTTGTGAGTTCGATGACTACACTTTCTAAACTACATACACTCGTATAATACCTGCTGTAGATAAGTCTAATTTCTTGTTTTCTTAATAAGCATCAATGTATAACACACTCGATATGTACTCAACATTCCCTCAGAACACAATGCTCTCTTCATTCCTGTAGAGATAGTCTTTAGAGCTAGTTTGGATACGCGTTAACGTTTGCACGTGTCGTGCACTTTTTTCTTTTTTTATTAAAGTTTTAAAACTTGTAATTAAAGGCTGTGGACCAAGTAGTATTGAGAAAATAATATTTTTAAACAATTTATTTTATTAATTTGATTCTTTATTTAGAAAAATATACGCTAAATTAATAACATTTTCAATTATAATTATGACAAATTAATTTTAAATTGTGAATCATATTTCTATTTCATTTCTTAAATTGAAGCTAAACTTTCAAAATTAAACAGGCAAATTTAGTTGAGAGCATTTTAAAAAACTTAAACATTTAAAAATATAACAGTGCCTTTATGAAAGCCTTGTTCAAATAATTATGATAAAAAGAGTGTTTTATTATGTTTTTTTTTTTTATTATATTATTGTTTTCTTTTTCTAAATAAACATGACAATGAAAGAAATATAAAATAATTAAATACTAATTAATGAAAATCAAAAGAAATCAACAGAAATCAATGAAAGTCAAAGGAAATCAATAGGATGGCGAACATCGGCAAAGTGTTGGCGACAATCAAAGCTGTTATAACTCGCTTAGTTTTCGCGTGTCATGGCATTATAGCAATATGGCAAGTTACCGTGTTTAAGAATAGCATAGTGTACTGGTACCTTGCTTCTCCCATACTTCTTCTTATTTTTGAAGGACTCTTCACTCTTACTATAAAAGATAATCAAGAGTGGAAATGGTGAGTTTTAAAATTTTATTGTATTTTTTCAGCTTCACGCTGTATCCCGCATATAGCGGGGTACGTGTGGCGAGACTCAACACCGCGCTTTGTCTTGTCACCAGAGTGTGGAAGTGATAATAATTCATTTCTCCGAGTGAACCTACAATCGTCATGCACACGCTCAGTTAGACGCTATGCCACTGCGCCACACCAGCACTTTTTCATTTTAAAAATATTAAACTGTAAATATTTACTATAATACTAAATGCCTGAACGAGTATTTTTTCTTAGATTAAATTAGATAATGCCAATATAAATCTATTAAATATTCTACAGAAATATAAAATAACTTAACTGCTTTTATGCTTTAACCTGCATAAAAGGGTACACATAGGGAAACTAGTATTATGACACTATTCTACGTCTATCGCCTCAATCTCTCCGCCTCTACGCCACTATTCGTTTTACTAGAGTCTGGAAAAAGAAAATAATTTTTGAATACTTATAGTATATACCAAATACCAAGTGGTAAACGAATCCACTATCATCGTGTTTACAGTCAAGCTTTCTCACTGCACCATGACAGCTTCAATCATATTGTATAGAAAAAAACTTATATTTAGACAAAACATTAATATTATACTAATTTCGTGATTATCTTGTCTAAAATTGTAACTAAATAGTCATTTGTACCCTCATTTGGTTCTAGTTAGGGAATTACAGGATAGGGTGTGGTGATGACACGCCGCCGGAAGTCCCTTTAGGCCCATTAGCGTTCAAAGAATTGTACACCTGTAGGTGCAATATTTGCTTTCTATGACTGTAGACACGAGAGTTGTGGGTTTGTTGTTCTGTTTTCAAGTCAATTGTACGTTCATCACTAAAATAAATAATTGATTTGCAAAAAAAATCTCGCCTCTATTCTTACACCGGTTCGTTTTTAACGATGAGGCAGTAACTTTAGTGACCTGATGGTAAATTATTGGAAATTCACATTCACAACGTAACTCATGTTTCTTATATTACTGTAGGGGCAAGAGAGCGCACAATACTCCAGGTGCACATTTTCTTTTTCTGTACGTTTCGCATATCTAAGTATCTAGATATCATAGTTCCCCAATTATTAGTAGACAATACTACAACAATACTACAATACGCAATACTAATATTATATAGTACGAGAGTGTTTATTTAACGAACTAATCTCAGGCATTACTGGTTCGTGTAGAGGATTATTATGTTAGGTTCTAGTTCTCTCCCGCACTTATAATATGTCAAACACTGTCTTTAGTTATTTCCCTTTGACCACGCAGGCTAAGGCGAAGGCAAAGGCGAATTTAATGTTATTAGAATCTAAATGAGTAAGAAACTGAATAATGAATAACTAAATTTTCTTTCTTTATCCACTCAAGAGATATTTAGTGGACGTGGAGAGTATCTGGTGATAGACGTGACAGACGAAGTGTTTGAACAATATCTCTCTATCTCCTCTGTCTCCTCTGCTATTTGCGGAATACAGTGTGAAGCTGACTTTTTCCCTTGATAATGGGTAAAGGGGTAATTTATTTTCGGACGAGGATGACATTTTAGTTCTTTGTGAATGTTCAACAGAGTCTGACAGTCCTTGACGCTTGGAAGTTAGAGGTTAACTGAACGGGCTGTGACGGAGTCAAAGTCAAGTTAAATGACGTCATTATGTTTAGACAACAGTTGTGGGTTCACATTTGATCTCGGGGATGTCTATATTTTATTTAGTTTACTTGGTTATACGCGCTAATCTCAGGAACTACTAGTTACATTTGAAATTTGTTTTTGTGTCGGGATCCTGTGTATAGATGCGGAGTGACAATTAAAAATATAGGGAAAACAGTAGAGGAGGAGGCTTAGTTATTAACAATTGATCAACGCGGGCGAGGCCGCAGGTAAACGGTAGTTTAATTTATATAATAACAATATTTTGTCCGCAGGTTCTGTCCATCAGTTTTCATCTATCTCGGTCTCGTTGTTCCTGCGATATGGCTACTGGAGCTGCACAAAGTGGATTTACGATTGCAGAAGAAAGCAAATAGCACTTATGCTGTAATCGAAGTAAGTATAGGCATAACAGAGATCTCTAGATGTATAATGAAATATCAGTAATCTGGAACTGTTAAAGACTTTTTAGATACCGAAAAGCGTGAAGCTGCTTTTATTCATTCGTAGCACGAGCATTTTTAATTCACACAATCATATTTGAGGCCACTGTAAACGCAACGGTTGTGAGTTCCATTCCCAATCTGGGGAATGAATTATTTAATATTTTCATTTACTTGCTTTGCTAACAAGACAAAGGCGGGCTTTGGCGTTATGTTACGCCACTCAACATAATGACTCGGAAAGTGGGGGAGCGGACTGTCTTAACGCTAAGGTCCCTCTGCCTACTGGAGATATAGCGTGAGCCGCTTTTATTTATTCTCAAGACAAGCATTTATATTCAAATTCATCAACAGACGGAAATATCAATCCCCGGCGCAACAAAGATACCGACAGACATGTGGGTGACACTCATCGAGCAGTTCCTGATGCTGACCCTCATCGTGGGAAGATGGCTCTTGCCAAAAGGAGACTTGACCAGAGACCAGCTCAGCCAGTTACTATTGGTGTATATTGGTAAGTACCCTCTGGAGTAAATATTGTAGGTTCAACAACTATTCCGGGGTTACATTATTTTCATTTCCTTACTCTGGTAATAAGATAAAACGCAGTGTTGAATCTGGTGGAAAGTGCCCAGCAGAATGTCTTGATTGTCATTAGATTTTCTCTGCTAGTAGTAGTAGTGGCAGATAAGTCATCATTACACCATTTTTTTTGTTTCTAGGTACAGCAGCAGACATAATAGAATTTTTTGACTCCTTTAAAGATGAGAAGGTTGCTACAGAGAAGGTGCTCGTTCTCCTCACCCTGGCCATCTGGTCGTGGTCTCTGATGCAGTTTACAGTGGTCCTAACCGCTACTAAATCCAGGAAGTCACGAGGAACAGCTCATAGGTCTGACATGTACGTATGTGATGCACGCATGCACATGCTTGGGTAAAGGTCATGTACTGGAAAATGGGTGTCGTTTTTTAATAACATTTTTTGGTTGTTTCATTTAGGGTAGAGAAAAATTATATTTTTTTTTTCTGTTTAAAAGATTGGAGAATTTGTGCTAGAAGATTTGCTTGTTTTTTGACAGGGTGAGATATTAGTAATGTTTTTTTTCAATACATATAACGAGGAACTAATGCCTAATGTAATGACTAAATAATTTATTTATTTATTTTCGAACGATAGTTCGTTATTTTAGTTTTTCTTTATGTTCATAATTTTAAAATATAAGGTTTTCCAGTATATATACCCTCTAGCCCACTTCACATAACATACATAATATATATACTTCACATACACATTTTATTTTGTTCAAATATTGAATTGTCTTAGGCCAGCCGCATTTAGACACATTAAATAGCCATTTATTCACATTAAACGGACCGCACCGAGTCAGTTAATCAGTTCACGGGTCTGACCAAGGTTTTATAAAATGCGACTGCAATAAAAAGTGCTTTTCAAAGTAATATCTAACGTATTATATATGTCTTGTTTGTATTGTATTTGTATATATATATGCCGTACCATGTGAGAATGAAGACATTGTTTTTAATTTAATTACGAAAATCTTTAAATAATAAACATTTACGGGTCAAGTGCGTGGCGGACTCGCCGATCGATGACCGTGGACAGGACAGACAACAAGACAGAGTTACAAGGTTTAACTACAAGTTACAACATAATTATGTAATGGATTCGAACCCGTACTTCATATGTATGTATGTTATAGACACTGAATTACTTATTTGCTTATAAGCTTTTGATTTCTAATAATATATTGTCAACTGTAGCTTTTGAAACAAAGGTGGTGTAACCCGTATTTTAATAATTTAAAGTCTGTAGTAATATATCTTTTATTATTTTAATTTTAAAATATCAAAATTATACAGCCATCCTCGTTCGCCTTCCTCAATAAGTTGACTACCCAATACAAAAACATTTTTTTCAATTTGAACGCATACTTCCTTAGATTAGCGCTTTCAACAAGACGAATTTCTTATCGTTATAATAATATAATATGGGTTATACCACTTTTGTATCGTTGTACATATTTGATTATTATGCTTTTTGCTACTTTAAAATATAAACGTTGTAAAAACTACTAATTTTGTTTTATGTGTTTTCTTATAATAATCAAATTAGATTAGTTGGTTGGTTACTATTCCGGGGATCGTGGGTTCAATTCCTTATATGTTAACAAAATATGTTTATTTAAGTATATATGGACTTTTGTATCAATGATACTTACATTGAGTTATGTGAAATTAAAAAAAACTGTTAAAGTAACATTTAATATATAGCGTGCTCTTATAAAGCAATTATAATAAAAAATAAATAAATTATATTGGTGGAAAATACATTGGACCCTCTTTAACTAATAGTAACGTGACTTCTTCACTGATAGAGCCAATGACATGTGATGACCAATAGGTTCAAAGTTCAAATTTCACATTGAAGATTTTTATATTTCACATATTATTATTATCAATATAAAAATCAATCACTAATTAGCATTATCATTAGTATCTCTCCTTCTCTTATCATAAAATTCTCCCCACGAAGGTTGGAGATGCTAACAACAAAATATATTGTAAATATGTATACATACAGAGTGTTTTTGTCAGCACCACTTCACTTCACTAAATGAAACCACAGTTTTAACTACGCTTTCTGTATAAGAATTTCTCGGTGACATTGGCTCGGTGGTTAGAGCGCTTGGACGGTTAACAACAGGCGCTGGTTGAATTTATCTATAATATCCTTTTTAATATAATGGATAATATTTTTTTTATATATAGGTTTAAAATTTAATAAGCTTTCAAAAAAGAGTATAAGCGCGGCGTAAGTTCAGACACTCAACACGCAATGCCTCCATAATTCAGTGGAAAATGGGGAACGAAGTGTCCAAACACTAGGTTCCCTCTGCCTACCCCGCTATGTGTGGGATACAGCGTGAAGCTAAAAAAACATAAAACATATGGTTTTTCTTTCTACAGAAACACGAGCACAGCGTGTTGTTGCTCTATAGAAGTTTGTGCGATAATAATGAATATAGCGCTTCAAGACGCCCCCTTCCTGGCCTTCCGACTGTTGATCATTGCCCATTATAAAATTATCAATTATATGAACATATTCTTCACGTGCAAGAATACTTTGGTGAGTATTTTATTTATTTTCCGTTGATCTACCGCTATTCTATATATACATATGTAAGCTATAACTCTTACGTTACTGAGTACCTGACCTACGGAACGACGCGATGTCAGCTTAAAGTTTCTTGGCGTGAGTAGTGGTTCGATTTTCACTCAACATAACGTAACGAGACAAAGCCCTGTGTTGAGTTCCGGCACTTAACATTCAATGCCTCGGAAATTTGATGGTGCGTGGGAGGCAGGGTCTTAACACTAGGTTCCTGTTAACTCTGCTTACCCTGCTAAATGCAGGATAAAGCGTGAAGCAGCTTGTTTATTATGGGAAAAACAATAATATTTCATCTTGTTACATTCTTTTACTTTTTTAGGTAATTCTACTACAAATATATAGACTTTATGTGTTACATTTGGAAAAAGTCGACGAAGTTAATAGCGGTTCGGTTTATAGAAAGAGACGCAAACACAAATCCGTTGATAAGAAGGAGAGAGACAAGAAACATAGGTAATGTAAAAGCCAGCCGGTAGTTTGAAAATATTCAGATTTTTCATTCTCTCTGTACTACTTTTGTACTTTATGTGAACCTATGTGGAATAACACTTAAAAATATATATATATTTTTTTTGGATTTCCTTACATCTTTTAATGCCTCGAAAAATAATATTCGCATACATATCTTCCATGTACAGACAGCACGTGTGTTTAAAGATTGAGAAGTGTCTAAACTTCATTATATTTTTTAGGGAACACAAAGTGAAGAAGCATAAGAAGAGACCGGAAGTTGGTGAAACCTCAATATCCATTATAAGCGATAAAAGACAGGACAGGATCGATAGTGGTCGTATACGGTAAGATAATGACATTGTATATTTAAAAATATTTCACGCTGTATCCTGCAGTTAGCAGGGTAGGCAGAGGAAACCTAGTGCTAAGACACTCCGTTCCCCGGGCACCGCTTAATTTATGTTCAGTAGTGGAACTCAACACCACGCTTTCTCTACCAGAGATTAGAGAGAATGTCCATATCAAAATAAAACTCGTCCATGAAAAGTTCTCGTCTTCTCTTCTTTCTCTTCACTAACTTTTCACTAGTGTTTGTCGTAAGAAAGAAAAAGCTGTGGTCCCTACACCCTGAAGACACAAAAAGAGTAAGGTGGAAATTGGTTCTTTTCTGTAGATTATGGAAGTTTGATAGACAGTTGAATTTATTCCTACCTATAAAAAACATTCAATCGCAACTAATTAGCTTTACTAACTTAACTAATCATCTTTAGACTGACAACACTTCCATTATTACCTCACACTGACAACTTCAACCAATCTTTGTCCACTATCGCGTGACAAACACAAAGAAGTATCTATATTTGTATATAACTATATGTACTCATATATAAAGAAAGGGTCATTTCAAATTATTTTCCCTAAAGTCGTTTGGCGCTCCCTTAATAGTGAGACATTGTTGTATTATCGATAGATTGGATTTTTTATTTTTATAAAATATTCATTTTTGTGAATTGCGGTGTTAAGCGGATCTTATTATTTCAGAATATTATTAGATTACTGATTTTGAATAGAAAAGTTAATTTAATAAAAGTACAAGCACGTAAAAAACTTAGAAATTATGTATCAATTTTTCAGAGTCATTTTGCAAAATCATATAATATAGGTACTTTAGTTTTAAGGTTCTTTTATATTTGAGGATTATGGTCGCATCTTGAGATTCATTATTTTAATTCCATGTGGCTTTGATTTCCACCTGTTACAACATAATGTCTCGAAATTTGGACAGAAAGTGAGAAATGGAGTATCTTAACACAAGGTTCCCTTTGCCTACTCTGCTATATAACAATATTTTTGAATGCTATATATAATAAATAAAAATCAATGACCAGGAAAGTCATATCATTATAGATCCAATCTTGAAAAATATAAATTACCTTTATTTTATCTTTTTATTAGACCGATGACTCCACACAAAGTATAGACATCGATAGCAACAAATGTAGTATTCGCACAACCCTACAAACAGTGATTTGAAGCTCGTGCCAAGGTGACTCCGCACCCCATTGATAACGTATACCTATCTAGCTTTAGACAAACTGTTTTTTATATTCGTTCTATAGGAAAAGGTACTTTAATTAGAAATTGGATCTTATAAAGTTGTTGTTATGATAACTGTGAGGTACACTTATGATAAAGTATCTGTATCCCGCATACCGCGGGGTAGGCAAAGATAATCTAACAGCGGAGCTCTCTGTTGAGACATTCCAATTCGCAATATTGCACGTTGAGTGGCGGAATCCAATGCTGCGCTTTATCTTGTTTCTATTGATATTTTTTTTTATAGATGAACCCTTCGAAATAAATCAAACATAAAATGTCAAAAAGAGTCATCCAAGATACAATAATGAAAACAACACACAAACAGTACTGCATTTAAATCGGATAAGCCGCTTCTGAAATAAGAGTGCACAAATGCACAGATAAAAACTTTCATAATCATTGTTTTAGGTTCTATTACACTGTTAAATGCGAAAGGTATATGAAAAAATTATATATTTTTTCATATACCTTTCGTGTACAGACAGAGATCATTTAAAGATTTACAAACGCAAAATAGGTCGAAAAATCAAAGAGAAACGAGCAGGGGTCGACTAATTAGTTTTAAATAACCTAATTTAAAATAATGTATCTAACATTCCAGCGAGTGGGAATCGTTACAGACAATGTCACACTGAGCTGATATAGCATCAATCGTCAACATTAAGGCTACAGCCTACACCCACGGTTACGTGGAAATCTAATAAATCCCGGTTAACGATGTATGCTTGTTCTTACTTTGTGGCTTGTATACACGAAACGTTGCTTAGAAAATTATTAATAAATTATATAAATAATAGTATAATGATACAGACCCCTCGTGGTGCAGGGCCACAAGCGTGCGTACCGTAGCGTAGCATACTGTAAGCACGACAGGGGCGGTGTGGGTTCCATACGAAGAAATGAAATATATATTTTTTTCATTTCGTCGGTCTGGTAACGAGGCAAATTGCGGCGTTGACTTCTGCCACTTAACGCGCAATGCTTCCAGAATTCGGCGGAAAGTGGGGAACAGAAGTGTCTTAATAGTAGGTTCCCAGGTTCCCTCTGCCTACCCTTCTATATGCCTTCCTTCTATACACAATTTTTAAGAATATTTATATCTTAGTAATATTATAAATAAGAAAGTTTGTGACAATATCTATCACGTTAGTTTCACTTTGACGCAAAAATTGAACGGATTGAGCTTAGCCTTTACAGTAATGTAGCCTATACGTTCGCTCGAATTCGGACTGTCTGTGGGTCACGGAGTGTTTTCACGCCATGCTATATGCGGGATACAGAGTGAAGCTAAAAAATGTATGTCTGTATATACTTACACTACAGTAAGTAATTTCCATTTGACTACGTGGGTGAATCTGCAAGTGCTGCTGCATCTGGTAATTTTATTAATAACAATGTTTTCTTTTCAGAGCAATAATTTTAACTAACTCAGATGAAATCAAGGAACTGGAGATATCGAAATTCTTTAAGGAGCAAGTGACTGTCGATAATGAAAAGAAAAAAGTGTAAGTACGTCACTAGTTGACCCTAGCACATTTCGCAGGGTAGGCAGAAGGACCCTAGTGCTAAGACTCTCTGTTCCCCATTTTCTGCCAACTTTTCGTGACATTCCGTGTTGATTGGCAGATTAGTTCTGCCGTGTTCGCGCTTTGTCTTGTTACAAATAACACCTTCCAGATCCAAACGAAAACAAAAAACGGAATCCTCTGAGGAGTCGGTCAACAACATTCATCATACTACAGACGACTCAGGCATTTGACATCATCGGGTCCGTCGCGAAAGCCCCAAGCGGAGCCCTAAGCGCGACAAGCACGAGCGACGCGAGAAAAAGAAAAAGCGACACGAATCAAGCGACAGCTCCGACAGTTCGAGTTGAGCGTTTCCATAAATAAATTGTCGGTTTTTAAAATAAATACATTGGTTTCGATTGTCATGTGTCATTTCGGAGTGACAGCTGTCAAGTTACTGCGGGAATTTTGGCGTTTGGTGTGAAACTTCAACGTTTTGTGTCTTGTGGTGATTGTCTTGCTTTATGCTATAGTGATCTAACTTATATTTTTATTGGAAAAAGTGTATGTCATGTAAATGACCCGCGCAAAAGTCATTTACATTATGTAAGTATATCCGTTGTATCATTAATATAATGTTATGTTCAATAGCCATCTGATATACCAAAAAGAAAACTATTCATATTTGAACACCACAAATCATAATCAACGAATAGAACATTTTATATTTAAAACAGAACAGAACAGAATTTTGAGCAAAGACAAATATAGGTTAGATCACTTTGACATTGACAAATTTATTTACTGAAGAAAAAAATATTTATAGGAAGTATTATAAAATGATTATAGCTTTTATATATATTATCTGTTTAAAAGTTAGTGCCTTAAGTTATAGACAAAAAATATTTTGAATATGAAATAATATGTTTAGGCGGAATAGGATAACAATTTAAGCATATAATTATGTATATTGCAAATACTTGTCATTTTAAAAATACAGAAAATTACGTAATTTATGTTGAATTAAATAATGTATGTTAAATGTTGGCTTATTTCTATAGGTACTAATATTATAAAGCTGAAGTGTTTGTTTGGTTGAACGTTCAGCAACCACTGATTAAGAATAGATGCCTACTGTTTATGAATTATAAGGATATTATACATATGTACATCGCCTCATATAAGGCGATTTTATTTGATACACACAGATATAAAATACTTTTTTTATAAATTGAAGAAATATACATTGTTTTAAAATTATTTATTGCATAAAAAATGTAAGCTATCATTATAAGATTTGGTGTGTGTTGTATAAGATCAAATATTTTTCATGAAAGTGCCTTAAAAAGAATATTATTAATGAATATCTAATTATAAAACAGTATTTTTTAGCTTCATTCTGTATCTCATGCATGGCAAGGTTGACAGATTGAACCTGGGAACCTAATGTTAAGACACTCCGTTCTTATTAAGACACTTCCGTTTACTTTCCGCCGAAGTCCTGAGGAATTTCGTATTGAGTGGCAGAACTCAGCGCTGCGCTTTGCTTGGTTACCTGAACGAGGAACACTTTCATTAAATATTTCATTTCCTCAAGTCGAAATCGAACCCACAATTTGTGTTTGTTACAATTATTTTAATTTCCCCAATGTCTCGAAATTAGATGGAGAATGAGTAACTACCGTGCTGCTGTTTTAAAATATATAAAATAAAGTATAAAAATCTCTAAATTCATATTGTCTTAACAATGGGTCTCTGCCTACCCTGCAGCGTGCAGGATATAGCGTGAAGCTGATTTAAATTCACATCACAGTATAGGTTATATATATATGTCGTTATTTATAAAGGTCTTTAGATTTAAGTATTTCTATATAAAAAGTTTTAGCGTGTTGTTATTTTAAAAAATAAAGAAATTAGAAAAAAATATTTTTGGATTTTTTCTTTCTAAAGAAATCTAAAGGAAATTTTACGAATTATTCCAATGATTTTTTAAAAACAATAAATGAATGAATTGTCAAATTATTATTGTGTTGGATAGTCTACACCTGTATCGCTGTAATCGTTTCGTTGTATCCCGCTATACTTGCGGCATGGGTGTATCAGGTATCTAGAGATATTGATCTGACTGTGGGCACAATATATTTTGGGGTGGGCACGACCGGTGGGTCGTGCCAGCCTCTCCTTATTTCTACACTCATGACCACCAGAGTCAGAGCTACCTCACGCTAGCAAAGCCGCAGGTTGAATCTAGTGTATAGACTTATATTTATAAGGGTTTCAATTTCAAACAAAACTGGGCTGATCCATTCCGAAACAAAATAAGTTTTTTAGTAATTTTTAATATATACATCTTAATTAATTATTTAAACTTATAAAAAAAATTATAATATATGAAATTACACACTATTTCGGTATATCAGCACCATATTTATAATAGAAATATCTCCAGAACATAGCTCGATCTGGCGTCAGTGGGGCGACGTATTGCGGTTCGATGTTTATAGCCAAGTGGTGAGGGTAGGGCAGCCACTCCCCATTCGCAGGGTCCGGGGTGGGAGAACTGGAAGAATTTTCAAATTATATTACCCCGGTCCGGGTCAGCGATTAATGCTGTTTAACAGTTCCAATTTTAATAAATATTGCAATTGGAACTCTTAAACCGGATGAATAAATAGTACGTGACGGCTGTCAGACGAATTACGCCGACCAACTATTGCAAAGTATTCAAAGCATCGGGTCGCTCTGACCACTAAGCCATACGTTCTCATATAGCTTATTTCGAATATTAATTCTTATACGCTTGGTACAACTTATTTATATTGTGAGCATTATATGTAACAACATTATGGCGCTTGGATGGTTTCCAAGAGGTGCGGGTTCAAATCCCACTACGTTCAGTGTTTACCATATATTATATACCATTCCTAAATAAGTATAATTAAATATAGCTTAAGGTTTTTCCTCGACTAGCTGTTGTGTTGGCAAAGGGAAGCTTATGCTAAAACTCTCCATTCCCTACCTTCTCTCTATTCTATTACACAGTCCATATTGACTGATAGAACTCTACGCCGCGCTTTACCAAATAATTAATAATTAACTTACCCAAATTTAGCAAAATTCGTCCACATCATTGTCATAAAAGTTATAATTCTTGCATCATTCTCATCCATTGGTAAGGGGAGCCTTTCTAATTCAAATATGTAAAATAGTTCGTCTCTATTTGCCGTAGCTCCTAAACTACTATTCGTTAATAACCTGCCTAAATTCCTATTGCCAACATAACTGAATATGTATTCATATATTGGCATGCCAGAGTTATTGGCATATAACTCCGAAAACAACGAAACTGGTCCTACAAAGGAAAAATCGGTGTTCAAATTGATTATCCCACCCACTAAAACCTCGTCTGAGCTAGTGTTAGTAAAGAAAGTTTCTTTTATTGTGTTTCTAAATTCTTCTTTATCTTCTTCTGGCACTATTAAATTTCTTTGGTCTAAAGCACTATAATCCTCGTTTTTTATTCTGTCCATTTGACTTGTTATCGTGTAGTAATCCAAAGTGCTAGTTAAGCCTTCAACTGTATTAAGACCAATTATCATAGGCACAGGATTGAAGCTGCGACCTCTTGTAGAAAGTATATTGTATGGTGTGTCTGTCAAAAATGGTTCTTCTCCATCAAAAATCGACTCTACTGACGGCAGGAATACAGATTTTGCGTTCATTTGCTTCTCTATGGCTTCTTCTACTTTGTTAATGTCAGTTTCTGAATATATTTTGAGCAGTTCCTTAGATTTCTTCGTATTTACTCCGAGTGACTTGGCGACTTGACTAGCTGTGTTGAGAGGTTTTGGGTCAAAAGACCGAGGCGCAAAAGGCGTTCCACTTTCTGATATAACTCTATGAAATAGACCCTTAGCAGATTCGGACATTGTTAAATATATAGCAGCTAATCCACCACTACCTTGACCAAACACCGTTACGTTATCAGGATCACCATTGAAATTATCAATGTTTTGCTGAACCCATCTCAAAGCTGCCCTAATATCCTTCAGCCCAGCATTTCCTGGAGCTTCTTTTACGCCCAAATTGAGGAAACCGTACACATTTAGTCTATAATTTATAGTTACGACGATTACTCCGTGACTAATTAAGTACTGAGCTCCATAAAAGCTTGGAGATCCTGACCCAACACCAAAATCTCCACCATGGATAAACACCATGACTGGGAAAGTGGCATTTGGGAATGACGGAACGTAAATATTTAGTACTAAACAGTCCTCATTGTCACTTGGAGCAGCAAGAGGATCATGGGTAAAGAATTGTGGGCAAAGTACATTCGGGTTATTCGCTTTGTAAACTCCTGAAAACTTTGGTGGTGGTGATGGCGCCTGGTGAAATAAATAATTGTGTAAGAAATCAGAATATACTTATATGTGACAATGTATGATACACAGAAAAACAAATCAATTCAAATCAGTGAAACATTCCTGAGGTTAGCGCGCCTAAACAAACAAACTTTTGAAGGTTTATAATAGTAGTATATATTAACATAGATATATAATAATAATATTTCATCTCTTCGTCAAAGCAAAACGAGTGAATTTTTCAGTAGATATTGCAATTGCAGAATGGAGTTAGCAGACGGAACCTAGTGTTATGACACCCATGCACCGCCTAATTTACGAGACGTTGCCTTTCGCTTTATCTTATTACGCGAGCGACGAAAATAAAATAATTGACTATCCCGAGTGGAAATCGAATTCACAGCCATCGCGTTTACACTGATAATTCAATAATAATACTTAATATTATACTCACTCTAAACTTGTATGGAATACCATATCTGATACCCAAATATTCATAAAACAATCCACTTTCCGACAAATATCCTTCCACTTTTCCTTCATTTGTATCAACGATTTTCGATTTGTCAAAACAATAAACGCAACTCACAATTGCGAATAAAATTAAAACACCCAAACGGTGCATCTTTATTAAAATTATGAATTAAAAATCACAAAAAGCACGCTTTATATATTGTTAACATTTAAACTATTTAGTAATCATTTTATTAAATATTTGGTTATTGAAATTTAACTGCTATTTAACCAGTTATAAGGTAATAAAACCATTTTGTTGAAATAAAAGATAAGATACGTGTTAAGAAAAATCTTTGTACGTGATTTTCTAAAATCAGAATTGAAATCTTTAAATTATGTAATGTTTATTATGTAATTGTTTTAATCTGTTCGAGAAATTGATAATTTATTATATTTATTGTTGAGTAATTACTTATAACGTTGTTTGAAGTTCAGGTTCGTTTTCGGTTGAGGTAAATATTTAAAAAAATGTAGGTATTTACTTAATATTAAAATAGAATTGTTTTTTAATAAAATAATGGATTGAGATATGAATTGTAAGTTTACACCGCCAAAAAATAATTGTTGACGTTATGGATATGGACGTTATGGATTTAAAAAAATGAAAATAAAACTTTTCTCAATTTTTTTCTTTGATTTTTTTGTAATTTTATTGATTTCATATAATAATTAATTTTATCTATATGTAAGTAGGATTTTTAATTTGTCTAATATTTTTTTGTAAATAGTAAGCCAGTCAGACATTCCAAATTAATAAATGTAAATTAAAACTACAAGTAACAATAATTATTACTTAAAAATAACGCTAATGAAAACGTAATAAATGTACATTTTAATTTTATTTTAAATTATTTCCTTTTAAATTTCAAGTGAAAGTAACACATGCATTTCCAAACGTATTTTGCCAAACTATATTTTTTTGACGTTTCGCGTGTAGAATCCAAAACAAAAATTGTGAAATATTTTCAAAATATACAGCAATTATTAATATATTAGCAATAACTTATCAATACTTTAAACATAAATTGAAATATTAATATATTTATGTTATATAAAAAATTATAACTAATATGCGTTAGTACATATTTGTCTACGTGTTGATTATTTAGTGTGTGTTTCACAAAAATGCTATAAACTTATAAAATAAGGCTTAGTGATGAATAAAAAACCGGTGAGAACGGGCCCAAGGATCCGAATAACTAGGCCGGCCAACAGAAAGAAGGAGGAGCCCAAGCAGGACGATAGAAATTATATATACACCTGTCAATATTGTCGAGTGAAATTCACACAAAACAGTCATTTCTTCCGCCACATGACTTCTAATCATCAGACTCAACAAAAAGAAGCAACTTTCGAATGCCACGAGTGTCAAATTGTGTTTAACAAGAAAAGCAACTTGGATATACATTGTCAAACTCAGCATCAGATAAAAAGCAAATCTAAATGTGAATCTTGTGCCATTACGTTCAAATCGAGATACTGCTTGAGTCGACATATGAAATTAAAGCAGATTTTAGCTGAGAATGCCTGTGTGAAATGTCAAAAGAAGTTTACAAGTAAGGAGCGTCTAATCAAGCATGTGACAAACAAACATACATTCAAGAATGTCACCTTTGAATGTGATCATTGCTCTTTAAAGTTTAAGGCAAAACAATCACTGTTGACTCATCTAAATAGAATTCATAAGCGATTATGATTTATTGCATCATTTTTTTTCTAGTATTATTGATTTGTATTTGAAAGTGTATTTTTTAATGCTTACTCTTTTTTGTTTTAACATTTATTGTATATGGATTAAGTAAGGCAGTTGTAAGAAATTGGTCAGCATCTGACCTCACAGGACAAAATTTAGGGGAATGACTATTTCAATTCATCCTATTTACACCAATTAAACATAAAATGGGGAAGAGAGAATCTTGACAAAGCTTTCTCTGCCTACCCTGCTATAAGTCTGATATGCTGTAAGCCAATTAAAAAAAATGACATTTTAATTAGTTTCATCTGCCTTCTCCAGTAAACAGAGCAATGCAACAACAACCAAATGCAGTGGCATTAGGTTTCACCACTCGACACTTAATGTTTTGTAGAATTGAGCAGAAAGTAGGGAGTGGAGTGTCTTAATTTGAATGAATAAGAAACATATTTGTTTTGTTTTAAAAATAATTGATTAAAAATATCTTAAATATAACTTTAATTTTTTTTTAGTTACTTTTATTTACATTATATGTACTTATACACTCACTTAACAGAGAAATAATGTAAACTTATTTTTTAAAAATCTTTATATTGTATCATGCATACAGCAGGGTAAGCATAGGGCACTCTTTAAGACACTGCAATCCACCACCAAGCATCACCCAATTTTTAACACATTGTGTGTTGAGTGGCAGAAATCCATAAATAAAATAATTCATTTCCCCAAATGGAAATCAAACTCCCAACTGTTGTGTTTACATTCAATTGCGGTGCTGCTGCACCATAACTGTACTATTTACATCGAAATATCATCATAGCCTATAGGCTTCCTCAATAATTGGACTATATAACATAAAAAGATTTATTAAATTTGAACTAATAGTTCCTGAGATTAGCACATTCATCCAAACAAACTTACACTTTATATTACTTTAAATAGTATAAATTGTATGTATATCCAGTGCCGGTTTTAGTTTTCTTATGTTTTTTGCAATTTCATTTTCGATTGATAAAGCTGTTAAGTCGATCGCAGATTGTCCTTATTAGCTTCAGCTTGGAAACCCCTCCTTATTTATTTGAAAAAAAGATAAGGCAAACGAGCGTACTGGTTACCTAATGGTAAGTGAACACCACCGCCGACGACCTCGTGTAACATCAGAGAAAAAAAGGAGAAAACGTGGTTTTTGAAGGTACCCATGTCATATTAAACACTGAAACACTGCCGTAGGTAGGCTATTCCACAGAGTCGTGGCGCGTGGAAGGTTATTCCTACCAAACCGCACAGAAGTGGAGTGGCACGTACTTCAGTTTGTGACGTACTGTGCGGTTAGAAAATTCGGCGGCAGGTAACAGGTCAAACAGTTCTCCAGAATACTCCCCGTAATAAAGGCACTAGAGAAAGCACAGCGAGAAGACATCTCTGCACAAAGCCAATGTGTCAAGCCTTTCACACATCATTGAGGCTCCAACGTTCTGTACGGCTCTATGTTGTATGCGGTGCGTATGTATCAAATGGTTCAAGCTGATACATGATGATGCACCAGCCCAGAGATGAGAAGTACTCCATATGAAGCCGAACCTGGCCCTATTCAGGGCCAATCGATGTTTTGGCGTGAAATACTGTCGCGCTCTGCTATTTCTTTGAGGTTAACTTGGTCTTGCTTTCCAGATGATCGCGATACTGGCAGTCACTCGAAACGCTAAGGCCCAATGTGCCGTCAGATAAAAAAAAAGAGCTGGCTATTTATAATGATCTCCATCACTTTCGAGAGCAGGGAGGTCATAGGCATGTAGTGGATCGGAACCTTTGAGATCGGGTGGACAAGAGCGTTCTTTTACGAGTTTAGGACTACGCCGACTGAGTTAGCACCGGTGTCAGCTCAGGACGACATGAACGGAGTACTAAAGGCCCTCTGGCCCGCTCGACTTGTGAATGTCCAAAGACGACAGAGCTCGCCCAATAGCTTTGATTGAACTTAACTTTAGACATTGAGCACTGGCACCGCGGAAAGGTAGGCGGCGGCGGTCACCCAAAGCCAAGTTCGAGGCAAATAGACCAAGATGTCATTTCATGTGTGTAATGGTGGAAGCGAAAGCTTGCTAAGGTTACCGAGTGCTGACTTTGAGGGCGCCCAAAAGTGATGATTTCCGGAAGGGTAGCACTCAAGGTTCTCGCCGATTTTGGGGATATGCTCGAAACTTGCTCTGGTAAGTTGCCGCTTAAAGTACCTAGAGGCTTGACTATACTACCTATATGAGGAGTTCACATTTGAATCCTTAGTAACTAGTGCCTCTGCCCAGATTTGATATCCCTCACGGTTGCTAAAGGTAGCAAGTTGGCAATACGTATCAAACCAAGGCTGTGATTTGTCACCGATTACCGAGGCACTACAGTGCTAAGAATATAAAGTTCCATGCCCTGCAGAACCACATCGGCAGCGGCAGCGGCACAGGTACCAGGATCGTCGGAAGAGAAGCAAACCGGCTCCCACGAATAAAATGAGCAAAATGTTCTCATCGCAACCCAATCCCCCCTTTCCCCAATAGCATCCGTTACATAAACGGGCAGACGCCCGCTTATGTCGCGGCGCCCCTTATAGTCCAGCGCCCCTCGGCCATCGCCCAACCTCACCCTACCCTAACGCCGCTACTGTGTATATCAATTCATTAAAAAATATTTAATGTCATATAATTTCTTAGTACATCATTACGTCATAATATTTTCTGAAATGTTTACTTTAAAAAAATATATATCTGCACATAATTTTCCTTTCACATTTTTGGATAAGTGTATTCTTAGAGGCATGCAACCACAGCGTCGAGTTCCGCCATCGTGTCTCATTTTGTCTCGACATCAGAGCGAAGAAATGAAAATCAAATCCACAACCTATCGCGTTTACAGTCACTCTTGCATTCCTGCGCCATGACTGCTCCAATTATATTCCTGCTCTGGTCAAATCCGTTAAGTTAAGCTTAAAATGTGCAGTTCTAGTTCCCTTTACCTACCCTCGTATGAGTATGTGAACTGTTAATAGGCATAATCAATAAAAAAAGAAAGATAAATACAAGATTATTTTTCAACAATAAGTATTTCTTCCTTATGTAAAATTTTTAGTGCTATTTAGTTTGTATTTTTTTATTAGTTAAGCTATAATATAATATTTTTCCAAAATGTACTGAACCATACATTTAAAACAATTTTAGTATATATCTTATAATTAACATTTTCTTTTATTTATGTACTTATTTTAAAAAAAGGCTCTCTATAAATAGATATAAGGATGTATAATATTAGTTTTTGGTTTCCTTTTAATTAAAAAATATTTAAAATACAGATAAATGAAGCAGATCGATTGTCAAAGAAGGTTGTATTTTTTTTGTATAATAAACCACTTTCTTGTTTATTTTTGTTTTAATTACTATTTTTTTTATTAGTTAAAAAAGAATATAATACAATACATAGCACAATGGGACAGCAACTCGCTCACAAGCTCTCACTCAGCTCATTTATTTCCCCATACCTAGACAAGGCGTTTAATTCCGTTACTCTACACACAACGTCTCAAATTTGACCTTTCCTGGACAGTGAAGCTCAAAAATAAAAATAATAATATTAAATATAATTTAATAATATATAGTTAAAAAAACTATAAACACGCTTATTTACACCAAGTCGTACATGTTATATCGAATGTGTTGGGAGCTATAGGAGCTATAGGTTTACTATAGGTTTAGAAGATACTCTTCTCAAGAGTTCCACACCGGCTCGTCGGTACTGCTATTCTGTCGTCACCTAAGCAACGTTTGTTACGTAATCATATCTAATAAGAGCGTGCTAAATAACATTATCACCTGTGATGCATACTTACTTATTTAATTATCCACAGTCTTGTTCTGACACGAATCATATTTCTTGTTTAACCCTTAATCAAACAAACTTTATTTTTCGAGTAATTTGAAATCTGGTCACGGCTTTTAGGTAAGTGGGTGCCGTAGATTTCGAAAAACAACTCCTTTTTTTTATAAAAAGGGGGGAAATGGGGGTTTTGCAGTGGGAAATTATTTCCCAGTATCCGGTATTTCAAAGCAAAATATAATTAAGTGGGAAATTATTTCCCATTATCCGGAATAGCTTTCAACTTTTGATATATTTTTACTACAAGTTCTATACATGTAAGTTGCTCCTACTTTACTTGTTTCTTTTTTGTCTTATATAATAAAATTGAAAAAAATACTGTTATATGAGTGAATAAAGTTATAAAATGAAACAACAACGTTAGGAATGATATATAGTTTTAATATAAACTGAAACTTAATTACTAAGAAAAATAATATTATTGAGGTGGAACAGTGTGAAAGGTTTTGAAGCAATTTTTAGCACACAAACCTACTCCACAGGCGGAACACAGTCTGTTGTTGGGGAGTTTGTGATATGAGATGTTTCTCCTAAGGCTGTCAGTAAGGCATCCGTTGAAATCTGTTGGGCTTGTATAGTAGGCGTTTCTTGTTTATCTTCATTCGATTCGAACCCGAAGATATATTCAAGACGTTGTTCAATTAGGTTATCGTCAAGCTGATTGAGGTAAGTATCGGATGGAGAATGAATGCTATTGACATAGCATGAGTCATCTTCAGAATCTGAGGCTGATAAATCAGACAAGTTGTCTAAATTTTGCACCACCTCCTCCAATTTTTTCTTTGGTAGAACTTTTTGTAACTTTTTAGCGTCCATATTTAAATAGCTAAAACAAATAAAAGGAAGTCTAAACTAACTTGGTAGTCTGAGCAGTACAAATAGTTCTAAAATATAATAGTTATAAAAATCAAGTGAGAAATCACACAAACGCAGTCATAACTCTCGAGAAAGCTCCATATATGAGTTACTCGCTGACAATTTTGTGTAAGTTAGATAAAATTATAAGTAACTATACCTGTTTAGGTACTTATATAGTGCAACAGACAAATTATTTATTGTATATATAGAAATTGGTATTTTTCAAATGCAGGAACAAACAATGGGAAATAATTTCCCACATAATTAAACCTAAGAAAATACAACAAATATCAATGCTGCGAGCCCAAAAACCGTAAGAAACATTCAGAAAACAAGTCTAGTTTACAATATTATTGTGTTTATGCACTTACCAGATTTTTTTCTTCAAAAACTTTTAAATCTTCCGTTTGAACCGGTTTTTTTCACAAAATATTTCAAACTGTGTTTTTGACATTGATATACAATGACAGTTCGCGCCTTAAGACAAAATGTTGCAAATAAATAAAATTAAAAAATTCTGTACGATTATTTTTCCCTAAGGTTGGTACTGATTAGAGTTGCCAAAAACGAAATAAAACAAAAAAATTACAGTAGTGGCATGTGGGAAATAATTTCCCAATATTTGATTAAGGGTTAAATCCATCCATAGGTCCATAAATACAAAAATATTTTTTTTTTTATAAATTGGTATGTAGGTAATTAACTCAAATTCGAAATATTACATAATTTTATCAGTGTTGCAAGTTGCAAGTACCTTTGCGTCGTTACCAGAGCGGAGATGAAAATAATTAATTATCCCTTCCGAGCGGAAATCGAACCCACAACCTTCCTGTTTACAGTCGAACGCTGTGCCGCTCGTCACAGTGACCTCAATTTTTTTTAATATTTGTTATTTCTACATAAGTACTTGATAAGAATAAAGATGAACATTTTGCAATCATATCAAAAATGAACTGGTATTGTAGGTATATTTTAGATCACCTATATATATAGATATACTCAATCACGACTTCAGTACAGCAAACCAACTTCAAATACAAAATATTACGTAAATACTTACTTACATATATAATATACATTAAATGGGGATAAAAAAATAAAACAAGCATACAAATATTTAATATTGGGCTAATATTTAGTAAAATACCATATTATAATAATAAAATTCATATAAAAATTCAAGTATTTCAGTTTTAAACAATACCTACTAGAGACGATGGAGATAGCTTACGTTGAAATGCATCGAAACGTGTTCCCGCTTCGAAGTGCATCGACCGAAATGGGACAAGTGAGCAAAAAATTATAAACTAAATTATTATATCAGTTAGTGTCACAATACATATCAAGTTAGAGTATAAAAAAATTTAAAGTTAGCTAAAAAATATTTTTGAAAATTTAATTACAAAAAAAACTAAGAGGTTTTTTTTTCAAAAAATGACATCCGTTGCATTGTGACACCCTCGTTGGCCTACCTGCACTACTTGGGACCGTAAGTTTAATACTTTAACCATGTTTGGCAATCATAAATTGAAAAACGCCCAAAACGTCAAAAGTTGCACAGCACTAACAAAAGCCACCCCATCGCCGCATTACCTATATACTAAAATACTATTTCAAACAACAAAAATAAACACTCTTAAGAACAAAATAAAAAACTCAAGTCTACATTCTACAGCAATCATTGTTCACATAATATAATATAAATATATAAAAAACAGTACAGCGCTCTCACTTTTGGAAAATACTTTCAAATTATACAATAATATATCGTAAAGCTCTGATTTAGAAATTCTGAAACTATTTGAAAACTTTATTTTTTACAATATCTGCTATAATATAATAATAATAATATAATACATAAATACTCTTATTTTTACAGCCAATGTGCAAATTTATCGGCGAAGCTTAAAATTCTAGAATGCAGTGTTATAAATTACTTTTTAAAAACTATCGAAATACTGAAAAAAAAACGAATTACCACTAAAAATAAACAACACTAATTAAAATATTATTTATATATAATATTAATAATAATAATAATAATAAAAAAGTTATACAAAAAATGGTAAAAAATAAATAAATAGGAATTAATATACTTCCAAACAAGCGGGAATAACTACTTCTAATATTCTTGTAACGGTAGTTCAGTTGAATCGAAATTGAATGCGTTATCTTTTTCGGAACTTGTAAAATGGAGTTGAATTATTTAAAAATTACACTTTTAAGTTAACTTTGGCTAGTAATAAATAAAATCATAAATAAAAACAACAAAAAAAGGCAAAGAAGTTGATCAACCATAAAGTGCCGGATCAACCGAAACAACCAAACTACAGTACAATACATAAAAAAATAAAACGTCATATAAAAAAATTGATGCATTTTCACCGTTTAGGAATTGCCGGGTCCTCTGGAGACCCGCTGTCTTTTTGGCAAAAACGTCTTTGGTCAAAGAATAAAAAAAAAACAGCTAAAACCTACAAAATATGTGACAACACAGTAGTTATGACGTGAGTGACAAAAAAATCATGATCCAGAACAACAGAAAAAAACACAAGTTTTAAATTCATTTTTAATATTTCAAGTCTAAATCAATTGCAAATGTCAAATGAAGGTGAAAATAACAAAAGCTAAAACATCATACAATTCAAATACAAAATGTGGAAAAAACCCAACTGGTCCTCGCCCGATGCTGTGGCCAACATACAAACAGCCATCGAACGATATTTTGATAGCAAATTATTTTATTTATAGGTATTGATACACATTTTAAAATTTGGTTTCGAATGTCACTTTTTGGACCAAATCGTGTATAATTTGCTAGATTGGTTTGCACGAAACTTGATGTTAACATTTCATTTCTGATGTTTTTATATTATTTACATTGTAAGTAACATTCAAAACTAGATATTCTCAACAAAATTGATAGTAGGTATAATAACAATAGAAACAACTGTCTATAAAAATATATAAATCTTAATTTGAAATGATAGTGAACCGACCCCTCGTAGAGCAAACATAAATCATCATAATATTATAAACTTTAGTAAAAGCAATCTTTTTAGAAAATTAGGCTGAAAATTTTAATATTGCCAACATTAAAAACTTGCGTTCAAGGAGTCGGGTTATAAAATTTATTAAAAAAATACATTCTTATGCACCATCCCGGCCTGTAATGGATCAACGTGATGACAGACAGACATGACAGTGCTGTATGAAACAATATTGTCCGGCAACGTCAAGTTATTATACTATATATTAATCATCTAGGTTTAGGTTTAATAATGAATTTCTCTACTTTTGCTATGTTTTTCTCATAATTACGTAATAATTTCACTAAAATTTCTAGTAAATTACAAGCCCGCCATAACGAGACGTGGCGCACTAAGAAAAAGAATTACCTAAACTCGGTCCGCCGCCGAATTATTAAAAAATGCGGATTTTTGGAATATCCACTATTCGCATGCAAGTGAACGTGCGCAAACCACTCGGGGACGTGACGAGGGGACTCAACAACAACAATTACACCTAAGGTCATTTCAAAGTACGTCAAATCTAAGACAATGCCCCCCGTACGGTGAAACCACGTGATATGCAAAATTACTATCTAAAACGAAATGTAGCCTTGTAATAGCTATAATATAATAGAAAACATTAATATACAACGAGAACAAACGGCGCGAAGCCATAAACAAGAAAGGAACAACCTACTAACTAACAAAACAAAGCGAGGCGAGCCGCGGCATCGAATTATACAACTAAAAAGGAAACTTCAAAGGGCCTAGAAATTAAAACAATTATAAACTGCCGCGGTGCCGAAACAAATAAATATAAGCAAAACTCCTAACAATATATTAAAAAAGAGGACAGCTCCAGACTTCTTCTGTACAGTCGTATCGTTTCAGCCTCCGCGGGATCAGCAGTCGACAACCACCCAACAGACCACATATCCCAGACGACTCTGTTGTAACACCAATTATTCAACCGACCAGTCCAAGCCTGGCGTCTACTACGAGTACAAGTACAAACGTTGCGCATAAAGTAAAAAACATCCGAATTCCACATTAGTTTTTTATAAAAATACAAAAATACAAAATGGGACAGTGCGACCAATCATACGACAACCACGCTTCCGTTGCGCTCACTCGGGGGTAGGGGGCACGTTAAATAATTTATCAAAAAAGATTGAGCAATCACGTACAAAATAATTATTGAAAATGCACACACATCGAGCTACGGAGTCACGTCACAGCTGTCAAATAATCCGGCGTCAACCCGAATCAACCGTTCGGTTGTCCAAATCAGTTCATTTGTTTAAGACCAATAAAGATCGGTTAACCAATCTATTGTTTTATAAATCGATCAACCGAATCAACGCCGGACAATCAAAATGATACAGTGTTGTCACAACAGTAAAAAAATATATTTAAAAAATCATCAAATGCAGAAAAATCGGAACAGCCCAACTTCAAAAGAAAACGCGTGAAAGGGATAGAAACAGTGCCGTGAGAGTGAGAAAGATATCGGGGTCTTATAGAGCGTGTTCAAAATCACCTAAAACTTCTAATTATATATTTTAAAGAGGAAACCTTCGCATTAATTTCTATTTGAAATCTATTTATTTAACTATTATTATCGCACGCATGTGTGCATTTTTAAACTCTGAAATCGCGACGCACCACTCCATCTATAAGTAGGTCTAAGTCTAAGAAAAAATATAATATATATGTATATAATATTTTCAATTTGTCTACAATCGTTAGAATACAGTACGGTATGGACGCAGTGCCGCGCCGCGCGTAAGTATAGGCAAGTAATTTCCACTAAAACGCTCTAATAATTACAAATTCACTACTTAACGCTTAGAGTCGTTTCGGTTGTGATGCGTCAATGAACGACATTGACTTAAACAACCGATGTCACGAAGCGTCACAACCGAAACCGATATCAGACCGAAATCCGTGTTCGAGTCAAAGATCGTTCGGAATTCGGCAACCAAAGCACGGGAGGAGGTAACACGCAAACACGCAAAGCTAAGGCACTTGCGCCTTATTAATAAACACGACACGAAAAAAGTCACCTACAAAACTCTAATGTGGGGGAATAAAAGTCCATATCAAAAAAACACACACAGTTCGGTCGACAAGTAGTGGCCGCCCTGAAGTTAGGTTTTCTGACTTTTGGCGCATTGTTCGCTTGGGAAGAAAATTATTAAAAGTAAGAAAACAATCTAATATCGATTCCGCGCAGCCATCTAAAGCTAACTTCAGAGAGGCCACGACTCAGAGACCGTACTGTACTGTATAATATAATACTTTCTAAATAGTCTCGTCAGTGGTCGGTCAGGAAATGCAACCGTTATTAAGTACCCAGAATACCCTAACCGAGACAAAGTCGACACAACCATACAGGAAACCGTAAAAACCCTCTAAAAATCCTAAACGTCCTGTATTAAACTTCATTTTTTTCGATTTTTTTTTAAGAGACCGAAAGAGTCGAAGGCAAAAAATTGAACTATATATACACACTAGTCATTTGGTTAAATCCTATTCTACCGCTATTGCACTACCCCGGCGGATCCAAAAATAATCGATATATATATTAATATATTTTTATACATTAAAACAAAATAAAAATATAAATAATAATGTCTACAGCCAAGATTGGTAACGTTCTTTTTGTTTGTACTAAAGAAAGTTCATACCACCTCCCTGGAATATAATCTAGGAACAAATTCATTACAAAAATACAAAAAAAATTATAGAGAAAATAGACGAAAAAGTTATGAAAAATAACCGCCACAATCGATATACGATCGATCAATGACCCTAAAAAATCGATTTGCAACAATATCAGAGTTTTAAAAACAAAATGAGGGTATAGGAAATTCACTCTAGCTACACAGGTACTTTTTTTTCGAAAAAATGTGAATCCACTTATGTCTTACGTTTAATATCTTACGAGAGATGGGCAGACACGTGCGACAAATTTGTCGTCAGTGCGATCAATTGTCGCGTGCGACAGTTTTGTCGTAGGTGTGCGCAAGACGTAATAGCTTATCCACAAACGACAAACTGACAACTAGCTAAGTTTTTTTTATTATTTTGAATACATTTGCTTAAATCGAAATCTCTTTTCAATTTCTTCTCACAAGACTTACATCACTTTGCAAAGAAGAAATTCAAAAAATCTAATTGTCTTGTACTTGAATTCTATATAAGTAGTTTCGCTTAACATTATGTCGAATAATGTTGCTTTATTATTATTATTAATAATAATAGTAATAATTAATTATTTCTTCTCTAAGGGACCGACAAAATGGCGGTCAATTTCGACTAATCTGCGTAACGTCTCGTCCGGTGGCGAATACAACAGTTCGTCACACTTTTACAGGTACTAAAAGCCGTGATTTTTTTATGAATTATAATTACAATAATAATAATAATATCTAGAAAGTGTAACTGTCAAAAATACAGATTAAAAATGTCACAAAGTGTCGTATCGCAGACGACGCACCAGAGACCACCAACTATGGCTCGAGGGAGCAAAAACTTGTATTATCTAAGTGGCTATATATATCTGTTGAGCCAGCGCCGAGACTACCGCCGACCACTAGCACCAGCGGAAGGGCACGGCGCGAGGGCGGTCGGCGCCCTCCTTCACCAGCGGCTTGTGGAACTCCCGCCCCGGCCGCGAGTGGATGGTGGCCCAGCAGTGCTCACAGTAGTACTGCAACATTGTGTTGTCAATATTGAATATTGCATTTGTATTTTACTCTGCATTTGGTTAAATACTGACTGTAAAAAATCTTTCTTATTTTTTTCTCATTATCTATAATGTCTATATTATTTAGTAATAAGTACCATTCAGTTAAGTTTTAATAATGTTTTTAAAGGATAGAATATTTATAATGTTATGTGAACTATTTCGAACTATTTCGAACTACTTTTTAGCCTCTCACTACTCAAACTACCCAACAGTACGCACCTGCAGACAGGTGACGTTGGCGCAGAAGAAGGGCGCGAACTTGGAGCCGCAGCGCGCGCCGGCGCACTCGTCGCACATCTGGTCGTCCAGCACGTACGGCTTCACCTGTCACGCCAGTAACACACGTCAACACGTCACAGTAGCTCAAATAGTCACAAATACATAAACTTTCAGGTTGTATAAAATAAGGTAGAACGGGCTGTTCCAAGCTGATTGTTCCCTGACAAAGTACCTAGTCTCCAACGATGGCGAGCCTGAAACAATTGACCATTTCCTTTCCAAGCGCGAGTGACCAATGCACAAAACAAAGTTCAAAAAACCTAAGTTATGGTCGGCCACGACTCCGAGACCGTACATCAACGACAAGAACGCACCTCCACTCGCTTGTCGATGTCGCCGTGCTGCAGCTGCACGAATCGCGCAGAGATCGCCGCTATGTACGACTGCTGGTTGGAGAAGGCCACGCGACCCGCGCCCTGGAAATAACAATCATTATTGTGTACTAACAGCAATAAAACAAAAAACAAGTTATCACTTGTTTTTTGTCCCTAAGGGTACCCACTCTCAGAAATGAGTCCACGCGAGCTTTTAAAATATTTATTCATTGTAAATTATAAGAGTAGGTACATTTGTCGTCCGACATAATATTAAAAGCATGAGACCCCCGGAGGGCATGTATTGATGGACGAGGCGAAAGAGGTATGCAGGAACTGTAGCGTTTGGCGCTACGTTCTCTCTACCTACCCCGCTAGGCATACAGCGTGAAGCTGGATTAGATTAGAATAATTATGTAAACAATTGAAATGAAATTCAAAATGACACAACATTTAGTCTAATTATCTCACCTTGGGATACTTGAGCTCGGGGTCGGTGTCGATGCCGGCGTAACACACGCCGCCGTAGAGGCGGTCCATGATCATCGCGAGCTCGACCGCCTTGAGCGGGCGCGGCACGCCGCCCACGAACACAGTCTTGCGCGGGTCGAGCGGCATGCTGGCGTCGAGCACGAAGTCGGCGTCCGCGAGCCGCCACGGCCGGATCTGCACCGGCTTGTCGCGGATGGTGGGCGACGACACGCACAGGTACAGCTTGTCGTCGTCCGTGATACACGCCTCCATCAGCGCCGCCACCGAGCTCTCGTCCTGCGGTAACACAACACACAACTTAACAGTTAAGCTGATCCGCTACACCATGAAACTCTTCTCTTTTACAAGAAAAGAAGAAGTCATATTCGAAAGTCATCAAAATCTTCATCAAAGTTATGTATTATTATAGAAAACGAGAGTACTCACTTGAAAAAGCAGAAAGGCGTATCCTTTGGGCGGAAAGTAGCTCTTGCTCTCGGCCTTGTGCGGCCAGTCCACCACGAGCGGCCCGAAGCGCCGGAACGATGACGTGATCTCATCTGAAATTAAGAATTGTTCATATTATGTAATGAATATACAGTTGTGGGACAGGGACAATGTTAAGACGTTCCGCCCCCGACGCATCACGGAATCTTCGAGACTGCGTGTTGAATAGCGGAGTTCAACGCCGAGTGTTCTCTTTTTATCAGAGCAAGAAATGAAAATAATTAAACCCGTGAGTAAGAATCGAACACTCGTATTAATAATCATCGAATTTAACCGTGTTTCATCGTTTTTTAGAATTCACCCCCTAAGGGTGCAAATAAGCAGGCGAAGCTTCGCGCGTCTTGCTATATGCAGGAAACGAAAAAAATATCCTACTCCACCAGTACCAAATACAAAAACGGCTATTATCATCCAAAAATTTCACCCCAATGTATCGACCATTCCGTTTCTCATACAAAAGAGCAAAATTGTCCAAAGCACTTACACAATACAAAAGTTTGACCTAAAAATGTTTTTTAAGGTGGTCTCTTAAATCTAGTTAGGGATGAATGTTTACAAGATGGTCGCGTGTTCGATTTCCACCCGGTGTATGTTTATGTTATGTTAGACATACATAACGTGTGGCCGTCCCACTAAGTACCTAGGTGCCCACTGAGTGCCCTTTGCCTACCCTGCACCGGCTCGGGAGGCAGTTCTGATAAAAGTCGGTAAGAAACTCAACAGTTGCTTTTTTCAATGTCAATGGTATAATGTAATTATTAAATAGACTGACTGTATGAGATCTGAGCCCAGTCGAGCCTGTTTCGGCCGATATTTATATAATAGAAGACATCATTCTTTGACAGTAACAGTGTTTTGAGTTTTGACTTTTCAAATAGTTAAACACCTGCAACTGCACATCTAAACGTATAGTACAGTACTACATCTGACATTATAAACATAATGAGTGTGTTTGTTTGAATGCGCTAATCTCAACAACTACTGCTTCGAATTGGATCATTTTTGTGTATTGGATAGATAGTCTATTCACACGTTCTATAACACGTTCATTGTAATATTCTCTGCAACAGTTGGACATGCGCCACCTGCATCGACGTCGCCGCCGCGGGCTATATGAGCTATATATGTGTCTATTATTTTATTAGCTTAATGCTGTATTGTATCAGATAATATTATATTAAATATGCGCTATTTAATGCTATTTAATATGATTGTACTTCAATATGATTTAATTTAATGAACAATGATGATTTATGATGAGTGATGGAATTTTTGAGATATTGAATGGCGGAACACAACGCCGCAGGGTACAAATGGTGGGCATCAAGCCCACAGTCGTGACACTAACACTCTCACGGCCTCACGCTTTATTCCGCAGAGTGGGCGGAACTCAACGCTCCGCTGTATCGTTACCAGAGCGTTACGTACACGTTACGTAACCTGTCCGCGTCCACAACAAAAGGCATATCTAGACTAGTCTCAGTATTGTAGTATAGGTATTGTTGAATCATGAATGACCTAGAATAGAAGCCAGCCCTAGTATTATATCGCAATCTGTGGGAGAATCTATATAGATCACTGTAAACGTAAACGGTGTTAAGTTCGATTGCCCTTCCTTACAATGTGGGGGATTTGGAATAACCAGATAGAGACCGTAGAGAATTACATTTTCTATTTGTGTAATACAAATAAAAAACGAACAATTGTTTGTATTACATATTTTCATTTATTTGAGAAACATTTCGTAGTAAGCGGAACTCAACACTGCACTTAAACGTCTAACTAGTATGTTAGGAGGCCATGATATTACACTACGTAAAATGTGAGGTCGTCGACTGTAAACGCGACTGTTGTCGGTTCGATTCTATTTAGGGGGAATAAAACATTATTATTATTTTTATTTTATATATCATTTCGATCTAGTAACAAGGCGGGATACAGCGTGAGCTGAAAAAAAAAATGTTTCGATTTAACCGTACCTGTGGTCAGAGTTACTTTCCTCAGAGTTACCATCCAGAACGTGTCATGTCTCAGCAAGTAGTTATATCCATTCCAAAACGCGGGCGAAGCCACAGATCAAAGCTAGTGTATAAAGTATGTAAACCAGCAAATTGTATATGGAATAATATAATGTGCCCTTCACAGGTATTTACCATACAAAAAGGCATTGAAATGATGCATTTGCACTAATTAGCATCTACAACGCAAGGTCGTATCTTAGAGCCCGATATATTCAGTTCAATCAATTGTCTCACCAATCCCACGCCTTATGATCTCTTAGAAATAATCCTTGATACAGCATAACCCCAGAGGTGGTACCATATATATTACTAAGACATTGTCCTCTCCTTACCTTCATCGATGTCCGGTGGGAGACCACCGACGAACACCTTCCGACTGAACCTCTCGCCGTGCTCTGACCCGGCGGAGACCGGTGAAGACCGGGCCGGGGAACCCAACGCGCTCACACACATTGACAGCCCTGGAAATTAGGGGCATAAGTAAAGTAAAATCTTAATTAAAAACTCCCTTCTCAAAAAGTTATAAAAAATAAACATTAATAATATTTAAGAAGCATAATAAATAATTTGGCTATTGGCCAAAGGATTATTATTTAAGTTATTTGCTTCAAACTTGTAGTTGGCAATGTTCTTGAGAACTCATAAAACAGCATGGATCTAAAATGGTACAACGATTATCTTTAAAAATGGTTAAAATATAAAATTATGGGATTGACTTGAAGCTTAGAAATTCTGAGTTAAAATAGATTTTTGAAACTTGAACATTTATAATAATAATTATTATTATTTTAGATTTTATCTATGCGTTGTGCTCGTGGACATATATAAAAAAAACTGCTGGCTAAATCAAACGATATAATATTCACCACAAATGTACCTACCCTACAATACTAATACATATACTATCTAAAAAAATATCGGCCGTACCAGATCAAAGTCCGAAGAAAGATGTCACCGCTGTCCTCATAATTAACTCAAGCTAGAGCCCTAAATAAATCTAAAATCCTACAATCCAAGGCAACTAACTCACCAGCAGCGCTGAGCCTGGACACCACATCCTGGGTCTGGTCTGCGGGGCCCGAGGGTGAGCCGGCACCGGCTCCACTCGCCACCCCCGCCTCCTCAACTCCTGGGAAGAAGGGGGATTTACCTGGAAAGATGGATAAAATATTTAGTTTAGGATTTGGTAAAAGTTATTTTTTATTTAATTGTTGAAAATTGGTAAAAATATACGATATTTATGGTATGGTAGCTTAATATTTATCAAATCAGTATTCAAAATATACATTTAAAAATATTTTAAATAATGTGTGAGAAAGATTTATCTAATATTTTAAATCTTTTTTGACAAGTCAAATCGATGCATTTCCTTATGTCACATTTAAACCGATCTTGGTGATAATGGGTTTAAATCAAAGCCAAACAATTTCTAAATTAATGTTTGAATACATAATAATTAATATTTGCTACTATGGCTATCCCGCTAGGGATAAAGCGTGAAGCTGTATAAAAAAACCGGCCAAGTGCGAGTTGGATTCGCACACGCATTATATAAAAAAGGGCAAAAATAATGAAATTCGTTTTATGGGGGCCTCCTAAATATATCAATAGAAATACATCATCTGTGAACTATCACGGTTCAAGAGATACAGCCTGGTGACAGATGGACTCGTTTTACCTTTTAGGTATTTACGTAACCCGTAAAACTAAATAAATGGGTAAAAAACAGCGTAGCGTATATTTTATGTAGAGTAAAAGTGGAGAACGGAGAAATGTATCCCAAACACTTTCTCCTAAATAAATATAAAAATAAAAAAAATATATCGGTATTTTATTTTTATGAAACCTTGTATGGATTCGAACCTTGACCTTCATGTAACACCAGATCACGTCGGCTTACATAAATTGGATTGTCACATAATGACGAAATTTTACAAGCGACGTTTAGAAACGAAGTAATGTAATATATGTTACAGGCTTCTTATAATTGTCATATATCAACTTATTTAATATTGTTAGCGGTAGTATTCATTATGAGTTTATAGTAAAAATGAGAATATGATTAATTAGAATGAAACGAAATGTGTAAGTTGTGTATTTAAATAAAGAGAAGTTGTTATGATATTATTATGACTGAAGATAAAAATATAAATGAAATACTTTTACTAAAAAAAATAAAGATTGTTATTTAAAAATAAGTATTGCTAATAAGATTAATTTAAATATATTTAATATGAGATATGTTATAAATGATGGCAGCACTGAAACTATCTTTATTGTGAATTATGAATATGAGATACATCCGGTAAGCTCAGTTTTGGAGGGAAATTGTAACCTATAAAAACACCCCAAAAACAGAAATGAGCACAGTCTTCCCGACGTTGTAATACTGTCAGCAAGCTCTAAGCAAACGTTATTAAGTGATAGTTTAAGTGCTAACTGTTTAAGTGTCAGTGCTAAGTAGAAAGTGTTCATAATAAAGCGATTTAAAGAGTGAAGGTTTATAATTGATCTACCCAGTGAGTATAAGTCTCTTTCAATATACAGGTTGGAATTGTCAGCACCACTTTAAATCAAACCACAGTTTTAACTACTCTATAAAAGCCTAATATAATTCGGAAAAAAAAATATCAAAAATGAAAAAGTTATTTTTTCAAAGAAAATAAATAATAAAAATATAGTTTTAAAATAAAACGCCATTTGTAAAGTATAACATAGGCACGCACACACTTACCTGTCAAAGCGGCAACGTCGCACACGTATGTGTGTGTCACACGAAATACAGGTATGGATAAAAATCGTGAAATGAAAAAAAAATCCTACGTCAAACTGTTGAGGTACCTTGTTTAATTTCTTAGGTGTGGGTTTGTAATATATTACCCTATATGCAGTTTCAATAAAAAAAGCGCTGCCTCTTCCACCCTGTATAACAAATGGCATAACACAACATGCGTCAATCATGAAAGGAAAATAACCATTTTTGCTGTAGGAATTTCGAGAAGTCTTCTCGTAGTAGGGCACTGCGCCGCTTGGAGGATGATTATTTTCATTTCCCCGCACTGGCATGATGATATGCGGTGCTAAGCTCCGCCACTGAACGAGATGGTTTTTAGTTCAATTTCCACTCGGAACGATTAAAATTTTTCACTTCCCCCGATCGACAACGCAAAGACTACTGACACCAGTGACACCAATCAAGAACACAACCCACACCCTACGGCATTACTAGTCATATTTGTATAGGAAACAGGCAAGAGCAAGAGGGGAGAGTCAATGACATTTAGCACTGGAGTCACGCCAAATCTCAAAGTGGGACGATCCTACACTGTACTCGTATATACGCGTACGTGTAGTCCGTGTAGAGCTGTATAAAGACGACCACTTACTCCTACACTAACTAGTAGATTAGAGTAGCAGTAGATTAGAACTGACTATTCACAGAGGTTTTGGGTTCGACTTTTGGTCTTCCCTCAACTCAACATTACAAATATTAGTCAATATTACTAGCGACGCGATGTATAAGCTAATATCGCTTAAACTTACAAACTTGAACTGTAAAGTTTTATCAAAATCCGTTAAGTAGTTGTCTAAAGCGTAACAAATATCCATAATCACAAACTATCACATTTATAAAATTAGTTGAAGACGTAGAGAGTAGAGAGAGCAGTAAGATTCAACACTAATCACAACAGAAAAATTAAAATAAATTTAGAAAAACTGATACCTTCCATCCACAAAATTAAATTGTACTTAAAAAGGCAAAGTTTTTTGAACTTATGTTGACCTTTTAGGGTTAAAGGTTGTCAAACTTGGAGCTCGAGTTCAACATTTATTATGTTTACAAATATCTATAATTTAAGAGAGTAGCAATTTTGTTTCATACACAATGTATACATATACAATCGTGGCGGTGGAGATTCACATCCATATCATAATTGGAAAAATACTTATCTCCTTAATATGTTACTTCACGCCGTAGGTAGACGGAACCTAGCGCTAAGACACTCCGTTCCCCGCGTACCGCTAAATGTTCGAGACAGGTTCCTTTTGCCTACCCTGTAATTTGCGAGATATAGGTGATCGACTTATCCATGAGACCGACGCACCGCCGAACAGCTAATACATGCGTTATTGGTTGAAAATCAGTATGAAATATAATCGTTTTTAAAGATACGTGTAATTTTATTAGTTTTTTTAAATCATTTTTTATTTGATAAATAATGATTTAAAAAACTATACTTTCAATATAATACTTTCAATTCCCACTCGGAGAAATGAACTATTATTTACAAATATTTGCAATTCTTCGCTCTGGTACCAAGGCATCTGGGCGTTGCGTTCTGCCACTCACAACGCAGTGCCTGGTAGTTTGAATTAATTTAAACGAAAATAATTCACATCAATGAATATATACGAGTACGAACTATTTTACAACATTGTATAAGTCAACTATTCCAAACGTTCCTTTTAGAAAAAACTATGTAAAAAGACCAAACAACACACATTTCATTTTAATTAAAAATTAAACTTTAAGCAACGTTTTTCAATTCGACCGTAACTTTAGTTTTACAAAACAAGAGTCTAATTATTGGAGTCTCGACGGTCGCCTGTTCCATTCTCGTTCGCGGATTTTTTAAATTGTCTACATTTTCCCGCCCGAAGAATGGAAAATATTAATAAATAATAATTCATTCTAGCGAGTGGGAATCGACCCCACAACCGTCGTCGCTAGTAAGAAATATAATTTAGGCTTAGCCTCTATCTAGCCTCTGCTTCATTCGGTCAGGGGGTACAAATGTGTTAATTATCAAGTAATTATACCAATCTAAACCCTATCTCAACCGAACTTTAGGTCTTGGTCTAGAATAATACTAGTTTAAATCCAGGTTTAATCTAAGATGAGAGACATGTTATGCCAGGGTAGGCAGAGGGATCCTAATGTTAGGACACCTCGTTCCACACGCTCTGCCCAATTTAATGAGCATTGCGTGCATCCTTTAAGGACTTACGCGAGAAGAGCGAAAAGAAGGGATGAAGTCTCTTATATAATGTATTTTATTTAATGTCAAAACCAAAATCAAAAGTAAATATTGTTTATTCAGGTCAGCTCTATGTATGTAGAGTTAACCGTACGTAACGCCATTGTAGCCAAAGACGGTTCTGCTAACATTATATACATTTACATATATATTTTTTAAATATAAATAATAAAATAGTCTAATTTTATTTTTTTATTATGTGACAAATATAGTGTTTTTATATATATATTGAATTCCTAGACCGTCTAAAACACAGGACAACGACCCGCATCGAGTTGGTCACGGAGAATGAGAAAAACAAAAAAAAACATCTATATTTAAACTGCTACCATATGAAAAAACCTATTGAGCGTAATGCGTTTGTCAGTTTGTCCGCACCTCACACATACATAATTATTAAAGACATAATTGTTAAAGTTTTGTGACTTTGCTCGCATAGATTGATATATCCGCATGAGTAGCGGAACTCAGCGCCGCGATTCGTCTTATTGCCAGTTTCTGTTTGTAACCCCCACGGCAGGTGCAATGTGCTGACGCTGTATCCCGCACATAGCCGGATAGCCCTTAGCTTTCCTCGATAAGTGGATAGTCCAACACAAAAAAAATTCAATTCAAACCTACTTTCTGAGATTAGAGCGTTAAACCAAACCAACTCTTCAGCTTTATAATCTATAATAAAAAATAATCAATCAGCTTCACGGTTCTGCCTACCCTGCTGTGTGCTGTGTGCACGCACCCAGCACACAGCAGGGTAGGCAGAGGGAATATTGTGTTAGGACACCCCTTTGCCCACTTTCCGCCGAATTGCCGCTGCAATGCCTCCAGAATTCGGAATTCTCAACGTAAAGAAATATTTCACTTCCTCGAGTGGGAATCGAACCCACAATCGTCGCGTTACAGTCACACTTGTGCCGCTGCGCCACGACGGTAAAGTAGATTGTTCAATAACTCTTAAGGTAGACTATTTAACTATTTAGTTTACAATAGAATAATAAAAAATTGTAACTTACTTTTCCTATAAGGATATCTCGGCCCTCGTATGAACGGTGTTATTAATGGTATCGTATGAACTGACATGTTTAGAATATTTTTATTATTATTATTTATATAAATTTATTATAAAATTTAAGGACGGCACGACACGTGCGTTTCACGCGGACCGAAACAAAAGACTAATGGATTTTGTTTTGTATATATTTTTCGTAATCAAGATTGGAAATTATACAGCCAGTAATTTCAAATATAAAGTAAATAAAATATTGATTTGAAATTTATGTCAGTAATTAAATATATCTTTTGTACAAATTTAATTTAAAAGCACTATATTCTGTAATGTTTTCTGTATTTATTATAAAAAGTTTTTTTTTAGTATTGGTCAATATTACGTTACAAAATAAAAAAAATATATAATATATTTAAAATATTTAATCTACATATAAATTAGTAATTTAAAGATATTATCTCTTTTTTTCTATCTGTATAATTATCTAAATATAGATATATATTTAATTTAATATAAAATAATGAAACAGATTTAAAACTAAAATGTCACAAGCTGTCACTAAAACGCGCGCGAACCGGCGAGTGGCCGAAGTTGTTTACAAAAATAACTATTGTGTTGAAACTAAAATTAGATGGACAATTTGAAATAGAGCGCTAGTGTGTATGTAGCTTTGTTTCTTTCTATGAAATGTTACTTAATTTTTGTACTTTCACGCTGTATCCCGTATTCACAAAGTAATCAGCGACAACATAGTGTTAGGAGTTAAGACACAAACAAAGAAGTGCAAAGAAACCAATTCATTCCCCGAGTGGGGATCGACTCCACACACGATCTCCGTACGTCAAAATGACGTTAATTTCGCGTGGCCTCACCGCCAGAACATTTAGCACATTTTATTTTACCGGCATAACAATTAACGAGATATAATACAGTCTATAGCAATCGATAAATGGACTATCCGACACAAAAACATCGTTTCGTTCAATCAGCTCTCAGCCGTAGACTCTTCAGCTATAGATTCTAACAATTATTTTTTGATGATTTTTTAAAGGTTGTATAAACTATTATATTGATGACATAACAATCGATACCTAACGTCCTATATAAAACACGTGCAAGTAATTTACATAACGATGGCTGTGGATTCTAAATCTAATTAATATGGAATAATACTTTAATTTTTTTTATCGCTGTCTCCCGCTTATGGCACGGTAGGCAGAGGGATAGTGTTAAGACACTACGTTGACCACTTTTCCACTCATTTTTGTGATATTGCGTGTTGAGAGGTTATCGTTATCTAGTAAGTATTATTATAAATATTTTGTATGAAACCTAGGTTAATATTCACTAGAGAAAAATAGGAATGTGGGGCGTTTAGAGGAAGTACTTCGTTATGAGTGAACCGTGCGCTACTAAATAACTGTATACTGTGCTTTTGTTCATTTTGTCAATGTTATAAATATAAATATAATAGGGTAATTTGCAGAATAATATACCTATTCGCGTTTTAACAAACAAAACCCCAGCGTTAAGTTCCGTCGGTCAACACACATTGTTATTAGGCGCTACGTGGGGAAGAGAGTGTTTTAGCACTGTGTGCTCTCTGACCATACTATATGCAGGATATTCCGTGAAGCTGAAGAGACCAAAAAAACACCAAAAAAATGTAGAAAGAATATATTTGAAGCCTTCGTGTCGCAGTGGGACAGCAACTGACTGTAAATGCCATGGTTGTGGGTTCGATTCCCACTCGGTAAAATGAGTTATTTTCAATCCTTCGCTCTGGTAACAACATAGATCGCGGCGTTTAGTTCCGCCACTCAACACGCAAAATTTTGAAAGTTGTGCGGTGCATGGGGACAGGATAAGACATAACACCAAATTATCTTTGCTTACCCCGCTAAATGCGGGATACAGCGTGAAGCTAAAGTAAACAATTCATTATAATCGAGTGAGGCGTCTACCTGAGTTATCGATTTTGCTTTGACCTATATACAAAATGTTGCTCGCAAGTACTTTTGGGTTTCGAATATCCCATGGTTATATCTTTAAATATCTGATATAATTCGTTTGCTTCCTAATAAATATATTTGTAAAACCCGTAAGTTTCCTATACTTGTCCTATATGATACTAGCGACCACCCACGCACGTCTTCGCCCGTTAACCTTTAAACCTATTTTTTTAATATATATATTTCTATAAAAAAGTAGGTAGCAGTAGTAGTAGTAGTAGAGGCCGTCGTGGCGCAGCGGCACGGTTGTGGGTTCGATCCCCACTCGAGGAAGTTAAATATTTATTTACGTTTATATTTTCATTTCTTCGCTCTGGTGTCGAGGCAAAGCGCGGCGTTGAGTTCTGCCCCTCAACACGCAATGTCTCCAAAATTCGACAGAAAGTGGGGAACGAAGTGCCTTAACACTAGGTTCCCTCTGCCTACCCTGCTGTGTGCGGGATACAGCGTGAAGTTGAGGTATCCTAAGATCTTTCTAATACCTTTAAGAATATCAGTACAAAGTTTCATGATAGTTAAAACCTCCTTAGGTATAATAAATATAAATATTTATAGTTTTTTCGAGACGTTATTTATCTTTCCTGATAATTTGCTCAATAGGCAGTTAGCAGGTTTATGCACTCTCAGCCGACGATAATATTCCATCGATTGGGAATCGAACACCCAACTAACGCGAGTAAAATACAGACGTACTTAGTAGTTAGGTAAGCTTACCAACGTCAAATCTTTTCGCTCAATTCCCACCGATCGCGCGTTATTTGGAGACATGAAGACGTCTTTATTATACTACTTTAGTTTAAGTAAAAGTTTTCTAAAAGTAAATTTTGTGAAAAATTCTTTCACAACGTAGGGTCAATCGTGGCGCAGGGACACAAGGGTTGGATTATGCGGATGGGTTCGATTCCCACTCGTGGAATGGCAAAGGCAAGGCGAGAAAACAAAACCCTCGAGTGGGAATCAAACTTAAAATCAATCACCTCTGCGCCACGATAGCCTCATTTTATATAATAGCAAGGTCATTTAAAACGTCGTTGAATGTTAGCTATATTTGTTCTGCTTATTACTCTAGAGGTCACCGGTTTGGTTCTCGCACGAAGCATATATTTGTCTATTCTAATATTAGTCGTAAAAATTATAAAAGTGAATAGTTCGTTTAGTTGAACAGGCTTATATCACTTTTCTGCGTCATTCAGTTCAGCCAAACAACATACCATATCTCTGAATAGCCCAAAAGAGAACGGAGTGTCTTAACACTAGTTTCCCTCTTCCTACCCTGCTATAAGCGGGATACAGGCTTAAAAAATATTAGATCATTCCAATCATTACCCACAACGCATGCGCGAAACTACGTGGGTTCATCGACCTTGTAACTACTTGTCACCAAACTTTATATAGAGCGTTTTTTAACCCATTTAGGCGGAACCTAACGCCGTATTGTCTTTACCTACACAAAAAAAATAATTATTATAACAATATGCGTAATTGTTAAGTTAACATTAATTGTTAACTTTATGGGCGAAATAATGACTATGAGTGCCAAACTCTTTAGATAATTCTATAATTTCTTGGCCAATTTTAGGTTTAACTAATTAGCCAAAGACAGATAATAATTATTTCCTGGAGTGGAATCGATCCCACAGCCGTCGTGTTCACAGTTAGACTCTTTCACATAAAAACTAGGGAACCCTAAAAATGGCGTAACAACATAATATGACGTCACATTTCATTAGCACGTAACGTTGTGAAATCAGCAATACTATAAACGCTTATAACTTTATAGTTTTTATAATACTTTTCTAAAAGGTTATTATATTGTATAAAGATGTTTTTTTTTTACAGCTTCAAGTTTAATCATACATTCCTCGCTCTGGTAACGAGGGAAAACGCGTCGTTGAGTTCTACCTCTCAACACAGCGGAAAGTGTCCTAACGGGGACACTAGGTCCCCAGGTGCCTCCTGCCTACCCTGTTATGTGCGGGATACACAAAAACGAAAGAAAAAGTTACAAAATTAATTCTGGATAGTAATCGAATGTGCAACCATCGTTTACGGCGCGGCGCTGTACCACTGCGCCATAGTACTTGCTATAGTACTTTGTACAGTTAATACGTCATGCATATATTCAGTAACACAATTTTTCAAGTGACTGGAACGGAAAATTATATAATGGTAGAAAATCTGAAGCAGATACACAGACATTGTTGTATTGAAAACTATCTTACATAGAGACATAGAGACAGGGTAGACAGAGGGACTCGGGGAACCTAGTGTTAAGACACTCCGTTCCCATTAAGACACTTCCGTTCCCCACTTTCCGCCGAAAGTCGTGACAGGAACACTTTTACTTCGGTGGAGTGGAACTCAACGCCGCGCTTTGCCTCGTTATCGAGCGACGAAATTAAAATATTGAATTTCCTCGAGTTGAATTCGAACCGACAACCTATCGCATTAATGCTGTCAGCCCTACTGGCGTTTACACCGACATCGAGTGCGTAGGGAAGTCCCCGTCCCTGACAAATCGCAAGCACTGCACGTGGCCAAGTCGTTCCCTGCGAGATTCGAACCTAGGTTTGCGGCCGTCGGCATGGCTGGAAATGATTGTTATTTGTAAATTTGATATGGAATCGTCAATGAGGAAGAAATCTTTATAATTTTGGCATTCGATCATATATTACGAATTTTACAGAAATAAAAAAGTGCCTCATAGTTCAAGATGTAGTGTATTTAACTATAAGTTCTCTCTATCTTCAACTGGAAAACTCACCCCAAAATCTCAAAAATCAGCCATTCAACCATCAATCAAAAAAATCAACCCATCTCGTTATCACTAACGCTTTATCACCACGCCTAGTTGTTCTTTTACGCATGCGCGTTGTCATGACAACCGGCTGTCATGGTAACCGCGAGATGTAGGTCAGATAGACCCTAGATGACCTGGATAATGGTAAAAGGGCTATTTTTAAAAGTACTAGGTTTTTTTAGCTTTTGTGCATATATGTATGTAAGGTGTTTTTGAGGCATATGTTGAGTTATGAGTTTAGGTTGATATAATCTGGTATAAAGGTGAATACAACTTTGCGGTCGTTACTCAACATCGAGAACGTGTGGTGTTGAGGTGCGGCGTGATGAAACACGCATTCTTTCAAATTTTTGGCAGTAGGTAGGGAAAGGGATTTCGTCGCTCTGATAACAAGGCGAATAATTAAGGTCCGTTACAAGTTACAATAAGCAATGACTGAAAAGTTGGGCGATAAGTTTGGAATGGAGTATCTTTACACTTGGTCCCCTAGCCCCTCACCCTGCTGTATGCGTCTTTAAAATCGGGATCCTTCTCAAAAATACTTGCGGATTTCGCAGGAGAAGAATACTCTATGCTGTCTTTGAACCTGTTAATACCTCCAGATCTCCATTATCAGCCCTTATAGGAAACTCTGTGTAGACTTTAGTAGCCTAATTACAAAATGACGCATTGAGGCCGTCATGGCGCACCGGCGGGGCGTGTTACCGAACCTGTTAACGCGACGGTCTTGGTTTCCATTCGCACTCGGGGAAATAAAGTATTTTCATTCTCTGGTCAAAAGACAAAAAGTGCGGCGTTAAGTTACGCCATAGTACACGCAATGTTTCCAAAATTAGACAGTGCTTGGAGGAAGGATTGTTTTAACACTAGGTTCCTCCTGTTTACTGCTGAAGCTATTAATGTCAACGGGGAATCGAACTGCAAACTCTACTTACCATAATACGTCATCGCCACTAAGTGATCGTTCATCATGATGATTGATTCTTTTACACTGAACACATTACAAAAGAAAAAAAATCTATAAGAAAAAAGAGAAAATTAGGATCTTCATTTTCATTTATGTGTATTTATTTATATGCATAAGTAATTTAAGAGTATTTATTATCAATTTGTGCAATAAAAAAATCTTAATTCTTCTACTAGAACACCGCAGAAATTGTGCAATTATTTAATTCATGTAGAGCCTATTAAAAAAATTGTAAAAAAAATAAATAGGACAAAACCTAGAGACACTAATTAATTTCGTTTAATTCGCATTAAATCATTACCGCAACATCACGCCGTATCTAGCAGGCAGAGGCAACCTAGTGTTAAGACACTCCGTTCCCGACGCACCATCAATGTCCGAGGCATTGCTTGCTGAGTGGCGGTACTCAACACCGTACTGTATGTTGTAACTAAAGCGCAAATAATTCATTCCCTCCAGTAGATACCGAACCCACGGGTGTCGTGTTTATGGTCGTCGGTAGTGCCGCTATACGGCCTTGTCTTACTTATGTAGGTATATTATTTTAACTTCTATGACAATAACTACTATAGAATAGAAGTAGCCGTGATAACAAAAGCGTGTGGACAATAATAGGCTTGTAGTAATGTAGGTTGAGTCGATAGTTTTTTTATTTGCTTCACGCTATATCCCGCATAAAGCAGGGGCATCTAGTGCTAGGGCACCTTCTCCAGGCAAAAATTGTAGGATGGCGGAACTCAACGCGGTGCTTTGTCTTTTCATTTTCTCGCTCTGATAAATTTATTCAACACAGAATGCCTAGAAATTACAGCAAAAAACCCGCCAAGTACAAATCGAACTCGCGGCCGAAGGATTCCGTACCGTTATCTAAAAAAAGGTAAAATCATTGTTTTTTGTATAGGGCCCTCATACGCCCTTTATATGTTTATTTTATTCTGTTTTTTAGTATTTATTGTTATACCGGCAATAGATAGATAAATACAGAATGTGTACAAATTTCAACTGTCTAACTGCAGCGGTTCCTGAGATACAGCGTGGAACAGACGGACATACAGTTTTACTCTTTGGGACCCTATAAAGGAGAACGGTGTCTCTCATCCGTAGGTTCCCTGCGTACCCTGCTATATTGCTTTTTTTCGTATTTAAACTTGACTGTTTAGCATCTATTGTGCGTTCCGTTACGAAACGCCACCTTGACACGGTATACCTAATTAACCGACTGTGAAACGTGCGACCAAATATAATATATATAGCCTTGATTGTTCGCTTTTTTTTGTTTTATATAACACTAGCTTTGTAAATATTTCTAAATTTATTTTACTAATACACGCGAACCACCCGCGGCTTCGCTCGCTTAAATTTATTTTTATATTATAGACAAATCGTGCAAAATGCATGAAAGTGGAACAAACATTCATACTCACAAATTTTCACATTTATAATATTAATAGGATAAAAACGCGGCTTTGCTTAAAATAGTGGGTTCGTTGAACCAAATAAACTCTACGCTAGTCCAACGCCTTAATCTCAGAAAAATATTTTTTCAGATAGAAAAAATCTTTTTGCATTGGATAGACCTATTAAAGTAGAGATTTTCCCAGCCCAGTTCCTAACGATGTCAAAGAAAAAGAAATTAAGATTTTTTTTTCTCTCATGGGAATGGACCGGAGAAGACAACCGCGCGTCGCGGGAAGAGTCACGCGCTTGTACTCCTGCGCCACTACGACTTCACTAGGGTTCCGTACATTAAAAGGAAAACACAAAATCTTTCTAGGATCACCGTGTTGTCCGTCGGATATCAAGATAAAATTAATATGGAATACCCAGATCGATGGTCTCTTCGAGCACTTAAAAGATGAAACTTCTAAGTGAATGTTAGTCATATACGAGCACTTATGCATTGTTTTTCTGCATCTTGTATGAGATTGGCCGCTAATCAAAACCTAGAGTACTTCCCGACACAAACTGAGAACTTAGCATTGTGTGTCTATACTAGTAAAGGAAAAAATCCGAAAAATATTTTTTTTTAAGTATATTATACAAAAAATATTAGAATGTTATATTACACACACAAATATAGCAATCATTATAAAATCCATGTTTTTTTTAATCTTTAGTTCTATTTATTCGTAGCGAGCTAGCCAGAGTCTCTTTTACCTCGTCCACAGTCGTGGACTTCTTCATACATGCCATTCGGGGAGTCGTCATGCTTGACGTGACCTTCCTCCGGTATCATCGATACCTACTGGGTTTTCGAAGGTCAACCAAGGTCTCTCCCTACCTCTCTTACCACTCACTCTTGCTTCATAAATGGTTTGTATCATTCTTTCGTCACTCATTCTCTCCACGCGCCCAAATCATTTCATCTATACAAATAATAAAAAACGTAACTCATCACTTTCTGTTCATGGAGGATATATGAGAAAGTAGAATTGTTGAAGGCATTTATAAATATAATAAAACAATAACTTTTAAAAATGATGTCTGTTTTAAAATACAAAATTTTGGCAAACTTTCCTTAACATCCAGTGTTTGTTTTATTTCAATCGGTTCACAAACAAAAAACGTTATGTTGATATAAAGAATTGCATGCGGCAACATTGCACCAGTGGTTTATTGAATTGGCTGAAATTTTAACTATCAAATGATAATGTTATGAAATCACCAAAGTTGAATTACTTTATATAAGGAAATAAATAATTGTGTAGTACAAGCGGGCGAAGTCGCGAGCGGGTCTTAAAGTATAGGTATTCCCACGGTCTTATTAAACATGTTGCAGCATTCAGTTCCGCTACACATAACCTACGCCATGTCCCAAAAAGAACGGAAGAATCTTAAATATTAATTATGTTAAGTATGTAATAAATATTTTATGTATATTTTTAGTTTAGGCACAATGCACAGCACATGGCACAGTGTTAGGATACTCCGATCTTCAACTTTTATCAATTTTTAAATATGGTCCCATATTGAGTAGCGTAACTCAACTCTTTTTTCAATGGAAGAAAATAAAAAAAAAACACAAATTTTGAATTGTTATCAGTTTTAGCAACATCAAAAGTGATTACAATTATAAACCACTTTTGGTTGAAAAACGCAACATCGTCGGCCAAAAGTGCAAACCTGAAATCTGCTAAGAAGCAAATTTGCTTCTTCAGGCGAGACAACAAACTAAGGGATACGTATGTTATCAAATATTGAATATTGATTTGTATTCTCTACCACATATATGAAATTAAATTTACATATTTTTTTACACTTTCGAATACTGTAAAATGGTTACACTACAAGCCAATGATATTTATTTTATTATACATTGTACATAACGCGTTATACATGGTGTTCTTAAAGGCTTAAAGTAGCCCTTTCTATACATAACTAGCTTCACGTTTTGTGCCGCATAGTAGAGCAGCCAGAGTGTTAACACACTCCCTTCTCAACTTTCTACTTCTAATATACCTACTTTAAAAAAAAAATAGTTTTAAGCAATCATTCCCCAAAGCGTGTATCGAACACACAACCGTCGTTACAATATTTTGTTACAGAGGGATAAATGGCAGTTTTCAGCTGTTTTTTTTTATGAAATATAAAAATACATTATTTCATTACTTTTATAACATAAATATTTTAATTTCATATCCAGGTCAAAGCAATTGCATGAAAAATTAATTACCACTCGACAGTGCCACCTCTGGCTTAAAACAAATTTATATGTATGTATTCAAATTTAATGCCTGTTTCTAAGTGCGAATAATATATATTATTTTTTTAGGGTTCCGTACCTCAAAAACTAAAAAATGAACGCTGTTAGGATCACTTTGCTGACCGTCTTTTAAGACCATTTATCTCAAGATCGCGTGGAGATATCAAGCTGAAATTTATATTAAATATTCAGGACGACGGTCCCGTGGAGCTTAAAATCAAGCTCAAAAGATATGAGTATTTATGCATCGATTTTGCTGCTTTTACGTAATGAAACCTACAGAGTACTTCCCGTGGACCGGTAGTTATAAAATTTAGCAAGAAGTGAGAATTTACAATAAAAATACAGAAAAAAAAATCCAAAAACTAAAAATTTATAGATGTTTCATATAAAAAAATCATCACAAACTTATTTTTGAAGTTCATTTCATACAACATGATTGCATATTCATGTTGTTTGTATAACAGTTACGAGGGAACAAAGGAACAGACATACATACATACAAGCTAAAAATAAAATAAAAAATATATTCTGTCGCGAGTTATTCTTTTCTTGTTGTATAGTTACTAGAGTAAGGAAATGAAGAAGAATCGAACCTATAACACTGGTTCCATTACGGCTCCACGGCCGACGATTTAATAAACAGTAATAATATATTTTTAATAAAAATAATACAAAAATTCCATTCTATACGAGGGAAAAGGACTCCTGTCCTATCGTTTACTCGTAGTACTGTTTATTTTGTCGTTGCTAAGCAACTGTAACTAATACTTAATTTATAAATCAATATTTTATTTACATACGCATTCAGCGAGATTTGAACTGGCAACCCTTATACTTGAAATGTATTAACACTGAAATCAAATCGAACCCACAACCTATATTACCTTGAAGTGACCATATACAGAAGGATCCATATAAAATCTAAATCGTTAACCTATTAAGTAAAGGTTAATACGCTCTTAAAATATTTAAATAAATTATTGTAAAATGTAAGGTCTACTACTTTCTCTGTTCTGTGGCTCGCTTTAAACATTATAGCACAGCAACTGCTGTATCACCAACGAAACAGAACAAACTGAGTATCGATACGCAGCAAGCCCATCACTAGTGGTTCAGTACAAGGCCGTGTCACACAATAGCAGTGGCTGGCCAAGTGATATCCTAATTACATGACTTTGACAGCAAACTACCGAAATGAGCTAAAAAACTAGGATTTCTCACAATATTGACCTAGTTTAAGTGTGCGTGTTTATAGGTTCGAATAAATAGGGAATATTTAATCTATATATCTATACTAATATAATAAAGCTGAAGAGTTTTGTTTAGTTAAACGCGCTAATCTCAGAAACTAGTGGTTCGAATTGAACAAATATTTAGTGTGGGTCCGTCCAATTATCGAGGTTTTGTTTCTGCTTAACACTAGTTTCCGAGGTTCCCTCTGCCTATCCTATTTAAGTTTTATGATGATAAAATACTTAGAAAGTGTGTAATTCAGATTTTTAGATCCTATTACATAGTTACTTAGCTAGTTACGTCTCGATCTAATAAAAGCGTGTTACAATTCCCGTTGTCCCCCGTTCCCGTAGGAATTCCGAGCTCTCCCCTCTTAGTGCTCTCCTACACTCCCCAACCTATCTACATGATGTTACGTGTGTGTCAGTGTGTGTTGTCTGTCAGTCACTCGAAAATGGAAGAGTTTTATAGAATACTATCTGCCTGCGGCTTCGTCCGCATAGTCAAATGTAAAAAACTAAGATTGTTTATTGCATTAGAGTGTTCATCATGATATAATATAGCTCTTGGCCCTCTACAATTGGAGTAGCCATTCGAACCAGTAGTTCCTGAGATTAGCGCGTTCAACCAGACAAACTCTTCAATTTTATAATATTGGTACTATAGATTACAGATTTGAACTCGGAACTTCCAATGCTTACATAAAAAACACAAAAAATTAAATTATTTAATATTATACATAATTTCCTCACAAATCGCGAGCCTTGTGTTTATTGTGTCAAGGCGCATTGCTTCATTGTATTGTTAGATGTCATTTTAAAGATACCTAAAAAAATTAAGGTTATGTTTTTATTGCATTCACGCTGTATCCCTTATACAGCAGGTTAGGAGAGGGAAACTAGTGTTAAGATACTACGTTATCCGCTTTCCACCAGAATTCTAACCATGTGTTAAGTGACAGAATTCGACACCGCGCTTTTTTCATCAGAGCGAGGACATTAAAATATTTCACTCCCCCGAGTGCGAATCGAATCCAAAACAGTAGTGCTTACAGTCATGCGCTACCCCACTGAGTCACGACGGTCTCAATGTCCTATACGTGTTTATATTTTCCAGGTGAGTGCGGACTCTAGCTTTGAACAGATCAGTTCGTGTAAACTGTTTTTAATTTTCAGGGTAAAATTTCTGGAATGGAGTCAAGACCAATCTGGGATGGGCACGGTCCACCCGCTTATTCTTACGTCCATGAATCACATTTGACTTTTTTATACAAAAGACAAGGCAAACGAGCGTACGGGTCACCTGGTAGCTACACCAGAGGAGCTACAGGTGCGTTGCCGGCCGCCGAGGTGGATATAAAGACTTATTAAAGTTAAGAACGGAGTGTCTTCCTGTTATAGGAGATGCGTGACAGTAAAAAATATTCTACGGAACGTTCTTGCGTTAAGATGAACCAATTTTTTTACTTACATAGATAAGAAAATGATAGCACTGATAAGATAGTAATAGTAGTAAATAATTTATATCAAAATAGTCCATATCCAAGTACGTGTACATCTCTCACGAGATTTACGAGTATAATAAGGAAGTGGCTCTAGTGACCGAATTCTTTTTTTTACCGAATTTTAGCTTCACTGTGTATCCCACATATAGAATGGTAGGCAAAGGGAACCTTGTGTTAGGACACTGTGTTCTCTACTTTCGACTCTATATATATAGGGTCGTGGCGCAGTGGAACTGTAACTTTATCTGACTGTAAACGCAACGGCTATAAATTCGAATCCCACTCAGAATATAAGTAGTTGTAACTATAAAATAAGTGATCGTTTCGGGGGAATGGTTATATTTAAATGATTTTTTCACGTTCCCACTTTGGTAGGAACAGGGCGGTGTTTCGCACTTAATATACAACATCCCGATTTCAGGGGGTGTGTGAGGAACAGAATATCATAATACTAGGTGCCTTTTGGTTACGCTACGACTCGTATATGTCGGATAGAACGTGAAGCCAATGTCTACGCTATCTATACGCTATCTAAATAGAACGACGATTTTAGAAATATAAAGAATCCCCCTCCAATGAATTCGTGTTTGAACCTACACTTATGGTATGTATTAAATATACTAAATATTTCATAAAAACATAGGTATTAAAATTTTAAAAATATATACACAGCTATGATATTTAAAAAGAAAAATAATCGCTACCATCCATCTAATTACACAATCACACAAGATTCAGGTCATTGCACAAATTAAAAAAAATACAACGTACAAGTATACGAATATACATACATAAAAAAACAATTCAACACAGATGATAAATACACATAAATATAAAACAAATAAATTAAAAATCACCGCGTAATTTAATAAAAAAAATCCTAATTTATCCTTATAAAAACATAATTTCACTGCACTTTTCACTATAAACTTATGCTGTATAATTAGGAGGCAGTGTCTAATTTTGTATTTTTTTTGTTTAAAAAAAATAAACAAACACGCATGCGCCGTACCGCGTACGGTTTTACACTGAGTAATGTCATTATGTCAGTTTTAAATGGTAAGGCGACCAAATTGTGATGAACATTGAATTCGTTTGGTTAGTACAGATGGCATAACTGATAAATAAAAACTGTAACTTTTATTATAAAATCTAAATTAGATTGTTTTACATATCTTTATGAAGATAATGCATGTGAGTATATTTTTAATTTGGATTGTCCTTAAAATAAAAATATTTTTTATATTTTTGTTACTCTTTGCTTTGCAACTTTGCAACTTTGCTCACAACGCGACTTACGCGAAGGTTATGGTTGGAGGAAAGAAATATTTATTTTCATGTCCTCTCTCTGGTAACTAAGCAATGTGCGGTGTTGGTGCAAAGTGGAGAACGAAAGTGTCTTAATAGGATCAGAGTGTCTACACACTGGGTCCCAAGATTCTGACTAACTTCATATCAGAATCGGGATACAGCGTGAAGCTATAAAAATAAGTAACTGTTCTCATTTTTTTATTACAAACTAACTCTGTGTTTTATATATATTTGGGGTGTCATGAAGATATGACTGATTTAGTTCTTTAAAACTTCATTGGAAGAAATATTAAAGTACAATTATTGGTTGATAGTTTAATTAAGCAGCTTCGTGCTTTTCCCGCATTGCAGAATAGGCAGAGGAAACCTAGTGTTAAGATACTTCATTCTTCACTCATCACCCAATTTTCGAGATATTGCAAATTTAGTGGTGGATCTCAAGGCCACGCTGTTCTTCGTTATCAGAGGAAGCAAAAGATAACAATTTATTACACCGTGTGGGAATCGAATCCATAACCGTTGCATTTACTCTCTCGTTGCTTAAGTAAATAAGAAAATTAAAGATAAATTTGAAGTAAAATAAAAACCCATTATCAATAATAATAATATATTTTTAATTATCATTTATAATAAATAACCAAAACAGACTTACGCTACTTTACGTTAAAACAATTACAACTGAATTCAGCAGTATAGCACAAAAACTATTTAGACGGCCATGTTGTTATACTGCCAAATTAAAGAGTCAAAACCTATTATATATTAGTACAGAATTTACATACTAGTATTTAATGTTGTACATTATCTTTAATATTAAACATAAGTATATATATTATGAACTGAATTTTGGCTAGTTTTTTTAAATTTTGTCTATGTTTAAGCGGCTAATTACAATTGTATTGATTTTGGTAGGAAAAATTGAGAATTTTCAGTGCTTTTCAATATGGCAGCATTACATAAGTCACGAGATGTCGTTTCTATTTTTGTCCTACAGGTGAAGCCAAATCGTGGATTACAAAAGTAGAGGTAAGGTGTATTATAATTATCTAATTATTAGTCCCTAGTGTTAAAACACTCCGCATCCCATCAAGACTCCCCACTTTCAGCCAAATTTTTACCGTAAGCGTTAAGTCAACAAGCAGAGGTAAGAGTTATTATAACCATCATTCCTGGAAAATAATTATTTCCATTTCCCCGCGGCGCTTGGGGTGGCGATCCCACATTCAACACACAGTATCTCGAAATCCTAGAGTCCTGGAATGTCATGACAAAAACTTCTACGTTGGCATATGCGGGACACTGCGTGGAAAATAGAAAGTTATTTCATATATTCTGAATTTCAAATAATGTACCTATATAATCAACTAATTTTGTCCACTTTAAGAACTACTTTCTTTTTTTAGTGTGGTATTCCACACTTTAATTGTATTAAAAACACTAAAATAAACCAGTGAACGGCAATAATACCTATCTTTTTTTTTCTATAACAACAATGATGAAGATTTTGTTTGGATGGACGCGCTAATCTCAGGAACTACTCGTACAAATATTTTAGTTATATAGGCTCTATCATAGCTACTTCGTGGTAATGAAAATATTAAATGTTTAATTTCTTTGCGTTGGAATCAACCCCACGACCTGTCGCGTTTACAGTACGACTGACCTCAATATGGTAGTATTTAATAAAGCTGAATTTGAAGCCGCACTCGCCTATTTTAAAACATCTACTGTGCCATTATAGTGTCTTCTGGACATAATAGCATAGCCTTCATCTAGACAACAAGGCAATTACGCTTTGTTTAAAATCTATATGAAAAATAGTGCCAGAGTTAGGCATTTCATAATTAGGTCATTTAAGTAGGCAGAAGATCGTCTAACAATAAGATGACGAAATTATTACATAATTTCTTTAGAAAAATGTTTATATTGCGACGTCTTTATTTCCTTCTGTAGGCACACTAAAGGCTCGTAGCGGCACAGCGTCTCAGCGTCAGCGTTTCCGTTTTCGCACTCTGGTAACAAGGCAAAGCGCGGTGTGGAGTTCCGCTACACAACATGTAATTACTCGAAAATTGGACGGTAAGTAAATGAAGAACGCAGTGTCTTAACACTAGGTTCCCACTGCCTATCCTGCTATACGAGGGATAGAGCTTAAAAAAACAAATTCATAATTCACAACTTTCCTAGTGCCTCTACTTAACTATTTCCCGATTTAAAGGAAAACGAATGCCATCGTGTTGCAATGGGACCGCGTCAGGCTGTAACCACGACGGTGGCTAGTTCGATACCCACTCGAGGAAAGAATAATCATTTCATTGCATCTCTCTTGCTAGATGCAGCGCGGCATTCTGAATGTGGCATTCTGCTGTTTTTCTGCTTTGCATGATATTATCCATACCTATATTATAAATTCGAAAGTAACTCTGTCTGTCTGTCTGTCTGTCTGTCTGTCTGTCTTTTACGCAATCAGGGCCACACCGCTAATATAATGGTGATAAAATACTCATATAGAGATACTTGAGGTTCCCGGGATGAACATAGGATACTTTTTTTTCTCATATTTGTAATATTTTCGATATATATCAATATATTAAAATACTTATTAATTTGACATACAATTTATTCCGCCATGTTAATAACAACCGTCGCGTTGCTAAGCAACGATTTGCAAAGTTTGTTGTTAGAAAACGTCACCCAAAATGAGCTTGCTTAACGCATCTCTCTATTGAAAACTGAAAATAATTTCATAAATATATTTAATAAATATTCGAATAGTTCAAGCGGGCGTAGCCGCGTTCGGGTCCACTAGTTAAATAATAAAAAAGAGTGTCTTAACACTGCGTTCTCTCTGCCCGCCCTAGATGGAGGAAAAATCATTAGTAGAATAATAGGTATTTTTGTAGAACAAATATTCACTACACGTTTCAAAACATAAAGTCATGTTACGATCCACTCTTGCGCAGTCATTTATTCCATGACAGTTTATTTTTAACTCTATTCCTTACTTATCAGGAGTTAAATTTGAATGAAATTAAAACAAAATTATACAGGAAATGATAATTTAACGTGATGCATTTAGCGGTACGGATGTAATGTCTACACGCACCTGGATAGTGGGTTTGAGTCCTATTTATGTTAATAGTATAAATATTTAATTAGTAGAATAGGGATATTAAGGAACTGACAAGATAATATACAGCTTCACGCTGTTTCCAACGTATAGCAGAGTTGACAGAGGGATCCTGTGGGAACAAATGTTAAGACATTTCGTTTATCACGCACCGCCCAATTATAGTGTTGCAACTCAACGCCGCTTTTTTTACGGTGTTATAGTACAAAGAATTAATTAGAATAGTGTTACCGAAAAACTGGTGAGATTTTGACCATCTAGGTCCAATGTTTGTGAGTTCTATTACACTCAGAGGAATGAGTATTATGTTAATTTTTTACTTCGGTAAATATTTTTCCCAATGGGAATAGTGCCCACGAGCATTACGTTTACAGTCATATGCCATCCTACTACGTCACGATGGAGACACTAATCGAATATCTATAAATGGGAAAAAAATAAAATAAAGAGTTATTTCATTACAAGTTCTATAATTTACCTACCTTTCATGTGATCTGATGTATCCGCTCTCATTATATCTGTCAAATAGTGTTCCAAAGACCTCATGTTGTCCAAGCCGCTTCGATCCTGTAGAGGAAAAAGTGAATTTAGAAAATAATTATAAATTGACACTACCGTGGCCCAGTTGAGCTGTGACGATACGATGTACGATACAGTATCGACGGTAGTTAGGTTGTAGGTTTGATTCCCGCTTGGATCACTTTATAGTCAGCCTGTCTGTCTGTTTAAATCAGTTTTCTCAAGAGCGCGTGGAAATAAATATCAAGATCTACAGTCTTTTCGAGCTCAGAAAAAAATCAAGCTCCAAAGTCAACGCAAAATAAATAAAATTCCCCTATTATATCCTCAAGAACCGTCGTAAATGTGTCAATATTACATTTTCTTAAAAATTGTACTAATATCATATAATAGAAATAAAATGCTTAACGATTTATCCCACACACTATCGTGACATTGCATGTTGAGTGACGGAGTTCAACTCCGCGGTTTTTCTTCTTACAAAAGTGGGAACTATCCCATAACCATCGCGTTTACAGTCCCATGCTGTGCCACTGAGACACGACGCCCTCAAATCACAGATAAATACAAAAATACATAAAATTTGAACCTAGACTCTATCATTCAAAAACAAACACCAACTACTCCCCCATACAACAATACATCAAAGCAGTTCCATACAAAATAAACTAAAATATGTAGAACTCTGCAAATCCTGGGCAAAATCCAGGGCGAGAGCTCAAACCAAACTGGTCACCCATTGACCTACTTACATGTACGCAGTATGACGTCAGTGTAGCACTGCGCTACCAGGCACACTTGCGCATACAAAAATATATCTTACTATCCTACAAATAGGGCTTAAATTCAATTAAACTACTAAATAAAGTCGAAAATTGTATGGCCAATATTCAGCACCCTGTATAAGGAATTGTACGCAATGGTAATATGAATAAAGGCGAATTTTGTATGGCTAATATAGCATTGCTGTATAGGAAATTATACACAATTTTTTATATGGATAAGGTCGCTTTTCGTATGAACGATAATCGAACACGCTGTATAAGCCATTGTTGTTTATTTTCTATGGAATAAGGGTGGGTTTTCTTTGTTTTTTTTCTCTATGGGGGTGGGAATCAAAGGTCAGATAGGGGCTGCATTGCGAAATTGTTTACCGGGGGGGTCACTTGACCTTCCTTTTAACTAATTAATATTTAAAGTTTAACCCATTTTTGTCATATCGTTTCGTGGGTATCTTCCGCATTGCGGGGTGAAGCCAGAGATGTATAATTTCGTTTTCCTGCTGTTTCCTGCATACAGCAGGACAGGCAGAGGAAACGTAGTGTCAAGTCACCCCGTTCTCCACGCACTTCAGTGGTGAAATGAAGCGCAGTGCTTTGCCTTGTTGCTAGAGCGAGATAACTTTAATCCGGCAAGTGGGAATTGAACTCACAACCGTATACAATATACATTCTTAAATTTTGAACTTAACGTGTCAATTTTAAATATATACTCGTATATTATAGAGATTAAATAATATCGTGGAATAATTAAAATTATCGTCTTTTATCAGGTGGGTGGTGGGTTTCATGCACACGAGGTGAAATGATTATATTTAAAGCTACTCCTACTAGTCGTCGTAATATTGAAAATTTCGTTGTGAATGGAACGGAGTGTCCTAACACTAGAATACGAATAAAAGTGAAGTTTAAAATTTAAGTCTCAGCTAATTAAAAAATACTTATTTTATAAGAATTTTATAGAAAAAAAAACTTTATATTGATATTCCTTGATTATTGAAATGAAACAAACACTAAATGTTAAGGGAAGTTTGCCAATACACAATACCTACAAGTAGTTACAAAGTTACAAATTTTAAAAGCTATTGTGGCTGGTTTTGTTTGCGTTACATCAGAAAAGAAGAGAAGAAGAAGAAGTAGATAAATACCCTCAATATTAGATTTCCTCATATTTATACAATTTTATTATATGTAAGTATAGACATATACAATAGTTTATTTGTCTATAGAATGTGACATAGAGTATAGAATCAATAATGGAAGCCCTTGATTGTTGATAAGCTACTTATTATATGTATGTACCGCGTAGGTGGAACGTCACGAGACGAAAATAATGAATATTTTAGTAGCGTGGTTGAAACGCGACGGTTGTGGGTTCGATCCTCACTCGAGGAAGAGAGATATTTATTAAAGAGTATATTTCCATTTCTTCGCTCTGTTGACTCTGTTGGCTTTGAGTTCTGCCACTCAACACCCAATGCCTCCAGAATTCGGCAGAAAGTGGGGAAAAGAGTGTCTTAATATTAGGTTCCGTCTGCCTATCCTGCTGTGTGCAGGATACAACGTGAAGCGGATTTAATTTTATATATTTTTTTTATTTCATTCTTCCGAGTGAGAATCAAACTCACAACCGTCGCGATTACAGTCGCACGCTTGTGCCCTGCGCCCCCCCGCGTCCCCCTGCGCCACGACTCGATGATAGTTAAAGTCCATAATATGTCCTGTTTCAAAACTTAAAATTGAAAAATTTCCAAATTTAAATTGAAAAATACGCTTTTCCTTATCTTATCTGTGACCGATAGCAATATAGACTAAGTTATCGATAGAGGCTGCGTTTTGAAAGTTTATTTATTTATTTATTTTTATTTTCAGACAAAAAAAGTGAGGCCAGTCATTGCGCAAGAGCAAAAGTGTGACTGTTAACGTGACAAGTTGTGGATTCAATTCCCACTCGAGAAAATTAAATATTAAATAAAATATGCTTATTATATCATGATGTATGTGGTAGGTATGCTCGTAAACTATAAAAACAAAGTTAATTCATGCAATCGAAAAATTATACCTACTTTATAGACAATTCCGACTCCCACTTGACCATTTCTTTAATTATGTATTTATGTCAAAAAGAAAAAAGTACCAGCACTTCCTTAAAAGGCTAATTTAAATTTTTATCTATACCCTGTTGTACATGATCGCGGCACATTTGTGGTAAATAAGAGTATGGTTTAGTGGTCCGAGCGCTTGAACGGGTTCTGAGAGGTGCGGGATCCAATCACGCACTGTCTAATCTTCGTGTCATTGTTGAGTGGTGGAACTCAACGTCGTGCTTTGACCATAAGAGCGGAGAAAGTTAAATACTTTTTTTAGTTTTTTTAGTTTAACGCTATATTCCGCACTTGCAGGGTAGGCAGCGGGAACCTAGGAACCTAGTGTTAAGACACTGCCTTCCCATTAATATACTTCCATTCTCCATTTTTTGTAAAATTCTCGAAGCATTGCTTGGTGATTGGTGGAACTCTATGCCCCGCTTTGCTTCGTTACCAGAGCGAGGAAATGAAAATATTAAATATTTTATTTCCTCAAATGGGAATCAAACCCACTACCTGTCACATTTACAGTCGCACGCTTGTGCTCATGCATCGCAACGGCCTGTAAAATACTTTTAACATAATAATTTTCTTTTAAGAGAACCAATAGCTTGTTTTGTACTTACACACATACATACAAACATACATACATACACAAATCGCGAATATTCTATTTTCATATTAGATAAGCCAATTGTTAACACAGCTGATAACCTACTTGGTGAAAAGAAATTGTTTAAACTATGTATCACGATTTCAACCTGAAATTCATGAAGTTACATCACATATAACTAAGTACTTAAAAATTCTGTGGGTGGTGGGGAGTTTCATTCAGTTGTTTCATTTAATTAGGTTCATTTAATTGCTCTGGTAACAGGATATAGCGCAGCATTGATTTTCGCAACTCAACATGGAATGTTTCAAAAAATTAGACGGGGAACGCCGGGGCAGAGTGTCTCGAATACTAGTTTGAACTAAACCGCGGAAACTTGGCTACCGCACCTAAAGGTTAAGTAGTTACATCTTTTTCAATATTTAAAACAAAAAAATAAAAAAAAATGATAGCGGGACTCAAACTCGCGCCTCTTGGGAACCCTCCAAGCGGTCTAACCAATAAGCTATACATCCTCATAAAACCTAGTTATGTTAAGACACTACGTTCATTGTATCAATAAGAAATCGAACCCACAACCGCCTTTACAGCCAACCGGCTTCAGTCTGGTATAATAGACAAATTTTTGTTTTCAAACTCCAAAACAATTTTAAAATCAGTCTCTGTCAGATATCTTATCTGTGACATCGATCACGATAAAGATGCTGTGAGGATCTTATTCATTCAACAACATGTATTATGAAGAATAATTTAGATGTTATATTTTTTAGTTGGTTTCACACTGTATCGCGCACACAGGCAGGCAGCAGGCGAGGCATAGGGAACCTAGTGCTTAAGACACTCCGTTTCCCACTTTCCGCCGAGTTTCGGAGGCATTGCATGTTGAGTCGCGGAACTCAACGCCGCGCTTTGCCTCGTTATGAGAGCGACGAACTTATATTTTATCAAATAGTCCATTTCCTCGTGTGGGAGTCGAACCCACGACCTGTCTCGTTTACAGTCGCACGCTTGTGCACCTGCACCACGACTGACCATAGATATCATTTAAAGTTAAATTCTTCTTAGTCTTGTATTGCGTTATTTTTAGCCTTGCGTTTACACTAGATTCCTTTTTCTTATCCTTCTACATACGAAAAACACATTGAAAGATAAAAGAAAATTACATAATTGTTGAGAAAAAATGTTTTTGCTCTTATTTCAGCGAGCGAAGTGTGATGAGACTAGCGAGGGAAGCGACGCAAAAATGAGCCTAGCCTAACCAGTAGTACTGAGCACGAATCGAATCTACAACCACCGACTTAGCAATCATAAATTTGCGTTGCTACTATACTATACAAGTATACAGGCCAATTGGATGATAAATATATACAAATGCTTTATCTTATCAGATTGACAGACAAATGACAGATCTAAAGTTTTATCTATAAATAGCTTTTACCCGTTGCTTCACTCGCGCGGTGAAATGGAAATAACTAGATACTTGTTCTGTGTGACACATGAGTCATGACACTTTCTAAGTGCTGGAGGCAACTTGGTGGCAGGTACAGCGGGTTACATCGAAACCATTGACGTGAGTACAGCCTCCTTCTCCTTCTTCACTTTCAAATACATGAACTATCAAAAATATATTTTTAATTGGGACCCGTAGTTCCTCAGATTAGCGTGTTAAACTATTCGTTCCAATTGAAAAATTGTTTTAATCTTAAATATTTATAACGAGGAAGGCTATGTAAGCTATATTAAATGATGTTAAAAGTTCAATGTAACCCACCGTACCTGTGCTTTTTGAGGCTCTGGCTAAACTAAGCTTGAATTTCAGAAAAATCTCGAAACCTCCAATTTTTTGTACGGAACCCTCGGTGGGCGAGCCCGACTCGCGCTTGTCTGGTTTTTTCGACACCCCCACTTCTTCCGACATCCGAAGTATGCGATACGGGCGACACATCAGTACGCCAATTATTTATACAATTCTTTTGGTACGGGAATACAACGCCGCGTTTTACCTTGTTGCCAGAGCGAGGAAATAAAAATTTAAATAATTCATTCCCCCGGGCGGGAATCGAACCCATAACCGTTATGTTTACAGTCGCGCTCTTATGCCCCTGTGCCACGACGGCCTCAGATACAATAATATACATATAAGAAGAATATTTAAACTGAAAACAATACATTGTATTAAATCAATAATATTGAATGCCTTACAAATGTGTTATACTGCTATCTCATTCTTTTACTAATGTGTGAGCGAGACGGCGCTCTACAACGGCCTTGAATAGAACTGATAAGAGCTGAAAAGTTGAAGCGAAACTGAAAATTTTAACTTGTAAGTAGTTTTTTATATTTTTTATTAAGGCCGTGCGAATGAAAACGCGTCGGTTGTGGATTCAATTTCTACTCACAATTATTTTCTATATTTCGCTCTTGTATCTCGAAGCTCGGTGTTGAGATCCGTCACTTAACAAGAAATCTCACAATATTTTTTTGGCATGTGGGGAGAAGAGGAACTCAACATTAGGTTCCCTTTACTTTTCTATCCTGCTATATGCGTGGTACAGCGTAAAGCTATATTTCAGCTGAAGGTAGATTTCGACGAAGGAAGAGTGTGAAATCGATTTCATCATCATTTATTTTGTCCCGCTATCACGCAAAAACACGGACGGACGAAACGGATTTATATGAAAGTTACACTAATATGTCTCATACATCAGAATAAAATATAGACTTAAGCGGGCGAAGCCGCGCTTGGGTCGCTAGTAAAATATAAACAAAGGATGGTAACGTTTTGTATATTATTTTTATAGCCTAATGTATCTATTGAAACTCAACGCCGCGTTATGTCTTTTCAACTGAATAAATTAAAATTATATAAATATAATTATTCCCCTGAGTGGGAATTACACCCGCGACCATCGCACTTACAGTCCAACCACCACCACTGTGTACCATTGTGCCACTGTAGCGTCAATCCAAAGTAGGTCGATTACAAAAAATCAAAACACAACTGTAACAATGTTATCAAATATAATATAGTATAAGTTGTAAATTTGATAAAAATAATTGTTTTTAGGTTAACAACCTTTTATCAAATCACAGACGAAATTGGCCACTTCATAGGTTATTATTTATTTTAATTTGACCCTGTATTCCGCACATGGCAGAGTAGGCACAGGGAACGTAATGTTAAAACACTCCGTTACCTATCCACCAAAACGAATGAAGAGAAAATAATAGAAAATAATGGAAAATGGAGAAAATTGTATCAAGATTCTAAGTCAAAAATCTAAGTATGTAGCACTTTCCGTAGACCTATACTTATGAAATTAGTTCGACTCGCACTTGGCCAGTTTCACTTTTCATTAATGTGTCTCTTTTAGCGTCTGACTGTTAACACGAACTGCAACGAAGGTTGTCGATTCGATTCCCACTTAAAACACTGGTGTGTTTGGTGTCTGGTTCATGCCGCGTCCCGCAAATAGCAGGGTAAGCAGAATAAACCTGGGAACCTAGAGTTAACACACTCCATACCCTACAATCCTACTACCCTACTTTTCCCCCAATTTTTCATTGCGTGTGGAGTGGCAGAGCTTAACATCGTGCTTGGCCTCGTTACCGGAGCGAGGAAATGAAAATATTAAATATTTTATTCACTCGAGTTGGAATCGAACCCAGTCGCACGCTTGTGCCAGTGCCAGCTTGCTGCACGACGGCATGTATTATATTACTTTGCAGAACTCACCACCGCACTTTGTCTACAATAGCAGATAAATGAAAAAATGGGAAATCGCATGGGAATCGAACCCACAACTATCGCTCACTATCTAGTATTATCACAATCATAATATAAATAAAAGGCGTATTACGTTAAAAGCATACATACTTTTAGTGAAATCATTTAAATTAAATTTAGAAAGGAAGTATTTAATGACAAACGTTTTACATAAATGTAATAAACAAATGTTTCATTCCTTATTTATTATACAAAAACAGTTTACAGTTAAGCAAAGCGCGGCGTTTAGTTCCGTCACACAGCTCGCAATGCATCGAGAATTCAACGGAAAGTGAGGCACGGACATGTCTTAATGGGAACGGAGTGTCTTAACACTAGGATACTAGGTGTCAAATATTTTCACTGTGCCGGGGCTACGGGTATTTAATTATTTCTCATTTTCCTCATTCTTCTTTCTTTTTTCTTCATTCTTCATTTTCAGTAAAACCGTCAATTTTATTCAAAATTGACGGTTTTACTCAAATTTAATATGAATGTATTATACATATAAACCTTTCACTTGAATCACTTTCTCTGTTAGATACCGGTAAGTAGTTTGTAAAATATAAGCCCATATCGATAGGAAGAGATCTGGGGTCACGGCAGAACCCTCGCCAAGGCGAGCGCGAAGCGAACTTACTGGAACTTATCTGAAACCATTTTGGCGAATTATTGTGCTCCTATTTGAGAACCTCTGGATAGCTTTAGAGCTTTCAAATGATCGTCTTCTAGTAAACTATAAGCACACACCAGATACATTTCCGAAGTTATGTGAAGGTAAAGTTACACTATTTTGACACTAACTCTCCTAACTAATCATCAAAATATATCTTTTACTTCTCATAGACTTAGAAGCTGAAATTTGGTACAGGGGTTTAATTTCCACCTAAAGAGAAAACTATCAAATGTAGGAACATCGAAGATCTGAAGAACCTGGTGACCCTGATAAGAAACTGTACAAAAGAGCCCAACCAAGCTGTTATAGATATCGACATACTGCCTTTGCAAAATTTATTCAGTGCGGTGGTACTCCTCTTACGATTTACAAAAAAATTAAAGTCTGAGAGATCTAATAAGAAACCCTAACTTTTTCTTCGGCTCGGCTAAACTATTGGAGAAATGTCGCCTTAACAAAAATTCTTCAGTGGAGGCATAGCATAATAAGTGGCGGAACTTAACGCCGCACTTTACCAGATCGAAGCATCGTAAAACAGGGAAGAAGGAATAATTATTTCATTCCCCCAGGTGATGATCCAAACACACAGTCTGCCACGTTTTCAACCAAAACAATTCTTTCTAAAACAATAAAACTCACTAGAAAGACAACAAACACAGATTAAAAAATACCATAAGGCATTAATAAGTCGTTCCTTTGCTTGAAAGAGAGAGGGGTGAAAAAAATAGCCCCGACCAATCGGAGGCGTCGCATTGCGCCCGCATTGAGCGGGAAAACTAGGTCACGTGGCTGCGGACGATGCGGCGTGGCGTCTTGCCGATTGATACAGATTATACAGAATGTGTGCCACAGATTATTAATAATATGTACTTAAGTTTGGGAATTAGGATGTATAATTTTACTGTAAATAGTCTGCGTTCTCCACCAGGATTGTCGGTCAACAGAAGAAAGTTGACAAACTTAAGTTTACGCACTCTTTTTGTATGAAATTAATTACAATTATAAATTTGTAATACTTAGTTTTGTACTGCAAGTTTTAACTTCTAGCAAAATTTTATAATCGCAGGTGCATTTTCACTTTTTGAATTCTTTCCTTTATTTATATTTTATATTGTAAATTCTCACGTTGTGCCAAATTTGATAACTGTAGGTCCACGGGAGGTATCCTATAGGTTTTGATTACGCGGCGAACCTAATACTAGTTGTAGCTGCAGCAGTACATGAACACTCGTGTATTTTGCTTGCGTTGACTTAGAACATTCTGTGCTCTATAAGGGACTTCACCTTCACGCGATCTCGCGATAAATGACCTCGACAAACTGATCTTATAAGGGTTCTATGTTTTACTTTTGAAGTACGGAACCTTAAAAATGATTCCCATAGGGGCCTAGTGGGAATCAAATTCGCAACTGTCGTGAATACAGTCAGGTATTCTATATTTCGTTATATTGTGTTTTTCAAAACAAATGTTTTTGGAATATCAAATTTACAATATGGGTTTATTAGAATTCACAATCAAATTACAGTTTACATATCTGACTGACTGACTTATTCCTTGCGTTTACGCTTACGGGGTGCCCGGCCACGATGATCGATGACAATCAGATATAAAATTAAACCAGGTCCACGCGTCTTTCCGCATGTAGCACTATAGGAGAATGACTTAGTGTTAAGACACTCCGTTTCCCAATTTTCTCTCCGACTTTCAAAATCTTTTGTGATGAAAAGTAAAACATTTTTTTACATTTTTATGTTAACTTTATATTTACATTTTATTTTTACTATCAGCTTTGTTCACTAATGCCTTTTTAAATTATATAATATTTCGTTTATTTAATTTCTCATGTAAATGACATCGTCGTAATGAGAATAAAGATCTTTAAGCAGAAACAGAAAACAAAATGTGTCGTTTCAATGTTTCAGTATAACGCAAAATTTAAATCTGGTATTAAAATTTTGCGCCCTACTGACATTCAAGCGATAAGGTACTTGTTTTACTTTTGTGTTTATTTGCAGGTTTAATTAATATTTAAATGTAATAAGAAGTGCGAACTATTTAATAAAATAATTGCCATGCTTTCTTGACTTTACATTGTAAAGCTCTCAACACCAGGTTTTCCTTGCCTACCCTTCTACATGCGGGATAAAGCGAGAAAACCTAAAAAAATAACAATTTCAAACCAGTATAAACTATTAGTAAGTAACATTTCTCAGATTGTTATGAAACACGCATTCACCGAAAGTTTATTGAAAAAAATCGAAAAATTATTAAACATTTCATAGTACAATAGCGTGCAATGTGTTTGTTTGTGCTTCTTGCGTTATGTGATGTGTCGGTCAGTGGTAAAACTGCCTAAGTTGGATCTTTTTTATTTTAAAGTAACTTAGTGATAGATAGACCCTATTTCTTAGGAAAAATAGTCGTGAAATCCACCATCTTATGTTTATAAATGTCAGGGAAGAGCGGCGCTAAGTTCCGCGCAATAATCCCTCCCCCAAAATATCCCTCTGGATAGCTTGGTATGTGCGGGATACAACGTGAAGCTAATATAATTTTATTTATCTTATTAAATAAAAATTGTAGGTAGTACAATTACAATAGTGAAGCAGATAGGCCCTGTTCCACCACTCTACACCTAATATCCTAAAAATTAGGACGGAAAGTGGGGAACGGAGTCTCCTAACATTAGGTTGCCTCTTCATACACTGCTATATGCAAGTTACAGCGTGAAGCCTGCTCTTATCCACATTTGTAAGAGTCTTGTTTATGCCACCAAAACACCAGAAACCCAACAAACGGATAAAGAAGAAGTGAAACAGAGGCCGTGTTGCAGTGGCACAACATAATGATGTAGTGCTTACGAAACGCGCTGGTTAAGATTCCTCTACTAGGAGCTATTTGTTCTACTAATATAAAGTGCGGCGTTGAGTTCCGCCACTTAACACGCTTATGTCAAGAATTCTAGCAGAAAGTAAACATTTTCTAGATGCAATATAATTTTTGTGGTTATATAGCGTTTTCTGTATAAAATAATTTAATAACAAAAACCATACAGCATCCGTCGTCTACAGATCGTTGTGGCGCCGGGGCACAGGCTTGCGACTGTAAACACAACAGAGACCTCGGTAGAACTTTCAGCACACAGTATCGATGACGCCGTAGAAAGTCACGGATAAAGCATGTGAATCCACCGTATGAAGAGACTGTAGCACTTGGGGCCCCGTCAGTTCTTCAAGCCTTATCCTCCGTCTTAAGGATAAGGCTTGAAGAACTTCGAGATTTACCGCCTTTCGCCCGCATCCGAGATACTACGTGATGAGTAAATTTTCACTTTTAGTGAAGGTTTAGCTCAGGTGACTTGCGGCGGTGAATTCCACCACTCAACACGCAATGCCTTGAAAATTGGACAAAACGTTGGGGAAGGGGAAGCTTTAACACTAGGTTTCTAGGAGGGTTAGGGAAACATTATATAGTAAAATACCGATCAAGTACGAGTCGGATTCGCGCACGATGTGTATCATAACATTAACTAAAATGGGAAAAAACTACGTCTTTTGTTTGGGAACCCTTTTAGGGTTAATTTCGTTACTTGAGACCTGAAATTATAAAAAAAGATAGAAAATAAAGAACGAATCGTCTTAATTTCTTTCCATCCAAACATTCTTAAAATACAAAAAAAGGATCAAAATCTATCATTACCACTACATCCTGAATACAAAAAGAAGTATACCAGAGGCAGGGGGAACATAGTGTCAAGACATTCTGTTCCCACGAATCATAGAGATATCGTGTTGAGTGGCGGAACTCAACGCCGCGCTATGTCTTATTACCAGAACGAAAAAAATATAATATTTAAAGCGAGGTTTAAATCTCTATTTATAATACATCCAATACGACCTAAAGTAAAAAAAAGATTAAATCCAAAAATTATCATTACGCTGTATATTTATGCTTAAAAATATAAAACTATCATTATTCCTAAAGAAATCGAACCCACTACGACGTGAATTCAAATGACACACACCAAGAAGACCCACAAGCATTGAATCCCAGTCCATTTTAATCCGCGGCCTTACTGACCCAGTTACAGTATCGATCGGCCGCCCATCGCGTCACTAACTCAGATATAATGTTATGTGAACGCCGTTTTGGATGGAAATTTGTATTTTTTTTCTACTATTTTGTAGAAGGAAAGAGGGAGATAATGGCACAACTCTCTGTTTTCCGTTTGTGTTCTACCGATCCACACACAGCTTCGTCCGCTCAAACTATTATTATATTATAGCCAAATTATACAAAATGTCACATTACATTACCAGGCATATGGCGATCATCTTTTTTTTTATTGTAAAGAAAATATTTTACTGGTAATCTATCCAAATATCTACTAAAACTTTACCTCTTCAACTACCACTGGCCTGGGCCTTGGGTTGCTAATGATTTCCGTGCACCTGTGAACCCCTGCATCAGGCATATTACCCTGGTTATGTTGTGTAAACGCTGGTTTCGCTGGTGCTTGTATGTGTTTGTCTGTCACATACAAGCACCAGCGAAACTGTCTCTTTCTAACCAGTGTGGTAGAAAGAGATAAACGTAGTTGCTACGACGTTACCTATCTCTAGTGATTTTATACAGATTAATATCATTACACCTTCAGCTGTGACCGCACATAGCAGGTAAGACAGAAGGCAGAGGGAACCTAGTGTTAAGAAAAACAGCTGAAACTGCTGAACTACGGCAACTTAATTAAACGCAGAGCCTTGTCATGTTACTAGAGTGAGAAAATTAAAATAATCCATTCCACCTAGTGGGAATCGTACTCGCAGCCGTCGGGACTGCAGTGCCGCTGGTCACCATAGCCAACTAGTTCTTTTCCCTATATATTACGGAATGCAAATATTTTTGTTACATTTTGTTTCTTCTTAAAGTTTTTGTGTCAGCTTTCCACTGTACCCCACACGAAGAAAAGTCGGCAGAGGGAACCTAGGAACTGTTCTCATTAAGACACTTCCATTCCCCATTTTGCGCCGGATTCTTAAGGCATTGCATATTGAGTGGCGGAACTCAACACCGTCTTTGCCTCGTTACCATAGCGAGGAAATAAAAATATATAAATATTTAATTTTCGGCCGTGGGATTGTCCCCACCTGTCGGTGTATTAAGTTTTGGATCTAAAATCGTATTTTACGTGATATATTCTCCTTTCACGCTCTATCCCGCATATTAGAGTAAGGTAGGTCCCGCACATACGTAAAGGGAGGGAACTTGGAAACTTAGTGTTAAGACACTAAGCTTAGTAAGATAGACGTAATTATAATTATTATAAAATATCAACACACCCGAAATTTATTATTTGCAAAGATTTTTTTTATATTCTATTTAATTTTAATCATTTATAGATTATTTTATATATGAAAATCTGATTATAGTTCAATTTCACACTATTCAATACCAAAAAAAATATTATATTATCCATACCATCTAAAAGTTAAATAGTCTGTTTGGGTAAAAGCGCTAATCTCAAGAACTATTAGTTCGATTTGGATTTTTTTGTTGGATAGTCCAGTCATTGAGGAAGGCTATAGGCGTGCTTATATTACACTTCGTTAACAGTTGCTGCGGTTAGAGTTGCCTCCCTAGTACGTAGAGTGTGGCATGTACGCTGTAACCAATTCTGTTAAGCTTTCTAAGGCTACTTTATAAATATATTTTTTTCGCGTTCCGTTCGCTTCGCTCGCTGTTTATGTTATTTTTCGTAATTTTTTTATATAACTTACAACACTGACGAAGCTCCAACACCGCATAGAATTATAACACCAGCATTATAAGTAGAGATAAAATATTAACGTCTATTCTACTACTATTATAAATGTAAAGTTTATGAGAATGGATGTTTATTAAGCTCTCCTGCAAAAACTATTGAACGAATTTAGATAAAAATTAAGATTAGTATAATATTTTGTAATTTTGGAATACTGTACTGTATATAAATAAATCTATAAAAAATATAATTTATTCACATTACAAAGGAAATCTAGTGTTAAAACACTTCGTTCCTTAAAGTCTGATAATTCAAATATCGCTTATTTTGTAGCGGAACTTAACGCCCGTAACTAAGCAGTTACAGTAGTATAAAAAACAAACAGTCTTCAAAATATTTCAAAAAAGTAAAGTAGGTACATCAAAAATTCTCATTTTCAGTTGAGTATTCTAAGTAACTTATTAAACAAAAGTTATTGTGACGATCACATATATATTTTTTTTATTTTTCCCATTTTGAACAAAGAAAAAAACTGAAATTGAAAGCTGAATTCTGCTACTTAACACTCACAAATTGGGCGGTGCGACGGTAACGGAGTGTCTAAACACTAAGTTCCATCTGCCGACTCGGCTAATGGGAGATAAAAAAAGTTGATTTTAACATAGCTTCACTTAGCTTGTATGTTATCAAAATTTTGAATTAGTAAACTCCGCTTGTACAAGTTTAACAATTTTTTTTTATTTATAAAAAGTTATTCCACACTTAGGAGTGTCCAATAAGTGTATATTTAATACTTATACAATACATACAATACATACATCGTTTTGATTTTAAAGTTGATTACTTGATTAGTATGAAAAATATAAAATGAATTTTATACGAAAAAGGCATTTAAAATTATAGCGAAAGTCTTAAAAAAATATATATTTTGAAAACTGTTACTAAAATTGTAAAAAAATCGTGTAATGAAGCGTAAGAAATACATAATTTTTAGGTAAAAATGAATAAAATATCTCTTATTATATAGATCGTGCTTATAGTTAGACGAGGATCACAATTACTAATAAATATTTTTTTCTATCACATAGTTTGTAAAGCAAAAAATCATAATATAATAGTTATACAACACAAATATACAAGACGAAAATTAAAAATAACAGCAAATTAGAAAAAAGATTTAGGTATTTTTTAATTGGTTAGTTCTTATTATTTTTTTATTTCCACGCACTGACGTAAACCATACAGCCTTACTTCAATAGTACTGTTGTTTAACGTGTCACGTCAAACTAATATGCATTATAAAAGGGGATTGTTTTTCTTTCTGCGCGTATTTTTAATCTATATTACTTAGAGATATTTAAAAAATAAAGATTTTTTAAATTTAAAAACGTATAGTCACCAAAAATAATTAGTAAAACATCAATTTTGATGAACAAAATCAAATGTAGAGTTAGAAAAACTAAATATTCCACATAAAACTCGATATCTCACCTGTGGACATTAATGTAACTCACCTGGTAGGGTTCCTCTGGTTTTCCAGGGTATGAAGCACTACGTCTGTAATCTGGAGGTCTTGGGGGTGCTGGAGCTCTTCTCCAGGGGGCGAAGGCAGATGGCTGTGGGGGTTGGGGGGTAGGCCACCTGTACTGAGGGGCTCGTCGGAAAGGAGCCCGGTACTGCCTTTCATCCTCAACGACGCTAGCTGCGCCGGGATATTGTAACTCCCCCATGTAGACGTCCGACCGTAACGGCGGCCGGATCGACACTGGCGATAGCTCTTATCGGGTCGATGTGGATGCGCGCGCAGGGTATTGTTTCTTCTTTTTTTCTTTTATTTTTTGTTTTATGGCAACATTGTTAGTATTTTGAGGAAGTTTAAATACTAAATTTATTATTTTTAACACGTATATAATGAATGAATTGTGTAACAGCTATTATAATTAAGATAATTTGGATTTTATTATTATGTTGTTTATGGAATGTATGTGGTTAAGGCCTTAAGGGGTTGCACTTTGTAAGGGAGGGTAACATTTCTGTTTTTAAAATTTTATAGAATTTTATTAAAATTTAAAAAGTGCATATCAAAAACATGTTAAACTGTGTAGGGACGACTAAAACTACATATTTTTATTTTTTCAATATTTCACTTAAGGCTTGAATTTGAGGGTTGTCTATAGGAGTATTGTGGATATTTAAATTATTTACTATGTTTTTTTTATCTTGTAAGATAATGAAAATAAAGTAAACATAATACAGCCAATAATATAGGCTATGTAGATGCTCCTTCTGTGTGTTTAAATTTTACTATATTACCGTATACTATAACCCTTTAAGGGTTTTTTAAATATATTAGTTATATCTCAATATATTATTTGAATTTATTTTCAATTATCAGTTGTGGTTTCGATTCCCACTAACTTCCCGCAATCTATTCTGCTATATGCAAGATAGAGCGTGAAGGTATAGAAAAAATATGTTACGTTTTCGTACTATTATATTAGGTTCCCAGGTTCCCTATGCCCACCTTCCTATACGCGTGATACAACTTGAAATTTAAAAAATAATTGTAGGATTGTGGAAAGTGACGTAACACAATGTTAGCAAGTCGAAATTCCAGTCAGAGTTAATCTTAATTTAGGCACACACTTACACACTTACATTAAGGTAGCAAAAACCTAGAGCTTAACACTTCGCTCTTCACTCTCTTGTGGAGAGGAGTGGAGGATAGACGGGGAAATGTAATTCATCGGATCAACTGGAATCGAACCCACTGATGTGGCATTTACACTTATAATTTAAAAAATAATGAAGCAACCTATAATATGTATGAGTCTTTTTTTTTTTAATATTTTTACAAATATTTTTTTTTTTGGCGATATATCGAGGGTATACCTAGTCAGGTAAAAATGATTATTTTCATTTCCGACGCTGTGCGACGCTGAGTATCGAAACTGTAGGCGCAATGTCTTGAAATTTAAGCAATGAGTGACTTAACACTAGGTTCCCTCTGCCTCCCCGACTACATCCGGGGTACAGCGTGAAGCTAAAAAATATACTGATGCGCCTAAAAGTGATTTTCGCATAACACTGTTTCAGGGTCTTTTTTACTGCAGTCAAGTAATTTTGCTTGATTTTGCGCTAACGTTTGTTAATTAGGTTAGTTAAGGCAGCTTCACGCACATGTGTTTTTTCGCATAAAAGATTAAGCAGAGGGATCCTAGTGTTATGACAGTCCATGCTAAATTTTTCAATCATTCCATTGAACTCAACACCGCGCTTCGCCTTTACCAGAGCGAAAACATAAAATATTACATGAAATATGAAATATTTTTCCGAGTTGGGAAAAGTTACCGTTCCCAGTTAGACGCTGTGCTGCTGCGCCTCGACAGGCTCCAAATTTTTGAGAATTATGATAATTTTGCAATTAAGCTGGATGATTATGAGAAAGTGAGCTTAATGACTTATCTCTCTGTACTCTACACACCTTCTATATTGACATATATATGGCTGTCGTGCCGCAGCGGCATAACATCTAACTTCAACACGACGGACGGGGTAATGGAGTATTTCCCTCAGCCAAGCTCACTACGTGCGGGATGCAGCGTGAACGTAAGATTTCTTTTAGTTTCACGCTGTATCCTGTACATAGCAGAAGGCAGAAGGAGCCTGAAAACCTTGTGTTAAGACACTCCGATCCCATTCAAACATATCCGTTTCCCACTTTCCGCTGAATTCTGGAGGCATTGCGTGTTGAGTGGCGGAACTCAACACCGCGCTTTTATTGTGTTCAGCGAGGAAATGCAAATATAAAATGTTTCATTTCCTCGTGTAGGAATCGAACCGACAGGTGGTCGTGTTTACAGTCCACTGCGCCACAACTGGTCTCTACACCTGTAGCGTAACTGCAGAACGGTATCAGTTTTAGGCCAAAATTTGCTCCAATGCGGATACTGAAAAGACGCATTGATAGCTAGCTCAGTTACATTTAGTTGTACCTATATATTTTGACATAGTTTTTTTTATAATACTTGCGATGTTAATGCAGCTTCGCCTGCTAAGCTTATTAAATAATTATGATACAATATTTGATTGTTTATATTTTGTATACATAATATAAATAAAAAAATGTTTGAATATACGAGAAAAAAAAATCCAAAATCGCCTTAAGTTAATATTTAAAATATTTTCTTAATTAATAGTTGAGTATACACATTTACAATTTATCATGGTATCTTTCATATATGATTAAGAGTTAAGACACTCCGTTCTCCACACACTTTGAATTTCTTGTTAAACATATAAAAACATTTATGATATAATAAATTTACTTTTTGTAATAATTTTACCTCGCAATTTTCAGTTACAATAATTTAGTTCTTGTGTCTCATAATAGATGGCGCTCGTACGATCTTTTCTCATATAAATTTATATTAATCAATTTATTTCATTTTATAATTTATATTTTTTTTTATTTAATTTATATTATATTACTAATATTATAAGACTGAACAGTTCGTTTGCTTGAACTCGTAAATCTCAAAAACTATTCATTTCAGTATCCCGAACACACTAGGGTAGGCAGAAGGGACCTAGTGTTAAAACACTCCGTTCCCCATTTACCGCCGATTTTTTCGGTACATTGCGTGTTAAGTGGTGGAACTCAAGGTTTTCTTCATGTATGACATGAAGAAAACCTTGTATGAAAAAGCAGTCTTATAAGTGATATAACTGAAAACTGTTTTTTTTCATTGTCGTCCTTCAAAGAGTTCTTTTTTTATTACTACGACAAGGCGAAGCGAATAAGTAATTATCTGTCTATCTTATGCCATTTATTTATTTATTTAGATACAAAATAGATTAACTATTTTTATTCATGCATAAAATTTGTACAAAAAAAAACAAAAATTGAAGCACAACTTTTGAAGGTACCACAGATAGGACTTTAGAATATTTTTTTGAAGTGATGTAGCTTCGTATTTTTAATTTTTTATCTTAAATTGTATAAATATGAGTGATTAAAAAGAATACTTAAAGTAAAAACTGAACTAAAGAAACTAACTATATTTATTATGTATCTATGTACAGAGGCAATTGCAAAACTTATTATTTCAGATTAGACTTTATTGTTTTATTAAAGTGCGATAATTTTTTTTTCATATCGTACGACGAAAACTTTTGGCACAGACCAATATGGCTCGAGAATTGATAAATTACAAAAAAATTACATTTATATATCATAATTATTTACTTTGCATTTGCAATATTAGAAAAAAAAATAATCGTAAAACAATAAGAGTTAATACGTAAAATATTTTCTTTTTTCCGAATGTTATTAAAAGCCGAGGCCGTCGTAACACAGTGGGCCCGTGTTTGACTATACCGCATTGGTCATGAATTATAAAGAAAAACGAAGAATAGAATATAATATCACTAGATTCTCTCTGCCTACTATGTGTATATACGGAGTATATATGGAGTCAAGTGTGAATGTAAAAAAAATAGATTATGTAAATCTAAGAACTCAATATATGTATAGTTAATGACTTGTTATATAAATTAAAATTGAGTAAAAATTAAATTTTCAACATTATTTTTTCTATTTAGCATGTTCGCTCTATTTATATCTTAGTCTATGTGTGACAACGCAAAGCGCTTTATCTAATATGGTAATAAATATGTGTAGTGCTGTACCTACATATACCAGAATAAAGATATAGAAATATTAAATATTTCATTCCCCCGAGCAGTTATCGGTATCTATTCGTAACTGCGTCATACAGTACAGCATACAGTGTGGAAAAAAAATGAAATGACAATAATAATCCTACGTCCAAGCTGTTGAGGAATCTTGATAATTTTTTTTAGATATGTGTAAGCATTAATTTTCATGGTATTTATATGCTATCCCCTTATAGTTTGTACTTTGTATTATCGAATAGATGTATGTACATATAAATTAATAACAATTGATATCAATTTATATATATATTCACCAAGCATAAAAAATTACAATATCGATACATTAACATCCATATTACTCCATCACTTCACTACTGGACGCCCTCTACCAGAGGACATTCACGATGCAAGAGTTTGAAGCCACAGGTTAGTTTATAGATTATTTCTTTACAAAAATATATAAAATAGTCTTTAGTCTATTAAAATACTTTGAAATTAGTTTGTCTGTCAGTTTATGTTAGCATTTCTCATTAAGTTCAAAATTGTATGATAGTTTTATAATAATTACATTTACTCATCTATATATATAAAAGGACTTGTCCTCACTGACTGAGGTAAGACGCACGCACAGCCGTAACCGCTGATGATACAAACTTGAAATTTGGATAGATGTTTACTTTCGTAATCTGGACATCCACTAAGAAGGGATTTGGAAAAATTATAACCCTAAAGGGGCGAAATAGGGGTTGAAAGTGTGTATGGGAAAAAATTTAAATGTGCACCGATTTTTATAAAATTGTAAATTCAGACTCTTGAAAATATTTAATTGAACACGTGTTTCACGGTTTTTTAGAATTTACCCCCTAAGGGTGCCAATTAGGGGTTGACAGTTTGTATGGAAAAATCTTTAAATCGCCACCGATTTTTATAAAATTTAAAATTTAGACTCTTAAAAGTATTTAATTGAACACATGTTTCATGGTTTTCTAGACTTCTCCCCCTAAGGGTGCAAATAAGGGGTTGAAAGTTTGTTTGGAAAAATCTTTAAATCGCCACCGATTTTTATAAAATTTGAAATTGAGACTCTTAAAAATATATCATTAAACATGTGTTTCGTGGTTTATTATAATTTACCCCCTAAGGGTGCAAATAAGGGGTTGAAAAATTGTATGGAAAAACTTTAAGTCGTCACCGATTCTTATAAAATTAAAAATTTAGACTAAAAATATTTCATTGAACACGTGTTTCATGGCTTATTAGAATTCACCCCTACGGGTCCAATAAGCAGGCGGAGCTGCGCGCGCCCACTAGTAGTAAGATAAACCAATTAAGAACTACTTTAGTAAATAAATACCTATTAGGTACACCATATGTTTACAAAAAATATCGAAATATAATATTAATTATTATTATTTTATTTTATTATATAATAGTGTCATATTTTGAAGCGATTAATTGTATCGCCAGTCCTTTTTTTTATTTATAGACCAGAGTTTCACTCGCAACTTTCCCTGCTTATGAATTTTCTTTTTGCTCAGTGAGATATTTTTTTAATCCTAGTTTAAAAATCATTACACGTTTAAAACTATGATATTTCATCATAACTTATGTATATTTCTCTTCATGATACAGAAGTTCAAATTTTAAAGTAAACCGTGAGATAATAATTATAATTTTTTATTTTCACGAAAAGATAATGCGCGGCGTTGAGTTCCGCCACTAAACATACAATGTCATGAAAAATGGGCGGAAAGTGGGATGGACAGAGTGTCTTATTACTAGGTTCCCTCTGCCTACGCTGCTATACACAGAATACAACATAATTTAAAAAAGTTTTCCATCTGTATTCCAGAACACCAACACGTTAGATACAATCCACTAAAAGATGAGTGGATTCTGGTTTCTCCGCACCGTTGCAAGAGACCCTGGAGTGGTCAGACCGAGGACGCTCCTGAGGAACAGCCTCCAGATCCCAACAATCCTTTACGAGCTGGTGCTGTAAGGGCGAATGGACAGGTAATTTTGTCTGATTAAAAAAAATGTATAAATATTTGGACGTTTTTTGCTTAGCTTAAAGCGTTAGTTGGAATCGCGACTATTATCCCGCGTAGGCGTAAGCAGAGGGACTCTAATGTTTAATACTACATTCTTCATTTCCACCCAATTTTCCAGACATTTTTTTTGTTAGCACAGCCAGGACATGAAAGTTTTAAATAATTCAACCCCTCGAGTAGGACTCGAAACCACATTACCAAGACCGCTGGCTCGGTGGCTATTATTATTCAATGTTTATAGTAAAAATTCTTCTTTACAGCGCAATCCCAATTATAAATCTACATATGTCTTCCCAAACGACTTCCCTGCACTTTTAGAACGAGTGCCGGAACCTCCAGGACCTGAGCATCCTCTCTTTCAGAGTTCTCAAGCAAAAGGAACCTGCAGGTAACAAATCTACAGGCACTCCTCCGACAGACCTCGTGTAAAATGGTCTAATAGTATTCTTTGTCAATTATGAATAATTATAACTGTGACTGAAACGCGATGGTTGTAGCTTAAATTCCTACCGGGAGAAATGAAATATTTAATATTTTCGTCTCGGTAACAAGGCGAAACGCGGAATTGAGTTTGAGTCAACAACACGCAACACCCCTAGAATTCGACGTAAAATGGAGAACGGAAGTGTCAAAATGGGAACGGATTGTCTTAAGACTAGGTTCCTAGGTTCCTTCTGCCTGCCCTATTTGTACGTAGTGAAGCAACAAAATATGTAATATATATATTTATTTTTTACTTTTTAGGGTAATGTGTTTCCATCCTGACTCCAGTATGACAATACCATTGATGTCAGTTGAAGAAATTATGGCCGTGATTGATGAGTAAGCAACCTTTTCAAATATTTAATCCTGCCGAACTCTGTATTGAGTGGCGGAACTCACCGCGTTGTGCCTAATTACCAGAGCGAGAAAAACGAAAATATTAAATTCTAGCCACTCGCGGCTACGCCTGCTTGAACTACACAATTATTCGCTTGCAAGTCAATAAATTATTATTGACTTGAATTACATTCGTATTTAATTAACATCAAAGTGAATATTCATATGTTGAATAATTAATTGAGGCAGAGAGGCCGGTTCGTGGTACATTGGCATTGGCACAAGCATGTTGAAAGCAATAAAAACGACAGTTGAGACTTCGGTCCCCATTCGGGGAATGAATTATTATTTATTAATATTTTCATTTCCCCGCTTTGGTAACAACGCAAGGTTGTATCTGTTCTGCCACTTTTATTTTGATATATTTTTTTATTTATTAACCATTATTATGAAAACAAACATTAAATGTAAAAGTAAAAATGTAAATATTTGCCAAAGCACAATAGTAAAAATTGCATTTATATCGATTGAGTCGTTTCTGATATTAGTGTGCAGAAGCGAACAGACAAACCGATAAACAAGCAAAACTTTACATGATTTAAAAAAAAAACGTTGCTTAGGGTTCCATTACATTGATGCGTGTTGAGCGGCGTAACTTAGCACCGCGTTATTAAAATCTTTTATTATGTTGCGTTAAATAAATATATTTTTATCCCTTTCTGTTAAAGGTGGATCAATCAAATGCAAGAGCTAGGCAGACGGTATACATGGGTTCAAATCTTTGAAAATAAAGGAGCTATCATGGGTTGTTCCAACCCACATCCTCATTGTCAAATTTGGGCGTCCAGTTTTTTACCAAATGAGCCCCGAGTTAAAGAGAGGTACCTAATATTTTTAATTTATCTTTAAGCTGTATCCCGCATATAACAGGGTAGGCAGAGGGAACCTAGTGTTAATAGACTAAGTTCCCCACGCATTGTACTATTTTGAAGACATTGCGTATTGATTGGTGCTGCCAGAGCGAACTAATGATTGAATATTTTTCACCCTCGAGTGGGAATCCCCATCGTGCCCCAGCCACGACAGCCACACCTTTTCTTTTTTAATTATGTAATAAGTTGTTTCTTTTCAGATGCCAAAAGGAACATTATACAAAATATGGTAAAAATATGCTAGCGGATTATTTAGAACAAGAATTAAAAAGCAAAGTAAGTTGTAGAAAACTTGCCAACAACTTACTAATTTGACTTATGTACACCCCAACACAAGACTGTTTAGTCTATAAACAAAAATAGATTTAAGAAAAAAAATACTCTTTAAAAATAGCTCTCCTATAAACCTCTTGGTGATTTTATTTTCTGTTTTGTTTGGGTTATATTCTTACATTGTTTATTTGTGGATATGCCCTTCATAGTGTGATGGAGACATATTGATTGAAAAATTATATTTTATATATGCATTCATTCCTTAAAAACAAAATAAATATATCTACTAAAAGCTTGAATATGCAATTAACAATTAACGAAGATTATTCACCAAATGTTAATACTGAAATGATTGGTGGCAAAGTTTAAAGTTAAACAACTTTTAGTAATATTTTTGTAGTAATAAGTGTTTACGTTATTAGTAACTGCGTTACATGTAGGTAATTCTATTTGCTGTTTCTGTAAAAGGAGCGCTGACGCTTCCTTTCTGTATAAAAGCACTATCATTATTTACAAATTAAAAATGAACATTAATATAGATTATTTATAAATTAATGATTTTTATAGGGACATTGTCAACATATTGATATTAGTTAAAATAAATTAATGAGTTTATTTATATAAAAACCATTTGTTTTCAGGAACGTATAGTAATACAAAATAATGAATGGGTAGCATTAGTCCCATATTGGGCGTCGTGGCCGTACGAGACGATGCTTTTGCCACTAAATAAAAAAACGCAAAGAATGACAGATTTAAATGACAATCAAAAACAAGAGTTGGCGGCAATTATGAAAGAATTGTGCACAAAATATGATAATTTGTTTAATTGCAGCTTCCCTTATTCTATGGGATGGCATGGTGAGTTACAATATTTTATCTGTACTAATAATATAAAACTGAGGAGTTGTATGGTTGAACACGCTTATCTCAGGAATTATAGGTTCTAATTCAAAAATTATTTTGTTATCGTATAGTAGATTTCTCGAGAAAAGCTATAGGTTTAGATTTAAAGTAGGTAACCCGCACAGAGTTACATCCCGCTCTTAGAATCTGCCACCATACCATTTGACCACGCGAACGAAGCTGTAGCTGAAAGATAGAATTAAAGAAAAAATCTTATGCTGCAACAAGAAGGTCGTAGGATTTATTTTAAAAAAATCAGCTTCACGCTATATCCCGCACACAACAGGGTAGGCAGAGGGAACCTAGTGTTAAGACACTCCGTTCCTCACTTTCTGCCGAATGCCGAAACGCGGCGTTGAGTTCTGCCACTCAACACGCAATACGCCAGAATTAAATTTATAAATTAATTTGAAGACTTTAAGAGTTTCTAAATTTCTGCGTTAAGCTACGTTTCTAGTAAGAAAACACATGAGATGTGTAAAGATTAAAGAAAATTATATTAAATCGTGAATAAATTTCACATAGTTGAACAAACACTACTGAAATATCTCAAAAATTATCCGCTTATTACTATAGTTCAAATTAACTAAATTATTTTATTTTATTTAAGTTTTTGCTAATATATTTAAACACTTACTGAAAATATTGTAATAATTTATTTCTTTTTTCCCAGGTGCACCAACAGGTCCATCAACAAAACCAGGGGATTCCCCGCATTGGTTATTCCACGGGATCTATCTCCCGCCCTTATTACGTTCTGCCACAGTTAAAAAATTCATGGTTGGCTATGAAATGTTGGCACAGCCACAGAGAGATTTGACACCTGAACAGGCCGCAGAGAAATTGAGAGAGTGTGATACTATACATTATAAAATGAAGAAATAACCACCAGCCACTAACATTATAAATGTCAAAGTATATGAAAGTGGATGAAGTAATGTAGCTTATACATCAAAATAACACATAGGCTATAATTATGTAAAGATTTTATATAATTTGTCTAATAATAACGTTAAACGAGCAAAGCCTTCGGTTTCGCTTGCATAGACTATGTAAAATACATATTTTTTTAAAGTGATTAAAATGGATTTTATTTTTCGTTCTCGTTAGAATTACTTGATTATTTTTATTGATTATGGTGCTCCCCGCACCGAGAGAATCAAGAAATATCCTCCATATTATTAATGAAAATAGAAAAAAAAATGGAGAAAGAACGCCACCTTGAGGGACGCCAGTAGTGAGTTCTAACCACGTCGATGGAACATCATTAACTTTTGCATACTGCTGGAGACCGAAAAGATATGAGTGGAACCATTCAATAACAGAGGTTGAAAGGTTAACTGCACGAAGAGTAGGGCTGAAATCCAGTAGTAGATACCATTACAGTGAGCTTGGTGTTATCCATAGCACACCGTATATCCTCCGTGATATGTAACAACGCTGCAACCGTGTTGTGGTACGGACGAAAGACAGTAAAGTTGCTCATTTACGATATCACGTGTATTTATTTTATAAGATAAGTTAAGACATTATTCTAAAAATTTTATATATTTATTTATTTATATATACTTTATTGCACAAAATTACAAAAAAACAATGTACAAAAGGCGGGCTTAACGCTAAAAGCATTCTCTCCTAGCCAACTTTGTCATGTGGGATAATAAGTATGCAGGTGTGCAGAAGTAAAATATACATACATATACATCCAATAAATATATAAATATACATATAATAAATAGTTATACATATAATATATAATTATAATAAAATATTACGGATATTATAAATAAAAGAAATAAAAAAAAAAAAATACATAAAAATATAAACCATATAATAATATAGCAAACCATATATACTCCAATATATACAATTAATTAAATAGATGAATATTATATATTTATGTTATTTTTAAAAAATACTCTTTTACCCGGCGCTTGAATACCTCACGAGAGGGAGCTTTTCTTATGGGCTCGGGTAGCTCATTCCATAGCCTGACACCGGCGACCGCAAAGGAGTCAGACATGAACCCTGACGTATGCCGGGGTGTGGACAGCATAAAATTGGATTGGGAACGTAAGGATGTATCGTGGAAAGAGGAAAGGAAGGAAAAGTCAGAAGATAGATAAGTGGGAGACTGAGGATTGAAGAGGATGGAGTAAAGTAAACAAAGGACTCTAGACTTCCTGCGATCAGCCACAGAAAGCCAGCCAAGCTGCCTCCTATAAGATGATATACGGTCATACTTGCGGAGGTTATAAATAAAGCGTATACAAGTGTTGAGTATTCGCTCGAGCTTGTTTACCAGTTCTTTATTCAATTTCATGATTCTTTGGAGATATTAAGAAATACACGTGTTTTTGGGTAGCCTTAAGCCTCACCACATATCATCAAAGGGGAGCGGGTCTTAATAATACTAAACATATCACGACAATCGACATTTTTACGACGATTAGATTCGAAAAAATTGCAAGGAAATATTATGTTATTGAATTGGCTGAAGCTTTAGTTTACAATGTGGTGATATTGTCTTCAAATAGATGTTGGCGATCACTTACAAATGTATTATATGTATAGATATTTTTTTAAATGTAAAAATATCTATCTTAAAGAGAAATATTTTTAGGCAAGATTCATATGAAAAATTGAGTAAGAATAGCATGATATGAAGCTGTGTGTCTTAAAATATGTATAGTCACTATTTACAATATATAATTATTAAACTATTATGTTTTTATAGTTGCTAGTACAGCAACAACAATTATTACGAAATATAATAATTTAACGACAAATTTTTTATTCTACTTAATAAATTATATTAATTTAGAATAAATTATTATATTTAATTAATATTTCAGTGTTATATTTGATACGTTCTGTTCTGTTCTTTCTATTATGGCGTTCCGAAATATTTTATACATTTTTACCATGTATTATAAACGGGACGTAATAGCAAATGTCAATGTCATTTGTCAGCTGTCAAATAATCGCACAAAATGGCAGAAGGAAAGCTATGAAGCTTCCATTCGCAATAAATATATTTAAAACATACAGTAATTAATATAAAATGAAAGAAATAAATATAAATATTGAGGGTTACAATGAAAATGGTGTTTGCGTTGGCTGTCTAAATTACAACCGTAATATGCTTTGTAATAAACATGTAAGAGAATGTTTTAAAGTATTAGCCGATATTGATGTGAGTAAATTTAAATATTATATAAGTAAAACATTATTAAAAATATAATTAATATATTCAAGATGTATACTTTTATTTATAATTAATTATAAGTGACAAATTTTGTTTTTATTTTAAAAAAATAATAGAACAAAGCCATCCCTGGATCCGCCATTGTTTTTTTTATTGACCGAACTTAAATGCAGCCGAGTTGCATTTTTATTTGTATTACTCTTTTAGGTAAAAAATACTGAATATTATTAAAACTTCAAAAAAATATTCCCTTATATAAATTGTTTATCTAATATATTATAACTAATATATTATAGGAGGATACAGATAATTTTAAAATATAAATTATTAATAAATAACAAGTTTCATCAATTAAAAGTACCAGTGTGATTGAAAGCCCTTACCTACACATGGATAAACTCTGTTATTTTTTTTTTAAATTCACTTCATTCATCCCATCAGATAGGCAGGATAGGCAGAAGGAACCTAGTGTGATTTCATTCCCCAGTTTTCAAGATGTTGAGCATTGAGTCGTAGAAGAAATGTAAATAATTTATCCCCTGATTCTATTAAGAATCATACCTACAAGCATCATGATTACAGTCACACTCCACTCCACTCTTACAGCACAATGATTTCTAATTAATAATAATAGATATATATAGCTATATAGGTGTATTCCAAATGTAATTTGTCACTTTTTAACTTTACAGGTGCCAGAGGGAATAGTAATTAGAATATGTTGGGAGTGTGATGCATATATAAATAACACAATAAAATTTAAACAACAAATATTAAAATCTTATCAAGCGCTTATTGAATATTCTGAAAAGGTAAAGCTAATAATGTTTTTACTTAAATGTACATTTTTTGTAGCTTCTCGTTGTATTCTGTGTACAACAGGCAGAGTGAATGTAGTGTTTAGACATTTCATACCCTACTTTTTGCTACATGTGGTCAAGACATGTGTTGTTCAATGGAACTGTCTTTGCTAGAGCCAGAAAATAAATAAAAACTTTTCCTGAGTTCTAATTGAACTCACAATTATCACATTTACATTTATTTTTGGCTATATTACTTTACAGCATACATTTCTCAACGATCCCACTGATTTATCGAAACAAGCGATTCGAAGATTTTCAAGTCATTTCTATTTAGATACTGAGGAAGTAAAAGAAGAACCTATTGACAGTATACACGATATTAAAGAGGAAATCGATGATACATTGGATAAAGTTGAATTGGGTAAGAATTTTTCTGGTTCACGGTTGTGTCGAATGGCAGAACTTAACGCCGCGCTTTGTCTTGCGGGAGCGGGAAATTTTTACATGTGTATATATGAACTCACAACTGTTGTGTACACACGATATTCAGATTTTAAAACAATTTTGAAACACTTTTTATTGTAATGATTAAATAAATCTTCTTTAAAATAAAATAATTAACAATAATAGTTAATTCTTTTAAAGTCTTAAGTGATGTTCAAAATCAAACCAATAATCAGCGCGCTGTATCGTGCACACACGGTAGGCAGAGGGAACCTAGTATAAAGACGCTGTTCCCCAACATTGAATGACTCAATGAAGAGCTTTGCCTTGACAGCAGAGCATAAAAATGAAAATATAAATGTAAATAAATATTTCCTTTATTTCTCCTTCATTTCCTCGAGTGGGGATCGAACCCACAACCAAGTCGCGTTTACAGGCACAATTTGTGTGTGTGTCTTATAATATGATAAACTAGTGTGTACTGTGCGCTTGTGACTCCCCTTTTGTATTATACTAATATTATAAAAATCTTCTTGAATCATTCTGTTTATTAGTGAAAACAGCATTAAAATCCGTCGCGTAATTTTAATCATTTTTAACTTTGTTTTCTAATATAAAATTATAAATATTTATTTATAAAATTTGATTTGAACTCCCTCTCTCTCTCTCTCTCTTTCTTATGCAATGTAATGAAAAATTTTCTGCCTGACAACACAATCCTATTTAAAGAAGAAACTGATTAAAAACTTACTTTTAAATGAATTTATAGACAAAACAAATTTAATTGCGATAAATCTCTATACAATAATGATTGAATTATGTTTTTCTTTGTACATAGGCCTGCAGGATAGACAGACGTAGACGGAAATGAGTGTTAAGACACTGCTCTCAACTTCCCACCGATTTTTTTAAATGCTGAACTCAATGCTGTATATGTATTTTTTTCTCCAGAAATCCCAGAACTAACCGAATTACCAGAAATTGATGTAAAAGAAGAAATACATCAAGAAGACAATATAAGTTTAGATTTTTACGAAGATTTGCCTAAACATAGTGAGACAGATGATGACATAGTCTTATCCAAGCTTAAAACTGACAAAGAAGTTAAGAAAAAGAAGAAAAAAAAGAAGAAAGATAGGAGTAAAGAGGAGAAGGTAATTTTATGAGATATTTTATGTTTTTCGGTGTATTTTTTACGACGTATGAATTTATAACAATATTATGATTGTTTTAGCATTTATTATTTGGTACTTTCTTTTTAATTTAAAGAGATTATATCTAAAATATAATATTTTAGTTCATTTGTTTTATGAGAAAAAAATACTATAGTTTCGAATTTCACGCTACTGAAAAAGGATGATTTATTATGAAATAGATAAAAACAATAGTTAGTGGCTTATTACGGACTACCTCTCAGCATATGAGAAATAATTGAAATTAAAAAAAACTTGGAATAAAATTCTACTAAGGAAACGAGAAACACATTTTCTTGTTACCTAATTAATAAACATGAATGAAAATATATATATATTTTTATGTTAAAGCGGATTTCTTCTTACTTATTTTATGTCTTTTTTTGTTAAAGAAAGAACTAAAAGACAAAAAAACGCGGCGTTTACTAAATTTACCGGAAACACTAGTAGAATTATATACAATGACAGAAGAAGAGATGTGGTCAACAAGAGAAAGAGATCTTTCCAGTGGGGAATTTCAGAAAATAAAATACAAATGTGAATTATGCCTTATAGGGTTTAATACTAAAAAGTTGAAGGACTTACATGATAGTGGGAAGCATTTTTCAGTAAGTTTTTCCGTTTTTAGCTTCACTGCTGTGTCTGGTATATAGCAGGCTGGCTGCTGTTAACAGTTTTTTTTTAAATATTCTTTTAAAAACTTTTTAAATGCATATTATAAATTATATTGTAAAAGTTCGTGATGCCATCCTCACTAACTTGTGATGGATGTTTGTTCCAATTTCACGGAAAACTACTGAACGGATTGAGATGAAACTTTACAGTAATATAGCTTTTATAACAAGACAACAAAGGCTATAATTTTAGTAAACATCTTGTATAATTTGGGTATAATATAACGATATATTTAAATGGATAAAGCTACGGTCGAGTCGGTACTTTTATTTAATATGTATGTCGGAATTTGTAGTACTGAGGTGGTTCCGGAACGCCAGCGCCATCTGTTGGCGCTCGACAGAGTTAGTGTTATGCATTGGTATGGAAGGGGCGAGTCGAAGCGTGGCCGACGGACATCGACTCACTTGGAGTGTTTGGCGGTCGGCCGATGCAGACGACACTGAAACTGTCCCGCGTTCCGTGCTGTGTATCTACCTACTGGGATAGCGATAGCTGCTTTCTTGTGAATTGGTTACGGTGTTGTAATTAATTCGTAATATCACAAATTATGTTTACTCGTGCCAACATTATCCACTGAAGCCCACAGTAGATCGCGTACTCAAAACTATGTGCGAGGTAAATCCACCCGACTCCGACATCAGAAGTGGGATCGGTGTTGGCACAAAACAAGAACAATGGAGATAACCACTGGCGTGCTATGTTCGAAGCCCTGTATAAACCGAGGCTAACTCAGGGAGGTATATGTGGTTACCCAGTTATGATCCTGACAAAGAAGACACGGACGCGAGATAGTGGTGCGCAACGGCTGACTTGTGCTTTTGACAAACTCCCCGAGAGACAGTCAACTCGAGCTTGCTGTAAGTAAGGCACTGAAAGGCGAAGCATCTACGTGTCTGTCTCAAAATAGCATACGAGAGTATGACAGGCTACCCTCACAAATCGCGGGAAGGACGTGAGCAAAGAAGAGGTTGATGTGGCTACTCTACTCGCTCGCATATCACAGTTTGTACCGTGGCTTTACCTTATGGCATTTACAACACTGAAGTGTTTGAGCTGCGGAAAAATGGCCATAAGTGAGCGGAATGCAGAAGCAAGCCTATCGATGCGACGTGACGAACACCTGTAGCTTCAACGTCGAATCAAGCGGTGTAGCAGCCGGCAGCGAGGCCTTTAGTGTGCTTCTGCGTGGCAAATCGGGTCATATCGTCATCTGGTGTACGAGCGAAGGCGGTGGCGGGCCAAGCGATGGCAGCGGAGACTGCGCAGCGCGCGGTGAGCGGTGTGTGGACGGAGCGGCGTGTGGACGTATGCAGCTTCCAACCTCCAAAGGGTAAGGTACAGGACAAAGGTGAACTGATTTGTTTCGTTTACGATTCTGGTGCTGAATTTTCGTTGGTTAAAGAAACTTTTTAAATGTTAAATTTAGTGGTCGACGGTTTAGTAATGTTACTACGACCGGTATTGGTCAAACACGAGTATACAGTACCGAACAAATTCTGTGTTGTGTAATATTAACGATTGCCCTCTTGAGATATTGTTGTCGCGAGATTTTAAATCAGTTTTCCTGTAAACATAACTGTAACTGACATTTGGTTAGGTAAATTCAGTGAATAACGATAGTGTACATAGTGTAGGTAGAGTTGACTTTGACTGACATCTCAGCTGATATTACTGGTAGTGACCAATTGAAACTTTTAGAAACCTTAGGTCGATATTCAAAATTTTTCATAGTTGGTTTTCCAACGACTCTAGTATTGGTTCGAATCGCACAGTACAGCCGCGTCTATATAGAATGTCGGCGGATGAACGTGACATTATACGCGACAGAGTTAAAGAACGGTTACACGTGAATATCATTAGGCCGAGCTGTTCTCCTTTCGAAAGTCCAGCTTTATTAGTAAAGAAGTATGACGTTCAGATCGTATTCATACTGACTATAGTGAGTTTAACAATAATACCATCCCGGACAGTTATCCGCTTCCATTGATTACTGATCAAACTTCACGTTTTCAGGGTGCTAATTATTTTTTGAAACTCTATAGCGCAAGCGGTTTTCATTTGATCACAGTAAACGAAAATTCTATAGATAGTACTGCTTTCATAACAGCTGAAGGGTAGCTTGAATTCTTGACTGTGCCTTTTGGTCTTAAGAATTCAATTTCGGTTTTTCAGAGGACAATTGTGATCGTGTTGGGTGATTTGGTTCGCGATTGCGTGGTGGTGTATTTTGAGGACAATTTTAATTGTCTCAAACGATTTAGCGGTCCAGTATGGGAGGACTTAATGCAGTGTTGGAAGCAACAAGGGCTGGTTTCTCTTTGAACCTAGTGAAGTGTTCCTTCTTTAGGACGAGGGTGGTGTACTTGGGGTTTGAAGTGGAGGCTAGTCAGGTCTCTATCGCCTCCGGAGACTGTGATTAAGTTGTGGCAGTTCGTCGGATTAGCTTCCTATTTCCGTCAGTTTTAAACCTGTTGTTCGTCTCGATGCTGAGGGGACTATTGAACAGCATTTTGACTTTTGCTGGTTTCCGGTCATGGTGTGCTGGAGGATTTGTGGATGACTGCGTTGCCTGTAGGGTCGCGAAATCTCACTCAGGCAGGGTTCAAGCTGGGCTGCATCTGATCCCTAAGGTAATGATACCGTGCCATACGGTTCGTTTAGACGTGGCGGGTAGGCTCAGCAGTGAAACGATAAGAAAGAGTACATTTTCATTCTGACAGGCGCGTTCGCGAAGTGTGTTCTTTTATTTCATGCGGCAGGCATTGACTCTTGGAGTGTTCACGAGGTGATTTGTGGCTTTGTTTGGGGCTCCAACTCGCATCATTGCTGACCAGGGAAGATGTCACTGGTGGTGGTTTCACTAGTAGACATTGGTTGGCATCTCTCAGCGGCGGGTTTACCTCATGCTAACAGGCAGGTAAGGCGCGTCAGGAGTGTGTTAATGTCCATATTAACGGCGTTTGAGACTAGCGGTAATAGGTTGTAGCAAGAATCTGTAAGAGAGTACAACACGTGATAAATTGTACGATAAACCGGGTGCTTTGATACCGTTATCATTGATGTGTGTCATTGATGTGTATCATTGATTTGTCGTTGATGTGCGTCAATGGTGTGTATCTTTGATTTGTGTCTTTGATGTGTATCATTGGTGTGTATCATTGATTTATATCATTGATGTGTAGTAGTGAGGTATAGACTGACGTTGACATTGACGAAATTCGTTAAGTAGAGTCAGACATTATTACGAAATGTGCGGAATAAGATAGGTCCCGTTTTGATATGACAAAAACGAAAGTTAGGAAGTTTTCTGTTGGCGTATTGTTAATATTGTAAAGTTAATAAGTGTGAAAATTCGATTCAAAATTTAAAGGTTCATTTAAGGTTGTCAAAGTTTTGGTTCTGTAAATTGTAAACGTCTTGTAACGTACAAGTTTGCTCACGATAGGTTGAGGAAAATGCCAGCAAGTCATGTACCCGACGAAATCAATGTGTAATTTATGATGTTGTTGATGATAATGATGGTGTTCAAGCTTAAGTAGTTAGAGAGACTCGAGTAAATGGTTCTATCGGCCGTAATGTGTTCGACCGTACCAGTAGTTATTTCGTAGTCGTAGCCCGGTAGAAATCGGTATCTCTTGGGGAAACTCAAGTAGTCCGTGGGTGCGCGGTGTGCGTTTAACTCTGGCGGAGGTCGTGGTCTGCAGAGACCGTAGCGTGTTGTCGCAGGTGTGACATACACGAGCTATCCATGCGGTGGATATGCGTACTGAGACGTGAGAGAGCAATGTGATTGCTGTTCGGCTGGAGAGCCGTGGCGTTAGAGGTCTTTACTCGGAGGTTTCTGTTAATTTGGTTGTAACTTGTTGCTGAAGTAAAGTAAAGTAAAGTTAAGTTTTGGTTATGATGATGTCGATGGTACATGGCTGTGGTATTTGTGTAGTGATTAGTTACAATTATAATCCAGATTAGTGTCAAGTTGTAGTGTCGAGTTAATCTGGTGTCGAGTTGATCTGGTGTCGAGTTGTTCTGGTATAAGGTTCAGGTATAAGGTTCAGGTATAAGGTTCTGGTATACGATTACTAGTGTAATTACTAGTGTACGTGTATTACAATTCTAGTGTACGGTTCTGGAAGTTGGTTGGTAAGGTCCTGGTGTAGGTTGGCCGAGCGGTACGAGGTGCTGTTGTAGCTTTTTCTTCTAGGCTAACCAACACACGAGGACGTGTGCTAGCAGGATGGCCGTGTCGGAATTTGTAGTACTGAGGTGGTTCCGGAACGCCAGCGCCATCTGTTGGCGCTTTACAGAGTTAGTGTTATGCATTGGTATGGAAGGGGCGAGTCGAAGCGTGGCCGACGGATATCGACTCACTTTGTGTTTGGCGGTCGGCCGATGCAGACGACACTGAAACTGTCCCGCGTTCCGTGCTGTGTATCTACCTACTGGGATAGCGATAGCTGCTTTCTTGTGAATTGGTTACGGTGTTGTAATTAATTCGTAATATCACAAATTATGTTTACTCGTGCCAACATTATCCACTGAAGTCCACAGTAGATCGCGTACTCAAAACTATGTGCGAGGGAAATCCACCCGACTCCGACATGTATATATTTTTGTAATATTTCTTTTCAGAAAGCAGAGGATGATTACACTTGTGATGTTTGCAAATCACATTTCTTGACGAAAGAAAATATTAAATTTCATAGAAAATTACATTTATCTGCTTTTAAGTGAGTACTATCCATATTTTTTTTTACCCCCGATCAAAACAGATGTGTGTTATGAGTTTGCCGTATTTGTCATTATGTCTGTCTATGGCATCTTAGCCCCCAAACGGATGAATCTATTTTGATTTAGTTTTTTTTTGTTTAAAAAGTGATTTAATCGAGAGCTTTCTTAGCCATGATTCAAGAAAATATGTTCAGCCATTTGATTTTGATTTGAGCCTTTTAGATTTTTTTTGTGCAGGTTATTATAATACTTTACTTACTTTATTATAATTTTTGTCAGAGTAACTTAAAATTATTGTCTTAAATGTTTTTTTTTAGTTAGGTTCAGAAAACTGACAATTATATCACCGATTAATATTTACCTTTCGCTCTTTTGTTGGGTTCCGCCACAAGAAATTATCTCATACTTATTTTTTTTGCAGATGTCGAGAATGTAGCCTAATAACAACTTTAAAAAAAATAATGCTAGAACATGACTGCGCTAAAAAAATGCCCGTATATACATGTCCCGACTGCCCTGATAAGAAATTTAGGTATTTATATAAACTAGCAGGATGACAGACATTAATCTGCCAAATAAAAACGTATAATTGTTGTAGCTGCATGCTGTATGCCAACTCTCCGTATGCCCAATGCCGCCGAGATAAAGAGTGTTTAAGACAAATCGTGGCGTTGAGTTCCGCCAATCAATACGTAATGTCTCGAAAGTGAACTGGTGCGAAGGGAACGCCCCAGTTCTATGTGCCTGATACAGCGTGAAGCTGACTATGTATACACATTATAGTATGAATTAAGATCTAAATTGTGATTTTCATTTGATAAATGCATAATTTGTTCTTACCTAACATAAGATAAAAATAATTTAAAGTTATTTTAATATGAACGTTATTAGATATTACGAATTTGAAGACGTATATTTCTAAACAATAGTTAATATCATAGTAAACTATTTTTCTTTATGTAATTTCCAATTTTTTTTTTCTAAAAGTTTAAATGTTATTTTTAAAGTACTCCAAAAAATAATTTTGCAAAGTCACATATACAATATTTATCAATATATATAAAAGGACTTGTCCTCACTGACCGAGGTAAGACGCACGCACAGCCGTAACCGCTGTGCGTAGAAACGTGAAATTTGGACAGATGTTTACTTTCGTAATCGGGACATCCACTAAGAAGAGATTTTGAAAAATTTTAACCCTAAAGGGGTGAAATAGAGGTTCAAAGTTTGTATGAAAAAAATTTTAAATCGGCACCGATTTTTATAAAATTTGAAATTTAGATTTTTAAAAGTATTTAATTGAACACGTGTTTCATGGTTTTCTAGAATTCACCCTCTAAGGGTGCAAATAAGGGGTTGAAAGTTTGTATGGAAAAATCTTTAAATCGCCACCGATTTTTATAAAATTTTAAATTTAGACTCCTTAAAATATTTCATTGAACACATGTTTCATGGGTTATTAGAATTCACCCCCTAAATACGCAAGCGAAGCTGCGCGCGTCCGCTAGTATTATATAATTTTTTTTAGTTATACTTTTTTTTATTATGTGCAGTACTAGATCAAAACTATCGTACCATAGAACTGTGGCCCATCAAGAAAAACCTCAATGTGACTGTTGTGGGAAAATATTTGCAAATAAAATGACATTAAAATATCATTTGAAGTAAGTATTTTATAATTTAACCAGCTTTTAGTTTGTTTTTCTTTTCTTGCGTTGAGTTCCGCTCCTCAATACGTAATGCCTCCAGAATTCCGTGGGAAGTGGGGAACAGAATGGGAACAGTATACAGTATCTTAACACTAGGTTCCCTCAACCTACCCTGCTATTGTGGCATACAGCGGGAAGCTGAAAAATATCTTAGATTTACCGGAAGCTTTCCTTCGTACACAGTGAAGTACCCTAGGTATGTACCGCTTTTACGGGAGCAGCTTATATTTGAAAAAAAAAAAACACTTAATTTTTGGCAAAATCTCTTTTGTTTTAATTGTATTTTTATAGAGTAATTAAAATTTTGGTTTTATTTAAAGTGGTAATGAAAAAAAACACTCTGTATTAAAATATTTTAAATATTTATTAATTAATGGTTATGAGAATTCAGTAAAAAGAGATTCTCGCTAGAACGATGATTATATTTAAATTATTTCCGCAATCAGGAACGACAAAACACGGCGTTAAATTCTGTTCCTACACAAGATGTCCTCTTCTCAACTTATGAAATGTTTAGAAACCAGTGTTTTAAAATTAAGTACTCCTTATCAGATGGGTATTTTCTTAATCCTTTTTTTGTATACAAGAAAATATAAAGAATGTATGAATAATAAATATGATATAAAGAATGTACTTAACATTTTTTTTGTTTACAGATTATTACCAAATAATAAAGAAGAAAAGCCAAATGAGAAAATGTTTATTCCGTGCAAAGGTTGTAATAAAGTGTTTCATTCGAAGAAAAGTTATAGGTCGCACGTGTAAGTATTTTTATCTCATTATTTTCTAACAAAAAAGAGTTTTTATTTATTTACAAGTATTTTTATTTATTTACAAGTAGTGGTTTCAATTGGAAATTTTTCAATGGAAAAGAAGTATGGTTTTCTATCTATGTAGTTTTTCGCTTCATAAACCGAAGAAAAAAATATTTTTATTATTTTACACTTCAAATGTAATATTAAATAAAAGTGGATATATTTTTCCGTTTTACGTAAAAGCGTTTGTTTTTTTTTCTTTTGTTCTTATTAATTCTTTCAAGTGTTGCTCAAGGATGTGTAACGTAAATATATCCGATATAATAGACCAGGACATGAGAGCCAATGGTCTAACCACCGAGGACGCAAAAGACCGTGCAAAGTGGAGTAAGTTGAGTAGGAGGGCAGACCCTGGCAATAGCCGGGATTAATGCCAGGAGGAAGAAGATAATAGACTATAGATGGAAAGGCAACTTATTTTATCTATAAAATAATCAGCTTCACGCTGTATCCCGTACACAGCACCCTGCTGTGTACGGGATACAGCGTGAAGCTGGCAGGCAGGGGAACCCAGTGTTAAGACACTCTGTTCCCCACTTTCTGCCGAATTATGGACGCATTGCTTGTTGAGTGGCATAACTCAACGCCGCGCTTTGTCTCGACACCAAAGCGAAGAAATGCAAATATAAATTTAAATAAATATTTCATCTTCGAAATGATGGGGATCGAACCTACAACCAATCGGTTTTACACTCTGTGCCCCTCCACGACTGGCCTCAGCTGGCTATTTTATGTATAATCTACGATAAATAAATTAAATTTATAATTCTGGGTTTAAAAAAAAACTTAATCTACTTGCTTTACCTGTAAGCAGTTAGACTATACTTTTTTTTACAAATAGACATATGTTTTTATTTGTTCAAGTATCCTATATGCACTATGCAGTAAACTATTCCAGTGAAAGAAAAAATATTTAAACTTTAGAGCGTCCTTTTTGCTGTACTAAAATAAGTTTAGTAAATTTAATTTCATTTATATTGAGAAAAGAATAGATATGTAAGAGTAAGAAAGAATTTTAAATAATGAAAAAAAATTTTTTAAAATAATATTGATTTTATTTATTTATTTATTTTTGTTATTCTAATACATATTTATAATAAGCTTTATTTTTCATTTAGCGAATGTATTAAAAAGCAAATATATTTAAAAAATCTAAACAATATTGCGTTATATATTCAATTAAATGGTGAAGGACGAAGGAAAGGTAACCATGTCCGATATGCGATAAACTATTCCAATGACAAATAAATTAATTTGATCTATTTCGCGTCCTTTTGCTTTACTAAAAGAAGAATAATAAATTGTGTTTAGCAACTTGATACCTAAAAAAAACTTTTTTTCAAGCATCAAGCATTTATTATCCATTTTGCGAATAAATCATATTTTTTTTTTAAGCGTTATTCATGAAGGCGTAACCTACCCGTGTCCTATATGCGGTAAACTATTCCAATGGAAAAGGAATCTCGCTCGCCACACTAGGAATCATCGAGAAAGGGAGAATGGGGCTTTGTACCAATGCAGGGAATGCGGAAAGAGCTTCTCCAGTCGAGATTGTTACAACAATCATATGAAACTGAGTAAAAAACATGTGGACGATAGCAGTTATATGTGAGTTTTTTAACATTGTTATTTTTTAATTTTTTGACTTTTTTTGTGAAGTAGTGTTAAATAAAAAAAGCTTATTCTTAATATACTAGCTAAAAAATATATGTAGATAATATTTATTTACCGTGTATATTAATTATAAGTATATAAAAATGATTTTATCTCAAAATAAAAAAGAATATGTTTCATATGAAAAAAGCTTTCATTTTTTATTTATTTCTTTTAGCTTCATGCTGTACTTAGTAAGGTAGGCAGGAGGAATCTGGGGATCCAGTGTTAAGCCACTCTGTTTCCAATAAGACACTTCTGTTCTCCACTTCGCCGAATTTTGGAGATGTTACGTATTGGGTGCATGCAGGGTGCTAGAGTGAGGAAATGATAATAATAAAATATTTCATTACCCCGAGTCGTTCATTACTCGGAAATCGAGCCCACAACTTTTCTTTCTCTTAAGTAGTTCTAAATTATTTATTTTTTGTATTCTAGACATACTTGTAACTTCTGCGGTAAAAAATTCGCAACGAAATGGTGTATGATAGACCACATAGACTGGGATCACTTGAAACGTATCAAATATCAATGTAGAGTGTGTTTTAAGGTAAATAAATTACTTTATTTTGCAAATTTAAACATTTTTTTTTAGATTAATTCAATTTCAATTTAAACTAGCTCAAAAAATTATGTTTTAAATTGTTTTTTTTTATTGAACGTCTCTAATAAATATAGCTTTTATTTATTGGAAAAAAATCATGAGCGCAGACTCAGCAGTCGAGCTGTATTTCCCAATTTTCTTCAAGAATCCGATTTTTTAAAAAAATCACAAATTTTCAAATATCTGCCGAACCACTGAAAATCAGCGAACATATGTACGTGGGGGTTCAATGGGTAGGCAATGAGATCCTCTATCCAACAATCGTTGATCCATCGTTACAGTCTATATAAATTTTTATAATGTGTATTTTTATTTCAGCCATTTAAAACAGCAAAAATTATGGTGGCCCATATGAACAATATTCACGAAGGGAAGAACAAGAAAGAGCCAGATGGTGAACATTTATGTGATGTATGTGGGAAGTCTTATAAGGTAAATATGTGTTTTTTATGTTTATTTATATTTATAACACCTGTATAGTAAACAGAGGCTAACTGAAAATGAAACGCTTGTGTTTCGATCCCCACTCGGAGGACATTATTTTTATTTCGCTTTTTTTTAAGTGCTACGTTGATTTTCGGTCATTGAAAAATCGTGAATATTTCGTTGGAAACAGTGACCATACTTACATGGGCGTAGGAATAAAAGGCGTCAGGTTTTCTGTGTCAGCCCCAGAATAAGGTGGGTGGACACTGAGTACAATGTCTTAGTTTTTTTACTAACGAAAAATTTTAACAGGAGGTTTTACACAAAATTATCATCCTTTTTTATTTATTTAATAATAATATATGTATTTTTATCGATTTTCAGACAGTAAAAAGACTAAAAGGCCACGTGTGGGCGATGCATACGAACAGATCGAATACAAAAAGTTTTAAATGCACACTATGTCCCGCCACTTTCTCCTGGCAGACATCTATATATAAACATATGAAGATGATGCATTTTAGTAAACGTGCCAAGGTGAGTTATTAAAAATAAATAACTGTCTATAAAACTGGTTGTGGGTTCAATTCTTATGAAGGGTAGTGATTATTTTGTGTTAAGGTAAACTGCGGTGTTTAGTTATGCCATTGGACAAGCATGGTCTTGAAAATTTGTCTAAAAGTGGCGAAAGAGGTGTAGGTACACTAGGTTCCCTCTGCCTGCATATGCCTGTGGGATACAGCGTGAACTTAATTTTTTTTTTCTTTTTCAGCAAAGTAGAGTTCCAGCCAAGAAACCTGAGCAGTTCCCCGACGACCGTATACAGTATTACCCACAGATGGGTAACTCTATACAGAACGCACCACTACTTAATATTAATATTGTACCTAATGTTTTATAATATACACATACAAAAATGAATAAATATATTTACTGAGAATGTCTGTTTTTTTTGTGCTGATATTAGATCTGTACCTCTACAAATAATTTTAACCAATAATATACTGTAATTTTTTTTCATGAAGAACAAAATTGAAGTTTAAAATGTAAAGTTATTAATTTAGTGCCTAAAGGTTATGAGTTTGAATAGAAAAACCTATAAACAAATATTAATAAAAACATATATACTGCAAAAGTAGTTTTTATTTAATGATTTTAAAAATGTTTAAATATTCAATTTTTTTGGAAAAAATTATAAAAACGCTAATGTTACAATGGTAAGTCAAAGTATCTATAGTCACAGATTAAATTTCTGTTATATTAATTACTTGTATTCAAAATTTTCACTACTTTCAAAATTCTGTTATATTCATTTTACCCATTTTTAGCAAATAACCCACCCGCTTGAACTTATATTATATAAATATTATCCTATGTGTTATTCTGATATATAAGCTAAATTACTGTAAAGTTCTTTCTAAATCTGTTCAGTGGATTTTCTCAAAAGTGGAATAAGCATCCATCTTGGAAAAGTAACATTTATAATATTATTAGGAAGTAGGATTTAGAGTAAATGAAACACAAAATACTATACAAAAAACATATATCTGTTCTCACAGAGTTAGTTTTGAAGAAAAATTTAGAAAAAATCTTTTTTTAATTATACACAAATATAAACACAGCATTATATTTAAACTAAAAATAATTGTACATTATTAGGTTAATGACAAAGTACAAAACTCACTAGAATGAAGAATATAGTGTTTTCCACTTTACACCAATTTAGAGACATGAAATGTAGTCAACGTTGAATAAAAAAAAAAGGAATGTCAATTGGCGTAACTCAATGCTGCAATTCTGCCTAACTAGAAAAATCCAAGAATCTAAATCATTTTTTTATGCAAGCATTCTTTATTTGAAATAGAGTCATTGAGTGTAAATTTACATAACTCAACACCACAATATGTGTAATAATATTTCCATAAACTAGAAAAACCCAAGAATCTAAACAGTTTTAAATATAAACATAAGAAATGCAATGTTAGGTTCCATCACTCAAACACAAATGTTGACAAAATGTTGGAATAGTGAAATATGCAGTTCTTTCTCTATCTTTCTTCCTACCATGCATAAGAATGTCTGTGGATTAGAAAATCATCTTTGTTAATTTTTTTTTTATTTATTTTCTTTAATGTTCCCTTTTAGTTAGTCCCTGTTAGCATTTTTACTTGTGGCTCCCAAAAGAAAAAAACTTACATTGAACCAATTTAGGTCATATAATATAGCCTATAGCTATTCTCAATTAATGGACTATTCAATACAGAGAGAATTTAATTCAAGAAATTCATTCTTAATTTCAAGTAACTATTGTTTGAAATTAAGAATGAATTTGAATGAATAAGGTGAAAACACCAAAAAAAAGTCTTGAAATTTTTTATAGAATGTACATAAAAACTGTTTTTCTGAGTAGTTAGTTTATTTAATTGCAAATAGAAGTGTAGACAGAAAGAACGAAAATTAAACTAAAAATAGCAAAACAAGCCAAGTTAACCAAAAAATCTTAATAAAGACTAACATTCAACAAATTTACGACTGTGGCCCTTTTTTTCGCTTAAAATTTGCTCCCAGTTTTTAGAAACTGTACAATATAATTGCATGGCTGCCTTGGCGTCTTCCACCGAGCTGTGTTCGCCGTGTTGAATGTCAATGTTTAATATTTCTTTAGCTAACCTTTTAAGTGATGGTGTACTTCCTTTTGTTATCTGTAAATTAGAAAAAAAGATTATGTCTAATATTAACAATCCAAACCAGGACAGACCAAAGGGTCTGAGTCAAGTCAAGGGAGCTGAGGATCGAGTGTGGTGGCGAGAATTGGGGAAGAAATATTAATAAAGATATATAGAAAACTAAAGATTCATTCAATTCAGTAAAACAGTCGTATGAAATAACTGTTACAGCAATTTTCTTTTTTTCCATAAAAAAAGAATTAGCAAATTTGTCAAACTAAGTACATTAAATTGACATAACTTTTTTATTTATGAACCAATTGTAAAAAATTTACCTTTCTAAATGGCTTATATCTTGAAGTATCCCTTATGTTACGTTTAGGGTGCGACAAAAATAACACACTTAAGTCATTTTTCAGTGAATGTCCAACAAGAATTCTGCCTTTTATTAATTCAGACACTTCATTTTGTACTACATTGAAATCCTCTCCTTTCAACAGATCCTCTTTCCTTATACCACTAATTTCCGTTCTATAATCTACTACTTCTTCTCTAGCTTTCACAAATTTGTCATAAATGCAATCCCCGAATTTATTTACTATCGATATTCTTGCCAACATGTGATCGTTACCATCATACCCTACTCCAACCATTTCACAGTCCATTGCTAGGAATTTAGTTAGTTTATTCTTTTTTCTGTCTTTTTCCTCGATTTTAGCTTTACTACACTCACTTTTATTATCATTACTTATGCTTAAAGTTGTTAAATTGACATTATTTATTAAATCTTTATGTTTCTTACGCGCTCTACGAAATGTACCTGTATAATTCGTTGTTTCCTCTACTATCTCTTTTTTCTCTTCCATTAGAGAACTAGATAGTAGTTTTTGCCAATTTGCATCTATCGCGCCTCTTTTATAAACAGTTTGGTTAGATATTTTATTTTGGTCTCTTTTACGTTTCTTGACTTTTTCTGTCATTTTAACATCGAAAACGTGTTCTACAATAACTTTTATAAAATTGATGGTGTAATTTAATATAATAACTGCTATAATAAACAGTAAATAACTGGCGTATGATTTATAATAATCTGACATTTCTGTCTGACTTTAGTTCCGCATGGTATATAAATATTATAAGAGTATTATAGTTCCTTATAGACACAGACACAGAACACATTTACTCACAGAAAACACAGAACAGAATATATTTACTCATATAATATAATGGTTATAAACATATTTAGATATTTGGTCTTTATTTTTATATATATTATTGTAAAATGTTACTAAAACTCTCAAAAAGGATCTGAACAAAAATAAACATTTATTTTTATTAATAATATAATGTTAAATAATTCTATAATATATTTTTATATATTATTTGTCAGTACGCTAAGGAGTTCAAATTAACAAAAAATGTGCTTTATTTAATTAATATTACATAAAATTTTATTAAAATTAATGTAATTGGCTTTCGTAATAGTAGGAAAAATATTTTAATGAATGACGAAATATAACAAAAGATAGCGTAAAGGTATATAATTATTTTTATAATTTCTGCTATATTTTATCCTATATAATTTAAAATTTTATAATGTATTTTTGTGTTCTTAAATATCACAATTCAAAAATAAATTTTATTTATTATTTCGCTATTAATGTATTTTTTTATTGTATTAATATAATATATAGTTAGGAGACTTCTGTGCTACAAATGTCAACTGTCAAATATAGTACTGCAATGTGTCAATGTCACTGTCAATGTCTTCCGCTCCCGCTCTTTTCATTTTATTATTAAGTTACTAATTTAAGCGGGAAGACATATTTGGCCCTCACATACTTGAGGTTACACGTGTTGTAGTCGATGTGATTTGTTATTAGGTTGTTAATAGATCATTATTAGCAAGTTATAAAGTAATTTAAATGTTTTAATTAATAAATAATGTGAATTGGTTAAAAGAGCTGCTATAATTAACACTGAGTAAATACCTATATGTGTTTTCGAATGTTGTTGGTGTTTTATATAAGTTTCTAGTTATTTATACTTCAGTTTATAGTTATTTAGATTTTTAATAAATAAGATTGTATTTGTAACATTAGTGTTGTATAGTTTTATTTTCATATTTCACTTCTGAAACCTAATTTCAGAAGTGGGATACCTATCTAAGCCCATCAGGCCAGATCCTTGTACTTTATAATTTTGTTATTTTTGTGAAAGCAAATAAAACACCAGTTTCATCATTTCTCTTTTCTTAAATTATTTATTGCCTATATAGAAATACAGTGTTAAATATGGGTGATGCTGGAAGTAAATCACAAAACAAATCACGTCGACCGGACACGACACGTGGTCGCGGTTAGCGAGATAGGTTAAGTCATTTGAAAGCCATGTTACGAGACTCGAGCGCTAAGGGTGTCTCGAGCGCTCGCGCTGGTGCTTTCATGGTGCTGTTGCAGGACATTCATGCCGCCGTCGTGCCGCTATGAGGTGTTTCTGCTCCCACGACAAGTGACGCGTCCCCGCGCGTCTCTGTGTACCTCTGCTGGCGACGTGCAACGCTTTCATGCGCGTCTTGGTGTACCTCTGCACACCCTCAGCTCGCGATGCGCGACGCTTACCTGAGCGTCTTGGTGTGCCTCTGCACGACCTCAGCTCGCGATGCGCGACGCTTTCCTGCGCGTCTTGGTGTGCCTCTGCACGCGCTCAGCTCGCGATGTGCGACGCTTACCTGGGCGTCTTGGTGTGCCTCTACACGCCCTCAGCTCGCGATGTGCGACGCATTCCTGCGCATCTTGGTGTGCGTCTGCACACCCTCTGCTCGCAATATGCGATGCGTCTGCGAGACTGCTTGTGATGCGGTCCCCGCGCATATCTGCGCGCCACTGCTCTCGATGCGGTTCCCGCGCGTGTGTGCGCGCCTCTGATGAGCGACGCGTCCCCGCACGTGTATGCGCGCTTCTGCTTGCAATGCGCGACGCGTCTCTGTGTGTCTCCAGGTATCTGAGTGCCTCTACTGGTGAGCATTACAATGCATTTCTTTGGAGATTAGACAAACTTGAAAAAGGTACACAAAATAATATTTCTTCTCATAATTCAACCTGTCATGCTAGTTTGTTAAAAACAAATTTAAATGATTAACTGTTAGATTTGATACTTTTCCCAAAGGTGCATTATCTGAAAGTATGGCCTCTGATACCTCATCACCTTACCAAGTTAGCCCGTAATCTTTCTGATGCAATAAAATCTTTAAATAGTTGAATAATACAAAACTATAATATTTTATATCAAACTGACTCTGTTATCAATAATATTGAGCTATAGTGTGAGGAGGTGGAGAGGGTTAGAAGTGCTAATAACTGGAATGATTCAGAATGTTTATCACATGACTCTGGGTGCCTTAAGGGTGATGTTCATGGTTGAATGAATGAGTGAGTGATTACTGGTGAGCATAGGTGGTTGATGTTTTATGCAGGCTGATTCTGAAGAGTCCTGTGGTTGTGCTTAGTGTGCTAGAGGAGAGACGGGTGCCAGTTTGCCTAGAGATGATTCTTGTCAATGTATATAGGGCTTAGTGAATTGTATTAAATTCTTGATATATGGTGTTTCGAGCTTGCCAGTTGAGCATAATTCATAGTGACTAAAAAAAAAAAAAAAAGAAAGACAAGGGATTCATAGCTTAATAATTGGGTGTCCGTTACACAATTCTTTTAGATTGGAACAATTTTATTGTTGGTGAAGGGGGTGTAAGTAACATTGGATAAGGAAACCTAGGAATGGTAGCAGTATAACTTGTAACCTTTGTTTGTTCTGAAATGTTTGTTGTGTGAGGAAGAACCAATAAACTGTACCTTAGAGAGTGAGTAATACTGTTACTTTGTTGGAAGGAAATGGTTTTGTTTCCTTGGCTATTGATGAGCTCTCTCTTGGAGGGTGAGTAATACTGTTACTTTGTTGGAAGGAAATGGTTTTGTTTCCTTGGCTATTGATGAGCTCTCACTTGGAGGGTGAGTAATACTGTTACTTTGTTGGAAGGAAATGGTTTTGTTTCCTTGGCTATTGATGAGTTCTCGCTTGGAGCTGACTTGATAGTTGTTCCGAGATTTGCATGCCTGTTCTAGTTATTTTGGATGCTGATGTTATTGTGTGTAGAAAGTGCGTGCTGTTATGTACATTTGGCTTAAAGTTGTTTTAAAAAAAAAGAAAAAAAAAGATTTAATCAATTAAAAAGAGATTTGGTAATAATTTAAAACATATTAATTAAAGTCTCAATCATAAAACAAATAAAATTGAGTCACAGTGGAGATAGAAAAATGTGTGGCTGTTAGGAGAGTTTCAGGTAGACTAACTATGTTTTATACTAATGACTTATTAATGCATACATAGTATTGAAGTCATGCAATACTGCAGATAAGGGTGCAAACCTTGTATATAACTTAGGATTTATTAAATTAAACAAATTAGGATTATTAATATTTTTAATTTATGTGCAATTGCAACAATTGTCTGCTATAAGATTGAAATCAGAATAAATAGAATTTAATTTAATTGTTGGATTAATTGAACTAATAAATTTTACATAACAAGTAAATATAAAAATTGTAAATTTTATGTTAATAAAACCAAATGCCAATGCAAAAATTTTCATGCCTAATGGTATATGGAGACTAAATATTAATAATTAATTAATTACATCTGTAACATATGTTGTAGGTAACATTCTGAGTAAATAAATTCAGCTTCAAAGTTAAAATTCCAGCGTCAAATAAAGTTACATTGAAATCATTGTTATTACAATTAACATGCAATTTAGTAGATTTGAATAAATAAAGACCCATCAGTTATTACCTAGTGATTGACAAAAATGTAAATTTCCTAAAATAAAATTTGTTTTACAAATAGTGGAAGGTGAATTAAAAGCCATAACATACATAGACATAATTTCAGTTTCACAAATAGGATTATCGATTACATCAAGTTCATTAAGATTACTACATAAATAATTTTTGCTAAGACTAAGTTTACAACTATTACTTATATAACTGAGAATACAATATTTAGACTTACCTCTATTAATAGCTATATAAGTAATTAGCGGGAGGGATTATTGTAGCAAAAGATTTCTGTGTATTACTATTATGAGGTTACAGAGTTTGAATTATTTTAAACAAATTAAAATGGGAAATTGAAACCAGAAGAATGTTTATAGTAAATAATAATTTATTGTTTATGATATAGGAGACAATTTCAGATAACTTAATTAGTGAGGAGTAAACAATGCCTAGGAATGTCTATTGAAGTGTCTGTCCTGGTCTGAAGTGTGAAGTGTGTCTGAAGTGTGTGTCTGTATTGAAGTGTCTGTCAGCACATTCAGCATTTGGCAACACATTAATTTACCACTTAAGTTATTAGCTGGATTCTCTTATGTACATAATAAATAAATTTTCACATTATTTGATCGCCGGTGCCATTAAATGTGCAAACAACGGTAAATATGGGAAAATGCTTATCTTCTATATGGGGTGGGGACAAGCTTAAAGTACATGAAATTGTCAGCTATCTTGAAGAGAGGAGTGTAGTATGTGTGTTGGAGGGTGCAATCCAAAGTGTGTATGACTGGATATGTGTTGATTGTGGGGCACTGAAAGGGTTGAATGTCAGAGGATGTTATCTTCTCCCTTTGATTGATGATGACACAAGGATAATTTGGGTGGTTATGAATACTTTATGTAAACATGTGTTGAATGTTGTCATATTTTATGTAAACACATATTGAATGTGGTCATGTTTTAGAATATGTTGATGACGTGTTGATAATGCGTTATGATGGGATTCAGTTACTATTAATACTCAAACAAAAAAAAAACCGATTTTCCCATAAAATTTCGAATATGTTTATTACTTCAACAGAAATTGAACATGTTGGTTGAATTATAAATAGAGGTCAGGTTAGGCCGAGCTTCTATAAGACTGAGGCAATTAATTATTGAGTGGTGGTAGTTAAACCACTCGAGGAGCTCTAACATGGTACAATGGCATGGGGATTAGTAACTGGAAATTTGTACTGCCTTTTTCGTTGACAAGTTATTTTAACTGTATTGCACTAATTCTTGCTTTGTTGTCTAGCACAATTTCTTTCTAAATCATTACATGCTTACATACATACAAACAGACATTTTATTTTTGTCTTCCTCCATTAATTCTTTTTCTAATTGTTTAATTTTTGTCTGACAACCAAGGTGGGGCTTAGTGTACAATACTGGTGTAATGTGGCAGTTTGTTTATTGAGTTCAATTGGATGTGTGGTCCCTTTGGGCACATACATGGGGTTGGGTTGGGTGTTTTGACTTTGACTTTTGACTTTGACTTGTATCAGACGTTTGGTCTGATGAGGCATATGGCCTGAGAAATTTTGACGGGTGTGTGGCCCTGAAAGATTTTGTGAAGAGCATGTGGCTCTGAAGGACGTTTGGTCCTTGTGGTCAAGGTGGACATTTGGTCCTTGCTGACATTATGGCCTTGTGGACGTTTGGTCCTTGCTGACGTTTGGTCCTTGTGGCCATGTGACGTCTATGTGGACATTTGGTCCTGGCAGACAGAGGGGACGCCTTCTGACTGTTCTGTTCACAGGTTCCGGAGTTTGCTGCACCGGACTGAACATACTTGGATATGAAGATTTTACAGGGTTAAAAATGAGAGCTCTCAAAACTTTTTATTTTTATATCTTTTGTCTGTATATTTTGATTGCCTATCCGTTTATGTTGTATTGTTTAGACATTTATAAACTTAAAATTTTAGATGATGAAGACAGCGAATATGGTACTACTGTAGAATTTTCATCAATACAGCCATGAAACGACGCCGATGACTTTGGGGCTAATCGGGATGCACCAGCATGTGATCAGGCAACTGGATCAGCTACGTCGGGGACGACGCAGGGTCAGAATGGCCGAGTTAGGAGACTTCTGTGCTACAAATGTCAACTGTCAAATATAGTACTGCAATGTGTCAATGTCACTGTCAATGTCTTCCGCTCCCGCTCTTTTCATTTTATTATTAAGTTACTAATTTAAGCGGGAAGACATATTTGGCCCTCACATACTTGAGGTTACACGTGTTGTAGTCGATGTGATTTGTTATTAGGTTGTTAATAGATCATTATTAGCAAGTTATAAAGTAATTTAAATGTTTTAATTAATAAATAATGTGAATTGGTTAAAAGAGCTGCTATAATTAACACTGAGTAAATACCTATATGTGTTTTCGAATGTTGTTGGTGTTTTATATAAGTTTCTAGTTATTTATACTTCAGTTTATAGTTATTTAGATTTTTAATAAATAAGATTGTATTTGTAACATTAGTGTTGTATAGTTTTATTTTCATATTTCACTTCTGAAACCTAATTATATACTATTTAGTATTATGAATTCATATTTCCAAACGAAAATCAAAACGCCATTACATCATTTTAAACAAGTTGACATTTGACATAACATAACAATACATTAACTGCCTAAAACCGCTAAATCTTCACAAAAACCCCAGAAATAGCAATGTAATTAGAATAATAATCGACTTTCAACTGACGTAACACGTTTACACCATTCACTAAAATGTAAATAAACAGAAATTACCGAAATGTTAGTAAGAACGACGTGTATTTCACTGATTGTGGTGGGGTGCGCTAATGTAACAGCAGCGGAATGAGCCAGTATTCACTTTCTAATCGGTGCGATAGGGTTTTTAATATTATTATAACGCGAGACGTCTTAGCATAATGTCGTTCGATAATATTAAAAAACAATTGAGCGCTCACGGCCAAGAGCACCTTGTTAAATATTGGCCGGAATTAAATGAAAATGAACGGGAACAACTCTCAAACGAAATAAGAAAGCTAGATTTTATTGAAGTTAACGAATTGTTTCACCGCGCTATGGACACTACCAAAGTTATTCTAGAAAAGTTTGACCATGACTTGAAACCTATACCGGAGACGCACTACGAATCTGTACCAGGATTATCCCAAGATAAAATAGAGGAATATGAAAATATTGGATTCGGTGAAATATCTGTAGGAAAAGTTGGTGTTTTGCTGTTAGCTGGTGGTCAAGCTACCAGGCTGGGATTCGGACACCCAAAAGGAATGTATGATGTAGGACTACCATCCCACAAGACACTATTTCAAATCCAAGCTGAAAGAATCCTCCGTATCCAACAAATGGCTGAAGAGAGAACTGGAAGGCAAGGTAAAATAACGTGGTATATCATGACATCTGAACACACTATGGCACCTACAGCTGAATTCTTTAGAAGTCATAACTACTTTGGCTTAAACAAAGAGAACATTGTTTTCTTTGAACAAGGGAGGCTTCCATGCTTTGATTTTGATGGAAAAGTATTTTTGGATGAGAAATATCACCTATCATCAGCACCTGATGGTAATGGTGGGATTTACAGAGCTTTAAAAACTCAAGGGGTGCTAAAGGACATTGCCAGACGAGGTGTCCTACACTTACATGCTCATTCTGTTGATAATCTTCTTATAAAAGTTGCTGATCCAGTCTTCATAGGCTATTGTAAGAGCAAGAATGCTGATTGTGCTGCCAAAGTAGTAAGAAAATCTTCACCAAATGAACCAGTAGGGGTTGTATGCAGAGTCAATGGTTATTATAAGGTAGTGGAATATTCAGAATTGACTGACGAAGCAGCTGAAAGGCGAAATCCAGATGGCCAGCTCACATTCTCTGCTGGAAACATATGCAATCACTATTTCTCATCAGAATTCTTATCAAAAATATGTGATTATGAATCAAAACTTAAACTGCATGTCGCTAAAAAGAAAATTCCATATGTAGATGAAAATGGAGTGCGTCAAAAACCCTCAGAACCCAACGGAATTAAAATAGAAAAGTTCATTTTCGATATATTTGAGTTTGCCGAAAACTTTATTTGTTTAGAAGTGGCTAGAGATGTCGAATTTTCAGCTTTGAAGAATGCTGATTCTGCCAAAAAAGACTGCCCATCTACCGCTCGAGAGGACTTATTAAAATTACATAGAAAATATATAAGAGAAGCCGGCGGTATAATAAATGATAATGTTGACACAGAAATCTCACCACTACTTTCTTATGGAGGTGAGAACTTAAAAGATTTAGTTGAAAATGAAGTATTTACTATTTCCCCATTCCATTTGAAAAGTATGTATGAAACCTCCACTAATGGTGTAAATGGTAATCATTAATTAATGGTAAGTCATTATCATTAGTTTCATATATCATTGTCATTAATTTATGTATAATTTAGCTAATGATATGAATTTGAAAGGCAATAATTAGTGTAAATTTTGTTATGTTGAAATTTCAAAATTATTTTTTAATGAATTTTGTAAAGAGACCTTTAGTACCTGACAAAATAATTAATTATATTTTTTTATTTTGGGTTTTAATAAATTTGATATATTAAATATATTAAAATTATATGTGTACTTAATAATTGTTTTAAAAACATAAAATTTACTTTCATATAAAAATAGAATGTCCATTTCTGTATTAATTTTCCATAATTTTTATAATATAAGTTTATAACAAATATAATTTTAGTTTTTTTAAACCAATTTGTAAATGACATCAACAGCTAAATAATATTTTGGCGCCAAAATCTGTTAAAGAAGACAGTTTATCTAATATAATTTAAAATTGAACACAGTTTAATTAATAAACTGACAGAAAAATCAATTGTTTCCTTTACAGTGAAGTAATATACTGTACTAGCGGCCCGCCCGCGACTTCGCCTGCGTCAGCTATATTATTATTAATTTCTGTCTCCATGAGTACCTACGTCCTATAAGTGACGTCCATGCAAAATTTGAGACTCTTAGCATTTGTAGTAACGAAGTTTCATACAAACTTTTAATCCCAAAAACAACCCCTTAGAAATCAAATATTGCAAATTCCCGTCTTAGCGAGCACCTACGTCCTATAAGTAACTCCTATGCAAAATTTGAGGTTCCTAGCACTTGTAGTTTCTGAGATTTCGTGATGAGTGAGTGACCTTTCGATTTTATATATATAGATGAGTACTTAAAAAAAATTAGGAAATAAATCAACATTTAAATGGAAATTAATTCATATTTTAAAATTGCATTACAATTTTAAAATATTTCTATAACTTTGGTTTATATTATTTATCTTTGCATATATTGCTACATTATATAAACAGTTAAACTTAATTATTAGTTTATTAAGTATGTCTGATAGTAATCGCGATGCTTGTGAATTCAATCCTCACTTTGGGAAATGATTGGAAGTATTTAAAAGAGTTTCCATTATACATATATAAAATACATTAAAATATTTTTGAGACCGTTTGTGGGGTAGGGGCTAGTGACCGGTATCTAGACAATTTATATAAAAAAGTACTTTAGAACTTGAACCTGTAACCTTTTCAGTTACCTATATTAATGTACATATACTTCTATACTAATATTATAAAGTAAAATAATCTCAGGAACTACTGCTCTCCATATATTTTCTTATTTTTTGTTGTGTAGTCCATTTATTGAGGAAGGCGTCTTACGTTATCGTTTCTTCAGGCTACATCAGGCTGACCATTTGACCACGAGTCAAAGCTAGTTAATATATAAAAGTGCCTTCGGGACTTGAACCTGAGGCCGTTTCATTTACACTAATGTCCATACGAAATTATTTTGCTACAAAATAACGAATGATGTTATGTAAGGCGAATTACGGAAAAAAATAATTGATTCGGCCTTGAAATGTGATAAGAACGGTACGTAAAGTGATAAGAATATGAGATCGTTGTACTTCATTCGAAGCAAAGTCTAGCTACATTTTACAATAAGTTGTAGGGATGTCTATCTATATATTTATTTTGAAATCGGATCCCATAATCGGTTGATGTGATATTCAGTTATTCGTCCATTTGTCGCGCACGTGCTTAAGGCAAAATTAAGACTTACTTATGTGTTTTCTCATGGATAACATTGTCAGAAATAGGACCACACCGTCACACGGGAAACACCAGCTTTTAAACAAAAAAGAATCATGAAAATCGGTTCACACAGTCAAAAATAACAAACATGAAAATAACAGTCGTATTGATAACCTCCTCCTTACGGAAGGTGGTTAAAAAATATGTTAATAAAGAGATTGTTCAATAATTGATGTGTAAGAAACTCTACGCGTCTTCGTGAACATAAAGTGTTGCTGAGGCCATCGTGCTGCAGTGGGATTGTGAGTTCGATTCCAACTCGGGGGAAAGAACAAAACGCAACAGCTCCGACACTCTGATCCACGGCCCCTCCTATAGCATATAAGGGTTACTGAAATAAAGGCTCTTGACAGACAGACAGAAAAACAGAGCCTGGATCATATATTAGCGTTGTTGACATTTTGGCCTCTGGCGGCACCTACAATACATAAGTAAAGTAACTACAATATACAAAGTAAATTTCCATATAAATAAGGTGTTTACTATAAAGTAATTATTCAACGCACGAATTCTCTATAAATGAATACCTAAAGGAATACCCATAGGTGATGTCTTTATATATATATTGTCTGCATTAAGACTTGAAACCCCAACTTTGGTTGTATTTAAAATTTTCTTTATCAATTAGACGTATTATGTAATTTGTAGAGTTCAAAAAGTACTTATTTGACAAAGAATATATAGAAGAACCTAGTGTTGAGACACTTTTTCCCACGTACTGTACGGGTTTTGATATTTTGTGTATTGTGTAGCGGAACTCAACGCTCTTTGTTATCAGAGAAAAAAAATATATATTCCACCCAGATGGGAATCGAAATCACAACCGTTGTGTTTGCGAGTGTAACTTTGACAGCCCACTTCGCCACGATGCCCATTAATCAATTTAAAACTTTCTGAAAAAAAAATTGCGGTGCATATGTAGATGATGGGTTTTCAAACAGGGATTCTCTAAGTTGATTCCGCAAATTTGCAACGACTGACCTTTTCATTTATTTGGTTAATGCAGAGGCCAGACGCACGGGTCCGTTGAGGTCATTGGTATACGCGGGATCAACACATCTTCCCCTTTGACGACGTTATTCATTAATTTTTTTTAACAGCCGGTCGCGTCCATTGCACAGTCGAGGTTGATTAATATTACGCAGCATAATAACAACTGATCTCATTCTTAAATTTAAATATGAGAAAATTAAATTGTTTTACTATCTTCCTCACATTTTCTCCATATTTTCTTACCGTTAACCATTCCTGGACTACGACAAACATTTTCGACTAAAATCAACGATTAATTTTTATATATAATACTAGCGGCCCGCCTGCGGCTTCGCCCACGTGAACTACGTTATTATTAATTTCTGTCTCCCTGAGTACCTACGTCCTATAAATGACGTTCATGCAAAATTTAAGATTCCTAGCATTTAGTAACGAATGACAAAGACAAATGTCATCAGTAAAGAAGTTTCATACAAACTTTCAACCCCAAAAACAAACCCTTAGAAGTTGAATATTGCAAATTCCCGTCTTAGCGAGCACCTACGTCCTATAAATAACTCCTATGCAAAATTTGAGATTCCTAGCACATGTAGTTTCTGAGATTTCGTGATGAGTGAGTCACCTTTCGATTTTATATATATAGATAGATATAGATTTTCTTTTATACCTAACATATGTTTTTGTTGTTAAATAATCAACAGGTTTGAGGTTAGTCGTGGCGCAGGGGCACAAATTATGACTGTAAACCGAAAGGTTGTGGGTTCGATCCCCACGCTAAGAAATGTAATATTTATTTAAAATTTATATTTCTATTTCTTCGCTTTTGTTTCGAGGTAAATGGCGGCGTTGAGTTCCGCCACTCAATACACAATGTCTCCAGAATTGGGGAACGGAGTATCCCTCTGTTATTTACAATTTTCCTACAAATGCAAAGGTAAGTAGAAAGTTTGACAACAAGAGTGAGGCTGTTTTAAATCTTTGTTTCGCGTCATATGTCGTGTTAAGAATATTGATTTTGTGACTTATACATACATAGTTATGCTATTTTGTATGCAGATCTATGTAATAAATACTTTTGCTATTCTGTGGAATGTAGTTTTTAAAATTTTTACATGTCAAATGATTAGATATAATGCCTAATCTGTATGGTGTTTTCTTTGCTATAAAGTGTAGCTTTTATTTTTTTTATATAGGTAACAAACAATCTGTAAATAAAAATTAATAAAAAAATGTACATAAAGTTTCTGTGTTTATGATAAAAATTATATAATTCAAATTTAAATGAAAATTGTAAATATAAATAATTATATTTGGTTTGTAATTTTTACTTTGACGCGTTTTATCAAATGTCAATGTCAAGATTTTTACTATACTTATAGAAAAATGTGTAGATCTAAGTTTAAATTTGTACTTAAAATAGTGATATTATGAGATTTTTTACGTTCCTTATGTTAATTAATATATAAATAAATATTATATTACTTTAATTTGTTTTTTTTTATAACATAATTTTTCTTGAAAAACAGTCGAGGAGCAAGGAGCCCATGGAATGGTAATATGAGAGAAGTCTTCTTGCAAGATTTCTTTTTAAAATATTTTTTTTCCCGACTGCTAAGGGATGGTTATTTATATAAGTTTTATCTTAAATTTAAATAACTTATACATATGTTACATACCTACTAATGTTATAAAGAAAAAAGTTTGTTTTATTAAAAGCGTTTATCTTAGTAACTTCTGGTTCGAACTGAGAAAATTTTTTTACGTTGTATAGTCCTTTTATCGAGAAAGTCTGTAGGCTATATACATCACGTAAATTGTTTCGATGGAACCCACTACCCTCCTGCACTTAGAAAATTGTATATGTAACGAGTAGTTCCCATATCACCACACGGGCGAAGCCGCAGCTAAATGCTAGTAAGTATGAGAATAAAGTAATTGTAATGACCCGTTATCAATAAATTATATTTTCAACAACTTTGACAATAGAGTGGCATTAACGAACGATTCGAATATGTGACCTTTGCCATTTTAGAAAGAGGCAATCACGCCTCCACGGTGCTACATGCTTGAGTGACTCACCTAATACGACTGTTGTGGGTTCGATTCCCACACGCTCTGGTAACAAGACAAAGCATGGCATTGTGTTCCGCTACTGTAACACATGTAATGTCTTGGAATTGAGCAGACGCGCAGTGTCGCAGTGTCTTAACTCTTGGTTCCCCATGCCTGACCTGCTAGAGAGGGTGAAACCGTTCCTCGGTTTATTGACGTTGCGTATTGAGTTTCGGAACCCAACTACGCTTTGTCAACCAGATCAAAGAGCCGAGCGGTGGGCGCTTCATTTACGGAGGTGGTGGAGGCGAACCTAAAAGGGGCAATATCACAAAGAGACGATCGGGTGATAGAGGCACTGAACCAAAAACTTGAAGGCATTCTGCATAAGCCAGGCCAAATCTAAAATTCCACACCTATATAAATGTATAAAATAATTATATCAAAGACAATTATATATGTAATCTATATATATAAAAGGACTTGTTCTCACTGACTGAGGTAAGACGCGCGCACAGCCGTAACCGCTGTGCGTAGAAACGTGAAATTTGGACAAAAGTTTACTTTCGTAATCTGGACATCCACTAAGAAAGGATTTTGAATAATTTTAACTCTAAAGGGGTGAAATAGGGGTTCAAAGTTTGTATGGAAAAAAAATTAAATCGGCACCGATTTTTATAAAATTTGAAATTTAGATTTTTAAAAGTATTTAATTGAACACGTGTTTCATCGTTTTCTAGAATTCTCCCGCTAGGGGTGCAAATAAGGGGTTGAAAGTTTGTATGGAAAAATCTTTAAATCGCCACCGATTTTTATAAAATTTGAAATTTAGACTCTTAAAAATATTTCATTGAATACATGTTTCATGGGTTATTAGAATTCACCCCCTAAATACGCAAGTGAAGCTGCGCGCGTCCGCTAGTATACTATAATAATATATGTTAAAAAAAAAAAAAAAACAAAAGAAAAAAAAAATTGTCGGTAGGGGTCTCATCCAACCCCTCTAGTTTAAGCTCTAGATATAAGTACAGTTCAAATTGTCCCGAAATCAAGTACGCCATATTACAAAAAAAAAACTTACTTAAAATAAAAAAAGGCACGGGCACTATGCGCCCGTGGATGTAGCTTTTAAAATAAAAAAAAATAAATAAAAAAACCAGATCAAGAAATGAAAATTGTTTAATATAATTATTTCCCTCTGTGCCGCGAGGGCCTTAAATTATTGTTTATAATAAATATCTTACATCAACAAATAAAAACAAGTTTCCAACACAACATTAAACATTTACTTTTTTGATTACTTACGGAACTCAACGCCATAGTGTGTATCAAACCAATTTCACGTCTGGGATTCGAATTTTATTTAAGTATTGTTAAATAATATTATTTAATATTCTAATCGTAAATTTTAAATGTCATCCTCTACTAATCGTGGAAAAGTTGAAAGGTCTGCTTTGGGGGTCATTCTTAATGTCAAATGATAGGAAGAAACCAGTTTTAAATTATGTTTCGATTGTATTAACATATTTTTTATTAGCTTCACGCCGTATATTGCAGGGTAGGCAGAGTGTCTTAACACTAGGACCCCGCCTAGTTTGCATTGGGCAGTAGTGGAAATCAACGCCGCGCGTTATTTTGTTATCAGAACGAATAACTAAAATGTTATTAAATAAATTAAAACTAGACTGTATATACGAGTACACCTATCCCTCGATTTACACGGTAGATACGTTCCTGAGAAAAACGAAAATTAAACTTTTCAAGTCAAAACCATGTAAATCGGAAAGCTTGCAGAAAATGCATAATTTTGCTATTTAGCAGTTGTTTTTTCAATATTTTTAGGTGTACACCACCAACTAGTTGTTTTAATTCACCATAACTAGACTGTTTAACAAAAGTTTAATAATTAAGTTTTATTCAAATTAAAATGGTTTATTTTTTTTATTTTAATTAAACCTATTTGGTAAACTGCCATCATTTCTCTCCAAAATTTCCCGCATTTTTCCCTCTAAATTTTACTTTAATATAATAATCTAAATTATGCACTCACTTGTAAGTTACTAATATGGAAAATTAAATCATTTAGTAGAGTGCGATAAAAACAAACAAAAAACTTATTTGGAAAACTGTGTAAAAACGGAGTGATAGGTGTATGTATACATTTTTTATCTTCAGCTGTATCCCGCATATAAGAAGATAAACAGAGGAAAGTGGAGAAGCAGTGTCAAAATACTCCGTTTCTCGCTCCTATTTTAAAGGCATCACGTGGCGGAACCGAATTTCTCTTACCCAAGCGGAGTAATGAAGATAATTTAATTATAATTATTCCGCCGAATGGGGACCGAACCCACAACCACCACGCTTAGAGACACACCCTATATCAGGTTTTTATTATACACCTAAAAGTCTACCTTTAAGTTTATGTATGTTTAAATAAATAGTACATTATGAATAGAGTAGTGATCCTTGTTATAAGATATGAATATGTTTTTAACAATCACGCATTTTCATTGTTTTCGGGCCATCATTCGAGACAAATAGGAAACCGAAGCGTTATAATTCATTCCTTTACGCTCGGCTCCTCATTCTTCATTCTTAATTCTTTCCTGTAAGTGAGAATCGAACCCATAACCGTCGCGCTTATGTCTATCCCCCTTCGCTATGACGAGATCATTTATAATATCTGCCAGAAAGTATATAATTTTTGAGTGTTGTAATAAAATGTGGTAATTGATTGCGCTGTAGCTTTAAAACCGGTCGCGCCGAGTTCTTTCCGATTATGAAACTTTGCTGAATGTGAATGAATCATAGACAATTGTTCTTTTTCTTCACGCTTCACGCTGTATCCCAAATCCTGTATGCAAAGTTAAGTAAAAATAACGGGAACCTGAAGGAGACATGGTGGCCAGAACTCAACGCCGCTCTTAGCGGGGGGAATTATTTTTTTATAAATATTTTCCAAAATGTTATTTCACACTAATGAATATTTTAATAAAACGTGCAAAACTTGAACTTAGCGGAACACGCTCCTCTTGGAAGCAATTCAAGCTCCCGACCACTGAGCCATACGTGCCCTTACTCTTTCGATTATTTATTTTTATTTAATAGAATTTCAACGCAGCTGAATAAATACTTATGGGTTAGTGGGCAGTGGCCTAGGGGCGCAGGTTCCAATGCTTCAGATTTGTATATTTGTTAAAATAATATTTTTCATACTACATTCCTAATATAATAATTATCTTCATTATATTAATTCATAGTTTAATTGTTACTTAGAAGTAATTAAATTGTAATTATTTCATTGTACAATTTTGTAATTACTTTTGCGCCGACTTTTTGATGGATTAAATGATTTATTGATTTTTATGGGACTAACACTGAATGATAGGGCTAACACTTTTTATCCCGGAACCCCCGTGAATCGAGATTTACGCAGAAATAACCGCAATTTGTCGTGCGCGCGTACCTACCGCCTACCTGAACATGAACTAAATATTTTTCTAGCTTGACATTTTCTGCAACCAAAATCAAATAAATTCCTAAAAGATTTCGAACCCACAACCATTGCGGTAACGTCAAACACTAGACCACCACTGCACTATAATATTCAAACAGTATTACAAAATGTCATTCACAATTGAACTAATATAATTATATTTGCCAATTTCTAATAGCGTGTTACTAAATATAAGTGTTACGTTATCGACCTTGCATTTTTGATTCTTTAAAGTGAGAATTTAATTAATCTTGTTTTTTCCAGCTTTACGCTGTATCCTGCAAATAGCAGGATAGGCACTATATCTTAACCATAGCGGGAAAATCTGTGAGGAAATCATTAAAATGGAAAGTGCTCAGCGGATAACTGTCAATGCGACGACTTTCGTGAGTTTGAATCTCACACAGGGAAATATATTAATATATCCTGATGGACAAAACGCGGTTAAATTCTGCCACATAACAAGCAATATCTTGAAAATTGGTCGAATAATGGGGAATGGAGTGTCTTAACACTAAATACCCTTCTTCCTAAGATATATGAAATTACAATTCCTCTAGCACTTGTATAAATACACGTTATAGTCACAGCTATATACCTACTTATAATATAAGTATAGAATTCATATTGTAATAATATTATGATAAATATCAAAAGTGCACAAAAGTGAAAGGATTTTGGTAAAGGTCGAACGTTTGAAATATTTGCTAGGAATAGGTCAGTTATATATGTAGATACACAGGTTGAGGCCGTCGCGGCGCACACTGTCCAGTGCCTATCTTGTTAAAAGCGGGATAGAGCGTGAATTCAACGTCAACTCTACTGTGTTTTGAAGATGAACCAGAGACAACCTAACAACCTAGTGTTTCTCACTAGGCGGAGAAATTAAAATAAGGCATTCCTCCGGTTGAATCCATAACCAGCGACAAAGATAATTGAAAAAACAGAGTGTTATTCTCTGTTTGAGACATTGCGTGTTGAGTGGCGAAACTTAACGCCGCGCTTAGTCTTATAGCTAATTAATAGAGAGACTCGAACCCACAACCATCGCGTTTACAGTGAGGGGGCCATAAAAATGTAAGCGTAAAATAAATTATAATACATAATACATATAAAATATATAACAGTAACTTCTCAATGTCCATTCTAAATAAGGAATTTGGATTTGAACGTGCTTCGATTAATAATAGATGAAACAAAGGGGTTATTAAACTTAAATCATAGAGGCAATCGTGGCGCAGAGACACAGTGTACTGACTGTTGACGCGACGACTGTGGGTTCGATTACCATTGGAGGGAATGAAATATTTAAAATTTTCATTTTTTCACATCCAGGGAGAGAGGGGGGGGGGGGGGCGGTCACACACGCACACACAGAGCATGCGATGTCCTCAAAAATGGAAGAACGGAGTGACTCAACACCACCGGGTTTCTTATGCCTATACTTTTATATTATGTGGGTTACACTGTAAAATTTTATTATCATCATTACAACGAGCGAAACAAACGCAGATTAGCACGAGAAGCGTAATAGGCGAAGACCACTCTATTTTGATAAGTTAAACAAGAATGCCTGGACGTCAAGAGTCTACAGGTTCATATTCAATCATATTCTTTGTTTATAGGAACGCAACTTCAATAAATAATGTTATATTTTTTTATATTATAACAAAACAAAAACGGCTTACGGTAACTTTCCTGGTGTGGGTATTCAATTTAAAATGTCAAAAAAACAAGATTTGGTGTTGAAATGTCAAGGTCGATTGAAGTGCCACTTCTATACGATTTGACTAATATCCGTTATAAATGAAAAAAAGTATATATATATTGTTTTAGCTTCACCTTGTATCCCGCATATGGCAGGGTAGGCAGAGAGAACACTCCGTCCTCCACGTCCACGTGCTCTTTCAAGACATTGCGTCTTGAGTCATTGAGTGACGGAGCTGAAGCTGAATGCCGCGCTTTGTCTTGTTACCAGAGCAAGGAAATAAAAGTAATTCATTTCATCATTCTTTAATATTTAAAATAACCTTTAAAAGTTGTTTTAAATACTAATTTATTTTTATATTTGTTCCGCATTTCACTAGTAAGAAGGAATTAGGAAGATTTAAAAAAAAAATGTATTGGATTGGATTATTTGTTTTTACAGTAGGTTTTGGGTTCGATTTCAACACGATGGCATAATTTATTTCCATTTCCACACTCTTTAAAGACGAAGCGTGGCGCTAAGATCCACAACTCTATGCCATGCAAGTTGCAACTGGACAGAAAATCATACTGACTAAGCATTACGAAATATTTTTTGACAAATTTCAATAATATTAAGCAACATGTCATTTATCAGAATACTATAGTGTCGTGGAGTCAAGGACGTCAAGTACACATTCCATTTTAGACCATTATTACAATTTTGCTGACTGTCTAACAATGAATGCGACCGTTGCGGGTTCAATTCCTACTCAGGGAAATAAATTATTTTCATTTTTCCTCCTTTTAACAAAACAAAACGCGTTAAGTTCCACCACACTGTCCTTTCACGCACGTAATGCCTCGAAAAATCGGTGGAAAGTGGGAAACTGATACTGCTATACGCGGGATACAGCGTGAAGCTAAAAAAATACAATTCTAAAAACGTGATTTTGTATATAAATAATAGACACGTACTTATTTATATTTAAATAATACATATAATCTGTATATCAGAGATAGGTACTTATACAAAGGCACAGATAATGATAAGATAAATATATATTGCAAAATGACAAATCAATTACAGATAAGTAATTAATGGAAACAATAACAATAGAGGTTACTACTAGCCATTTATTATGACTTTACATGGCAGAGAAAAAAAGGAACTAAAAATGAATGTGAGTGTTGTGGGTTTGACACGTAGGAAAAGGATAAGGTTGATGTGGTAAGAAAATACGTCACGTTGATTTCCGACTAAGTGTCGGACTGAGCAGCAGCGCCTCGAATTCATTCGGAAAGTTTAAAACGGAGTGTCTTGATATCAGTTTCTCTCTGTTTACTCAGATATTTTTTATCGCCTTCACGCTGTATCCCGTATGTAGCAGGACAGGTAGACAATTCTAGTGTTAAGATAATTCTGGGGCACTGCGTGTTAAGGCCGCGCTTTGCTCGAGACAAGAGCGATGAAATGAAAATATAAAATATTTCATTCCTCGAGTGAGAATCAAAGCCACGACCTGTTGGATTAGTGCTCCCTGCTCTGAAAGCACTACATGGCTGCTTGAGACGACGTCGGCGACAAGGGCGTCGTCTGCGGGATGGTCTAGTGCTTGTTTCGCCCACCAGGGGTTCCGTACCAATTTCATGATTGTAGGTTAAATGGGAACCTAGAAAAATGGAAATTTTAAGTTTGTCGTCATACTCATACACTCACTAGTTTTGTATGAAATGGACTATAAATATAAGTTTGGAATGTAAAAATAATGATAAAGAAATTCGACAGTCGTGTAATGACGATAGTGTTACTTTTTTCTTTAACTCCGCTATAAAATTTCTTCCATAGGTACGTCGATAAACACAACCATAATAAAAGTTTATTATATAAGTCAATTTATAACAAGTGATATTTATCAAAACAAAATATAAGTGTATGACGTTACTATTTCTTTGAAGTGCAATATCACTTATTCGATAAGAAATATCTAAGTCTATTACAATTGAACTTCAAATATAGATTATTATCGAGTACAATTTGTAATCGCCCTTTATTTATATCTAATTATTTATAAGATCTATAACTAACTTTTATTTGTGGCTTCGCCTACGTGATTGGAATGCAGAAAAATCATTTTTTTTTAGTCAACGCTTAATAATTAAAAGATATGAGCACTTATGCATCGTTTTTGCTTCATTTCGTATGAAATTGGCCGCGAAATCGACAGACACGAAATGAGAATAATATCTCAGTCTAATGTCTTCATTTCCAAAATACAGATACCAGCACCTGCACACCCATCACTTTTTCCACTGGAGTACCTGTCTAAGTATTCCTTTGTTTGAAGTCGATACTTTCATAGTATAACTATTATCTATTTAGTAGGTATGTAACAGTAATGTATGTATATAAAAAACATTCTTGCATTCTAATGTCATGACAGAGATTATGAATATGTAGATAGATGTGGCATGTCACTTCTTTTCTATAATCTACGAGTATATTCAGGCCGTATTGAGTAATGCCTCAAAAATCCGACAGAAAGTGGGGAACGGAGTGTCTTAACAATAGGCCTCCAGGTTTGCGTACCTTGCTATGTACGGGTTAAAGCGTGAAATAACTGTTTATTCCATACTAATATTATAAAGTTGAAGAGTTGATTTGGTTGAACGTGCTAATCTCGGGAATTGAAAAAATATTTTTGTGTTTAGGAACCATACATTGAGGAACGCTACCTATAGTTTGTCTTGTTAATTCAACTATCAGAGTTAGAGTCACCTCTTGTATTTAGAATGTCATAATTAATGACGGCTTACAAAACTAAAGCTAGTAGATCTAAAGCAACCTAAAAGCTACCTGGTAGTGTGAAATCAAGAGCATTGCGTATGAGGGAAAAAATCTTGCATAATTGGTCCGTCAAAGATTTTATTTTTATAATTTGTAGCTTCATGTCTGTACACTGCAGGGTAGGCAGAAGGAACCTGAGAACCTAGCACAACTAGCACAACCAGCGGTTGGCTGCGTCAACAACGACGGCGACGACGGTATAAAGCTAGAAGTTAAAAAAAGAAATTTCTTTAAACTCTGTCTTCTTGTCTCTTTTTACATAATCCATCAATCATGTTTTTTGTGTTTATTTGTTATTTTTTAATCTGCGGCAAGTGCATTGACAAGGAAAAGGTCCGGACGGCCTCGGCGGTTTGAAAGTAAATGACCTTATAGTATAAGTATACTGTATACGGAATCAATTTTTGTTTTACAATCACTTTGTTTTTTAATTTTAATCCCGTCAGCCAATAAACACGCTAAAGTTTGCATTTGTTTAGCTGTGAGTGATACAACGTGTAGTTTAGAAAAGAAATATCGGTTTTGAGTGGAAATAGAACCAACGACCATTCGACCTTGCGTCACAGTCATTAACCAAACTAATAGTCTAGTTTCGTTTTGAAATGTACTTAGAAAAAGTAAAAGTACTACAACTTTAATTACTCTTTAAGCAACACTGATTAATGTTTCTTTTATAAATTGTGCAGTAGTTTACTAATTAAATTCTTTGCATATATGATGGTTGTAGGCTTGAATCCAAATTGGGGAAATATAAATTGCACACACTAATAAAATAAATCGCGGCGTTGAACTTCGTAACTTAACAACCTAATTTCTCTAAAATATGTAGACGAAAACTGGAGGTACGTGAAGTAAAGAAAATGATTTAATTTAAAGTAAGATAATTGTAGCAAGTACGAAAAGTAAATAACCGAACGATGCAGCCCGACGACCGTAAGCCTAGGCCGTCGAGTCCCGCAGGGGGCGCCCTAGTCGCCGACGACATCCTCTCAAGCCACATAATGCTTGCACTTTCTCAGGGACAGTGTACCCTCTTCCCTCCCCAACCGGTGACGCTGTAAAGGCCAATAGGGCTAAGAGTATTAACTTCAAGCTTGAAAAAAACAGATTGCCTTAACTCTCTGCCTAAAAAAGAGCTGCATTACCCACGCACCGCCTAATTTTCAAGATATAGCATGTTGAGAGGCGGAACTCAATGGCGCGGTACGTCTAACAGAGAGAGTTAGTGAAAATAAATGATAATATATATCTCTCTCTCTCTCTCTCTCTCTCTCTCTCTCTCTCTCTCTCTCTCTCTCTCTCTCTCTCTCTCTCTCTCTCTCTCTCTCTCTCTCTCTCTCTCTCTCTAAATCTTTAGATTAAATTAAAAAAATAATTTAAAGTAGCTATTTTATTATTTGTTTATCCCTGAATAGGGAGCATTTATGAATTGCGGGATAGCAAACTGACGTTACTGCACAAATACATAAAAGTCCGGGACAATTCCTAATTTCCCGGCCATCTGTCTGGCAACTCAAACTCTGCTTCCCACAGAGCGCGGTTTTCAATAACTAATAAGTAGACAGAGTAATGATACTAAAGGAATGTTTTCATGTATTAATACATGTAGGTACATTATATTAGTAGAAGCACGAGAAGCGAAAGCGAAGTCACGGTCGGGGCACTAGTTTTTATATTATGTTTTATTTGAATAGAATGCAGTAGCAAAAGTAGTAATATTAAATATTTTTAATATATCTACATATAATAATTGCGTTTTGAGAATGTCAAGGACAAAAGAGAACGTGTTCTCTAAAGGATAAAGACATATTTTAGTTTGAACGACTAAATTGACGCAATCATTTTATTTATACACAAGTGTGCGACTGCAAACGCGACTTTTGTTGGTTTGATTCCCACTCGCGGGAATAAAATATTTTTTGGAAGCAAAGCGCGACGTTGAGTTACGCCACTCAAAACGCAATGTCTCTAAAATTCGGCGGTGCGTGGGAAACAGAGTGCGGTGGGTAAATGCTGAACAGCGTGAAGCTGAATTTTTGAAGAATCGAAGAAAATTGAAGATATCTAAATATTAATGAATAACAATACACTCTTCCGACTGGGAATCGAACCCACTACCGCCGCATTACAGTCACACGCTTATGCACCTGCGCCACGACGCGACGGCCTCAATAATAATTTTATATGTTTACATGGAGTACGGATTATTTGTAAAATTGTAATCAAAAATCTTGTATTTTCTTCTTGTTATAATTAATACTTTAATATTTAAATAAAATTATTTTGTAAATTTTTATATAAACGTATTGATTTCTGCTTTAGGTAGGTAGGTACTACATAGATAGCTAAATAATTATATTAGTCATTAAGTTCCAATTAACAAAATATTATTATTAGAAACCATTCAATTACTATAAATAAATATACATATATTGATTATAGTTAAAATATTAAGATACATATAATTATTTATTAATTAATCAATTTTAAAATTTCCTCAATCTAAAAATAGTAGCAGAACGCTCAATAAACGTGGTAAACACATGCGCTATCGAACTTCTAGTATAAGGCGACAAGTTAAAAATGTTCACAAAACTTATTCCCATCCTTACAATTATCGACATTTAAATTAAGTTGCATTATAACTACATAAATCTTCTATCTCTCTCTAACGTCAAGTATATTTATATCCGTCTCGCTTTAACAGGGCACAGACAAAAAAAATACAACTGAACTGATTAATGGCCGTGCTTTGACATTTGGACGTATTTCTATTTCAATAAAAGTTGCGATTTCTTTCTTATTTTTATGAATTAAAATTGATATTAAAATGTAGTTTAACATTGTTATAAAGTGAAAAAATATGTCGTGTATGTAATAATTGTACCAAAGATCAAATAAAAAGGAAGCTAGTCAAGTGAATAAACGTATAAGGTGCCCTAAATCTTTTCATCCGTACTTGGTTTATACTTTTTTGTATAATTATTCAGAATATTCGCCTTAATTTAGTTTCTTATACATAAAATACTTTAATGCAGTGTTATATGTAAAATTATTAAGAAATAAAACAGTTTTTAGTGGATATATTAGCTTTAATTAAACTGTTATTAGATGAAAGTTATATACTTTTATAGGCTTGTGGTGTCATAAATTATCTGATTAGTTACTTAGTAGCTGGACCTATATTTAATATTAAACAGATATTTGAAAATAATACTATAAAAAATATAAAATATCTGGATTTTTACAAAAAAATATAAATTTGATAAATTGTTCTAAAATATACTAAATTAAGCCATTTTTTTAAACTAATTGTTTTAAAATTATATGTATAGGTATGGAACATGATAGTGTAGTTTTTTAAAATTTTGCAAGTGATACAATTGAATTAAAATGGTTACAATGAATTCTTCGGAGAAGGCGCAGAAAGCCTGTCAGCAGGGACCTTCTAGGTATGGCTGTTTATTTTATTTATTAATAATATACATATTTATTATACATATAATATGGTCAAATAAATGGTAAATTCGCCTCCAAAAAGTAAATAAATCTTTAATGGGGCTGAGTATATGTGTATATAAAAAAATTCCGCAGTGTATTCTTAGTTTGCCACTACCAAAATTTAAAATATCTGTAAAAAAAATTCTAACAAGTAAAGCATATTACACTGTTCAAGAATATTTAGAGGATAAACAATTATGGAATTAATGTCCATTGAATGTTGGGCAGGATGACGATTCAAAAGTGCTTTTATAGTTTGTTTGAATAAAGAATATTTTGAATTTGAAATGAAAATAACTAAGAGTTGGGTATGTCACACATTCAAAGTACTTATATATGTTAAGATATATGAAATTAATATGTATTGAATGTAAGTATGAAATTCTTTTTAATTACAGTTATTAGTTATTAGTCTATAAAATAATTAAATTACACCATTGATATTGAAAAAAACAAATGTTGAGGTTCTTGCCGGCTCGTCTTTGCAGATTTGGTAGTAATTTTTTTTGTACTTTCATTTGATGATTCAAAAGTGCCAATCTAATAATTGAATTTATTAGAGATAACTCTGTTTGCAGGTACTGTGGGTTACATCTAAATTATTAACATAGTGTAATATAGCTTATAGCCTTTCTCCATAAATAGATTATTCAACTTCAACCAGCACTTCTTGAAATTATTGTGTTCAACCAAATAAGTATAAATAGGATAAAACCATTGCATACAAAAATAAAAAAATATCTTTTTTTCTTAACTATTGTTTGATCAACCATAGTAGCTATGAGCAGATGAGAAAATGGCAACAAAAAATAGAAGTCAAATAATTTTATTAAAAATTTAAAATGATGATTTTATTCCCACAAGAGGAAATGTAAAGTTGTATATTTTGTTGCTCTGAACAAGGTGTGGTGTTGGATTCCACCACTCAACATGCAATGCCTCTAGAATTCGGTGAAAAGTGGCAAAAGGACGAGTCCTAATAAGAATGGAGTGTCTGATACTAGGATTCCAGGTTTCCTCTGTCTACCCTGCTATGTGTGAGACACAACATGAAGCTAAAAAAAATGTATAAAAATTTTAAAGCTAAGAAGAAGGTTCTTTTGTTTACCATCCAAAAACTTATTGCCAATTAAGTCAAGTTGCAACAAATGGGTTGAAATACCACTGTGCTCAAATTTCTATATTAAAATTAAATACCATAAACACATACCAAATCAATCCAATCCTAATACAGATGCAACAAAAAACCTACCAGACTGGACCTACCTGTTGAGTGGTGGAACTTAACAACGCATTATTTCTTACCAGGCCAAAGAACAAAATATTAAAATAATATTTTATTTTTTAAAGGGATGCAACAAAAAGCACAAAAGATGAAAAAGACAAAGAAAAAGACAAGAAGGACAAAGATAACATGATAACTAACCTACCGCCGAGTGTTCAAGCGCTAATATCTACGATACCTTCGCCCGAGGAATCTCCCAATTTTTTAGTTTATAAAAAGGTAAGAGTAAGATCGAAGTAAGATAGAAGGTAGAAGTAAGATATGGGCATAAAGAGTGCCTAAAGAAGTAGCCTGTCCCCATCCCAGCATAGTATGGGCACCACAGGGTTTTTCTATTTTTTTTTACTATAAAAAAAGACTAAGATTTTAACATTTTGAATTTTTTTATATCCCCACATATTTTTTTTATTTCAGATGGAAGCTATAATAGAAAAAATGCAAGATGAGAACACTGGTGTGCCAGTTCGCACAGTCAAGAGCTTCATGACGAAAATACCATCGGTAAGTTGAAGTATATAAAAACTAGCTTTTGCCTGCGGCTCCGCTTGCATTGTCAAACAGGAATAACTAAGATTTATGCATGACACATTCTAAGGTCAGGTAATTCTGACGGCAGGTACACGACGGTCTCAGAGTGGTGTCCGTTCTGAATTTAGCTGTAGACAGCTGCGCAGATTTTGTCTTAGGATTTTTCTTACTTTCGATAATTTTCTTCGCGAGCGCGAGTGGATAGTGCGCAAAAGCTGAGAAAGCCTAACTTCAGGGCGGCCACCATAAGTCGACCGTGCTGTACACTAGGTTTTGTTATTCTTAGCATAGGTGGACGCTGGGAACGGAGTCATGCTAAAATTGGACGGTTCATGGGGCACAATCTTAACACTATGTTCCAACCTTGCTTCTTGCTGGATACAGCGTGAAGTTAAAGAAATAAATAACATAATACTCAAATCTAGTTTTATCAGCTGTAAGATATTTTAAATCTAAAGCAACCGTTCCTTCCCAGGTGTTCACAGGTTCAGATCTAATATCGTGGTTGACGAGACACTTGAACTTAGAAGAAAATTGGGAAGCATTGCATTTAGCACATTTACTTGCGGCCCACGGTTATTTATTTCCCATTGATGATCATTGTTTGACCGTCAAGAATGATAATACTTATTATAGGTAAGTTAATATTCTTTATTCAAATAGAACATTGTAAACCATTTTGAAATTCGTGAATGAACATACATAAAAGCTACCACTGGCTCGGAAGTTCTGCTGTCTAGAGTAATCTTGTAATTATATTTACTAAAAAAATGGGCATTTTTTTCCAATTTCTGTTGAATTTTTTTGTGTTTAGTGGGATATATATATATAGATAAATCCACAATATTAAATCCGTGTAGGTACTTATATCTACCGATTATTTAGTTTATAAATAGTTGGAAATAGAATGAGAAAGAGATGAGTGGTGTTTTTTTATAGGAAGTCAAGTTATTTGTTGACATAGTGAAAAAAAAAAGTCTTGGAAAATTTAAATATTAAATATATTATTCCCCCGATTGGGAATCGATCCCACAATCGTCACGCTTACAGTCACACTACAGCCTCTAAAACATGATTTTTTTAAATATTTTCTTTTGTTAATAACAGGTTTCAAACACCGTACTTTTGGCCGTCGAATCAATGGGAGCCGGAAAATACCGATTATGGTATGTATTAATTTACTAAAGGCCCGCCCGCGGCTTTGCCCGCTTTCACCTATCGTTATATTATAACGAAATTATACAATTGTTTATATACATTGTAGTCTGCGTTATTCTGATGTAAAGATTTATCTGAATACGTTCAGTAGTTTTTGCGTGAGAGATGACCAAACATCTATTATCATAAACTTTCATATTTATTATATTTATATTAAATGTTATTAGTAGGATAATACATTTTCTACTCTCTTTATAAAATTTTAACACTAAAAAGTAGGGGACGTCGTGGCGCGGCGGCACAGCGTCTATGTATAAACACAATGAATTATTTCCCCGCTCTAATAACAAGACAAAGCGTCGTGTTGAGTTTCGGATGGTCTGCCTTAACACTAATTTCCTCCTGCTTACCTTCATCAAGATAGGGTCCTACACACCCTACACACACACAAACATACTTCATGTAATACTTTAATAGTAATAAATGAAGACATGACTGGAAGAAGGTGATATGTCGCATTTTTGGATTTTCGCTGTTCTGTGCATGAATGATGGTGTTATGTGCCTACAAAGAGGCCTTCACTACTTGATCAATTTTTTTACATCAGTTCTCGAAGCTTTGAACTCCATTGTCTTGAAATTAGAATTTTGCGTCTATTCATGTCTGTTGCAATGTTCAATTGTTCCTCAATTTGAACATTATCAGAAATATATATTAATCTTAGTTTTCTTCTCCATTTACACAATTTCAATTCACTTTTAATAAATATTACAGTCGATTTATCAAATTTTATATTAAATTTTCTCAATTTAACAGCCGATTTACTCTAGTTCACAGGCGTTTCACTCTAGTTTCTTCAATTTTACAGCTGTTTACCTCTGCAAAAGGACAATGCAGAACAAAGCAAGGCTAGAATTAGCTGATTATGAAGCAGAATCCTTAGCGAGACTCCAAAAGATGTTCAGCCGTAAATGGGAGTTTATTTTCATGCAGGCTGAAGCTCAGAGCAAGGTATGTGATTATGTGTAAAGTGGTGATAAATGGCCGCAAATAAATTTTTAGTAATGTTTTTAGTATGATTGTGATTTGAAAGTTGAAATGAGGTAATACTAAATAGAGACAGTGCCAAGATAAAACGCAGTGTTTAGTTTCGCCACACAACAAGCTATGTCTCAAAAATTCTGGGTGCGTGAGGAACTGATTGTCTTAGGCATATATGAGATGCAACTGGACGCTAAAAAATGCCTCATCACTTAAAGTGCTCATCACTCAAAGTGTGAAACTGGACCCTACTACTAAGACTTCGCTGTCTGTCTGTCTGTCCATCTGTTACCATGTTGTATCTCAAAAACCGTGATAGTTAGACTGTTGAAATTTTTACAGATTATATATTTCTATTGCCATTATAACAACAGATACTAAAAAGAGGATAAAATATTTACAATACTACTAATAAATACAACAAACATGATGTTGCCTTTTTATAGCAGGTAGCTACGCAACCCTTTGTACGCGAGTCCGACTCACATTTAGCCTTGAAACAAAGTAATATTAAAAGGAGCGTAATGTATAATCATGTGTGAGTCGTTCGATACCCATATGTGGGGAATTATTAATTATATTTAAATTGCCCAGTAGAGAATTCCGTCACTCGACAGGCAGTGTGTGGGAAACGAAATGACTTAACCTTATGTTCCTTCTGCCGTCTGCTACACGCGGCGTATAGCCAAAAAGAAACTAATACTTTTTTATAATTCTAACAGGTGGACAAAAAACGTGATAAACTAGAAAGGAAAGTATTAGACAGTCAAGAAAGGGCATTCTGGGATGTACACAGACCGATGGTAAGATAAATAAAATTATGAGTTAAAATAATGAGAATGGCACTACGTTATTGCCTCCTAATTGCCTACGATATTGCTATACATTTGGATTGATGTTCTTAATTTCACAAAGATATTAAAAATATTTGGAAAGTAATAAAATTATTCAAAAACATTATAAATATAATTTATCCTTACCTGTTACCCGATGTCCGTCACCCATTATCATCTGTTTATCGTTAATCATCGTCCGTCACCCGTTCAGGTACCTATCTTCCGTTTTTCTTTTTCACCCATTATCCATCATCAGTTTTATCTGTTATCCGTGTTTCGTATCCCGTCGCCAGTCACTGGTTATCAATCTTTCGCCTTCCGCCGTCGATCACCCTTTAAATACCCATCTTCCCTTACCCGTCATTCATCATCAGTTTCACGTGTTATCTTTTTTTAGTTTCCTGTTATACGTCATCCATCATCAGTTTCACCTGTTCTTTCGTTTGAATTTGAATTTGTTTCCCATTATCCGTCATCCGTCTTCCGATACCCAATGTCCGTCATCTGTCATTCTGCAACCAATATCCGTCTACCGTTATTCGTTGTACGTCCGTCGTGATGCACTAGTAAAAAAATATTTATAAGTCATATTATACAAAAATAACAAACTAACTAACAAACGAAACGAACATTTTTTTAATATTTATTAATTATTCTTTTAGCCTGGCTGCGTAAATACAACCGAAATGGACCCAAAAAAATTGTCAAGAATAAACGCAATGAAATCAAAAAGACTAAAGCAAAGACAAGAATTAATTTTGCAACATAATCTAAAGGTATTTTTTTTATTTAATGTGGTCTTTTTAGTTTTAGGGTAGGCAAAGGAACTTAGTGTCAGGGCACTCCGTGAACTGTTTTGAGTTTGTTTTTTTATTGGGTGTTGGAATTGTGGAACTTAAGATCGCGCTTTGTTGTATTACATGAGGACATTATATTTTATTTAGTAGTAATAATAATATGTTTTCTTTGGAATAAAAAATTGCAGTAATACTAAAAAAAAAATTAGTCTTAGTCTAATTTTTGAATTTGAAATATTGCTTTTCTTTCTAGAACAATCCGATAGTAACAATAACTAACGCGCAAGAGAGTGAAGAGGCCATACAGAAGAATGCGGAGAAATCTAACGAAAGCAATGTAAAAGAAAATGGTAAGGGACAGTTTTAATTGGGGTTTCAAAACCAGCTTCGTTTCAAACTGTATTCTGCATATTCAGGGTAGAGGGAACTTAGTGCTAGTTAGTTTATTTACATATTTATAAATATTCCTTTCCTAATGATCAATATTTAATAAAAAAACACATTTTACTTTTCATTATTCAAAATAGAAAAAAATATATTTCTAAATATAATTTGTATGATTATTTTTCGAGTAGCATTTTAATTCGTACATTAAATAAATAAAAAATAAATTAATATAAGTATAAAAAATATATATATATTTTTTAAATTATTTAAGTCAAATTATTTCCAGGGGAGACCTCCCAACAATCCGAAACTATAGAAAACAATGAGAAATCAATAGACGAACAAATCGAGGCCGCTAAAAGGCAACTTGCCATATTAAAGGCGAGACTGGAAAGAAGGAACGTCAAAGTGAGCAAAGTTGCTGAAATGTAAGCGTCCGCTTCAACTTATTGTTATATTATAGCCGAATTATATAGTATCAGCTTCACGCTGTATCCCGCACACAGCTGGGTAGGCAGAGGGAACCTATTGTTAAGACACTCCGTTCCAGAGTTTCCGCCGATTTCTGGAGGCATTGTGTGTTGACGGGCGGTACTCAACGCCGCGATTTACTTCAACACCAGAGCAAAGAAATGGAAATATAAATTTAAACAAATATTTCACTTTTTTTAATGGAGAACGAACCCACAATCAGTCACACTTTGTGCCTCTGCGCCACGCCTGGCCTCAAATTATATAGTAATTCAGTAGTTTTTGTAAAAGTGCAACAAATATCCTTCTTCACAAACTTTTTGTTTTAAATATTAGTAGCATAGTAAGGTAGATATGGATCTAGAAAGAAGACACTCCGTTAATCGGTTTTTAATCTATTTTATAAGTATCAAGTGTAGGTCAGAGTTTTACGCTGTGCTTTTGTTTTAATATAGGGACATGATTTTTTGTCCTGAGTGGGACAAAAACATACTGACAGATCTCAGATAACAAAATAGAAATAATAATGATGATGATGGGGGTTCGATTCCCACTTGGGGGAATGATTTTTTTTATTTCTCTGCTCTGGTCAGACACTGCGGCGTGGGGAACGGAGTGTCGTTAACACTTTTGTTTCGTATTCTATTTAACTTCACGCTCTATCCTGCAGGATACAGCGTGAAGTTAAATAAGTAAAAGACCGATTTTACATGGTTTTCACATGAATTGATCATTGTTTCCCAGGTTCATATCCTACTGCTCGCAGTATGCGGAGTACGACGCGTTCCTGACGCCCCCTGAGTGGCCCAACCCCTGGATAAGTGACACCACCGAGCTGTGGGACCAGGAGAGACAGTGGTTTGTATGGGGATTTTTAACCTGTTTTCGTTATTAATCGGTTGCTATTAGAAGTTACATTTTTTACCTTCACTTTTTCTATCTGCTTTCCTTACCTCTGCCTATCCTGCTATATGCGGGATGCAATGCAAAAAAAAATTGTTTTTTTTGCAGTAAAGAGCCTTTGCCCCTCCGTCGTGTAAGACGCTGGTCGTTCGGTCTCCGAGAACTTCTCCGTGATCCTCCCGGACGAGAGCATTTCGCCAAGTTCCTGAGTAAAGAATTTAGTGGTGAGAATTTGAAGTAAGTGTGGGCTTGGTTTATTAATATGTCTATAGTGTACAATACAGTCTCGGAGTGGTGGCCGCCCTGAAATTGGCTGAAGATGGCTGTGCACGTTTGATTTTAGTCAGTCAGTTCATTATTTAATTCGTTTGCAAGCTATGATGTCAGTTGTGACAATGTAACTCCCAGTCGGATGAATCGATTTTGATTTAGTTTTTTTTGTTTGAAACCTTTCAACTTAATCGAGAGTTTTTTAGCCGTGATTCGAGAAAATAAGATTAATCTTTTAAATACTATCAGCGTTTTTAATTATCAATTGTTTATTTTTTTTCTCCATGTACAGATTCTGGCTGGCCGTCCAGGAATTGAAAGCGCTACCCATACGTCGCGTCTCTTCCCGAGCCAAGGAGATATGGAAGGAGTTCCTCGCCGCTGATGCTCCTTCGCCCGTCAACATTGATGCTGCCAGCAGGTGAGAGAGAGTGAGATAGAGTGTATGTGAGTGTGTATTTACATATATGTGCTTGTAAGAGAAAAATATTCTATATATTTGCGTGCGAATGAACCTGTGGGTGCGTGAGAGAGAAGGAGGGAAAGAGATACTATGTGTGTGTGTGGGGAATTATGTATGTGTATGTGCAAGGAAGAGAGACATATACTAGATATTGCTTTGCATTTTGCAAATCAATATATCTCCTATGGGTCTATAACTACGATCGCTGTGTAAATAGAGGCCGAGGTGGCCCAGTGGCACAGTGTATATCTATCTGTAAACACGACACGTGTGAGTTCGATTACTACTTGATGAATTAACATTTCTTCACTTTGTTAATGGAAAACAACAAGATGAACGCGGCATTGAATTCCGCCATTAAACAAACGCGATGTCCAACAAATGCTTGGTCAATGGAGTGTTTCAACACTAGGATTCCTCTGCCTGCCTGGCTGTATGTGGGATAAAGCGTGAAGCTAAAGAAAAATACTACTGAATGAGGGACTGTATGCTTGAGGAAATAAAAATACCAGGGTACCCTGCTATAAAGATTAATATGTATATTTTTTGCAGAGAACTTACGCGGGTGAAGGTGGAGTCTGGTACGGCCGACAGATACTGTTTTGATCAAGCTCAGGTGTTTATATATTTTTCTTATTAATTATATATATAAATTAAAAAGTTGATTATTATTAAATGTTGCTATCAAATATTTTGTTTCTTTTTGCACCAATTAAGTAATTGAGGAATTTAAACAGTGTGAAATTAAATTATTACAAACATAATTTTCAGGCTCACGTCTATCACCTGATGAAATCTGACAGTTATTCGAGATATTTACGATCAGAAATGTATAAGGACTATCTGAATGGATCTAAGAAGAAGGTAATTAAATTTCTTTTGTTCATACTAAACTTATCTATATATATAAAATCGAAAGGTCACTCACTCATCACGAAATCTCAGAAACTACAAGTACTAGGAATCTTAAATTTTGCATAGGAGTTATTTATAGGATGTAGGTGCTCGCTAAGACGGGAATTTGCAATATTTGATTTCTAAGGGGTTGTTTTTGGGGTCGAAAGTTTGTATGAAACTTCGTTACTAGAAATGCTAGAAGTCTCAAATTTTGCATAGACGTTAGTGACGTCTATGCAAAATTACGTACGTTAATGACGTAGCCATGGAGACAGAAAATAATAATAACATTGTTCACGCGGGTGAAACCGCGAGCGGGGCGCTAGTATTATATATGTTTATAATAAACCTTAAGGCCATTCTATCGCAGAGGGGGAGTGTCTGAGTATAGACGACGTGTCTGTGGGTTGGATTTCCATATGGAAATAAGTTAATATCACTCAATTCATCACGAAATCTGAGACATTGTGTGTTAAGTTCCGCGGCTCAACACGCAATGTCTCAAATTTGGACGGGAAATGGAGAATAGAGTATCTTAACACTAGGTTTCTTCTGCCTACCCAATGTAATAAATATAACAATATTTTTTACAGACTTCAGTAAAAGGGATTCGTTCAATCGTATCATTCACTGGACGTAAAGAAACTTCGGCAAATTAAAAAATAAAAAAATACTTGTTTAAACATGTTTATAGAAGTTTAAAGTTTGATCTCTTTGGTGTAAGGAAATTTAAAACAAAATGACAAAAAAAAACAGTTTTTTTTTGAAAAAAGTTGATGTTTGAGAAAACTGTTATACTTAATGTATATTTAGTTTTTAAAAAATAATATGTTTTCTTTGTTTTTATTGAATCGATATGTATAATTTAAAAAAAAAACAGGAATAATGAAGCCATATCCTAATAATAAGTAATAAATTTTTCCTCGAAAATATTAAAAAAACATTTTTTTAAATTAGTTTTTAAAAATCGAAGCCAAAGGTTATTTTTGTCCACAAAATTCAAAAGACTGTCCGTTGATATACTGCCTGATTTTTTTATTATTTTTTTTGTTAAAGAAAAAAATGTATATAAAAGTTTTTTTAGATTGTAGACAATACTTTCTTAAATGTAAGTACTTAAAAATTACATATAACATTAAGTTATGAAATATATGTGGGAATGGTGAAAGAAGAAAAATCACAATTAATAATATTTTTCTTTATTTAATTTATCTAGCTATTTTACTTTTAATTCATATATACCTATAATTAATATTACATTAACAAAAAGATATGATTTTTTTGTAATGTTTTTTTATTATCTTCAGTTTAATGTATATATCGTCTTATTATTATGTAAGTAATATGTAAATTGATTAAACAGTTATATAATTTCATCTTTAAAGAGGCTATTGTGGCAATTGTTAATTTTAATTTCAATGAAAAAAAAATGTTTCTAATTTCTTTAAGCAATTTTTTAAATTTTCACTAAACCATGGATAGTTATGAGATATTACAAGTTACGAGACAATCCTACTAATATTTATTATAAATCTGAAAATTTGTGAGGTTGTATGTTTGTTCAATTTTCACGAAAAAACTACTGAACGGCTTTAGATGACACTTGATAGAAGATTATACATCGGAATATCATATAGGCCATCATTAATGTACACATTTTGCATAATTTAGTTTAATGACATAAGAATAAGCTGAAGTGGGCGAAACAGCGTGTAAATCTATTATATGTACAATCTGATTTAATTTCTAAGTCTTCTAGCTTTGAAGAATTTCTTATAGTTATTTATATACAATACGGTCTCGGAGTTGTATCCGCTTAGAAGCTAGCTGTAGATGTTGTTAGGCTGCGGATGTTCTGTGAAGATTTTAGGATTTTTTATTATTTTTCATTATGTTCTTTCCTACCGCAAGTGTACAATACGCAAAAATTCAGAAAATCTAACTTCAGAGTGGCCAAAACTTGTCCAACGTACTATATGTCGCCATGACATATTTTTTTTAACTAACCCACCAATTTCGTTTTAATATTTTAACTAAGTTTTTTTTATTATTTAGAATTAAAGTAAATAGTTATAATATAAATAAGTATAATGATTTTATACTAAAATTCATGTAATAATTTTATTTTTAATTCATTCATGTATAAAATCATTTTTAAAGAAAATATTGCTATTTATTTGGATGTAATTATGATTTTTTTTAAATAGAATAGACTATACAAAGCCTGTTTGAAAATGAAAAGAAAAGTATATATATTTTTTTAACTATTGCTCTTTTTTGTATTTTTTTTGTAAATCATCATTATTTGTATTTTTGTCCTTTAACAATACTCTTGAATGTTCTTTAGGTATTTAGTAAAAAGGTCGATATTATGGAAAATATGGAAAAATACTTTTTTTGTCTTGACATTATTTAACTTAAATTTAAAAACAAAGCACTTTTTTCTATAATATCGACTTAAAATTATACTAGTCGTTAAGAATCTTCCATGTTAGGTTTAAATATGTGTATATTTATATATATAAAAAAATGTTACAATTACAGAGTTGTAAAGTTAGCACGATGGTTGTAGGTTTAATTCTCACTCAGGAAGAATGATAATATACACTCTAGGACTAAGTGCAGCGTAGAGTTCTGCCATTTAATAAGCAATGTCTCGAATTCAGGTGAAAAATGCAGAAGGAAGATTTCTCGTAAAATAAAAATATTGTTATTACGTTATGACCACATCCGGTCCGGTTAAAGCCAAAAGAATTAAGACTGTACATTTTTTTTGCTCTCCGATTTTTGATTAATATCAATTTCTCTATAGAAAGAAAGAAAAAATCTTTAATTTTCTAGAAAATAATAATATTTGTGTAATAAAATAATATTAAATGTTTTATTAGTAAATTAAGGAATAGAAGTGTTATTTAGTTTCTTTTTTCAAGAATCAGACTTGATTTTTTTTCTGAATTGGTTTTAGTTTTTGATAAATTATCAAAAAATACTTATTTAGTATTTGATCTTACATATTACATAGATGGTTTTTTTCTTACATTTTTAAATCAATCGTGGCTTTTACATAAAATATCATCAAAATATTGTTTATAAAAACGTTTGTAATATTATTTATCGTAATGGGTTTTTTAGTCTTTATTAATGTAGTTATTGCATGTATTTTTTCTAGATCTAGAGGATCACCGATTGATTAATGACCGTCAATATGGCTTTCGCCATGGTCGCTCAACCGGTGATCTTCTGGTTTACCTAACCCACCATTGGGCTACGGCTATCGAAAGCAAGGGAGAGGGCCTGGCAGTTAGTTTGGACATGGCGGATGCCTTTGATCGAGTGTGGCATGGGGCGCTCCTTGCTAAACTTCCATCCTATGGGCTTTCCGAGAATTTATGCAGGTGGATCGCCAGCTTTCTCACTGGGCGCAGCATCAAGGTCGCTGTCTACGGTTTTTGCTCTAATCAAATGCCCGTGAACGCAGGCGTTCCCCAAGGCTGCGTGCTGTCCCCCACGCTGTTTCTTCTGCATATCAATGACATGCTGAAGGATTCTAGCATTCATTGCTATGCAGATGATAGCACGGTGGACGCTGTTTACTCCGGCCGCGCAAATCTTTCTCGGGAAAACGCAGAACAGTGCCGAAATAAACTTGTGTCTTCTGTTGAGGCATCCCTCGAGAATGTCTCTTCATGGGGTGAAAAGAACCTGGTCCAATTTAACCCCCTGAAGACACAAGTTTGCGCGTTAACCACAAAAAAACCCCTTTTATCGTATCGCCAGTCTTTCAGAACACTCCCCTTTCAGCCGCGCCCAGTATCAGCATATTGGGCCTTAATGTTTCGAGTGACTGTCAGTATCGCGATCATCTGGAAAGCAAGGCCAAGTTGGCCTCGAAGAAACTGGGGGTCATAAATAGAGCGAGACGGTACTTCACGCCAAAACACCGATTGGCCCTATATAGGGCCCAGGTTCAGCCACACATGGAGTACTGTTCTCATCTCTAGGCTGGTGCACCCCAGTATCAGCTTGACCCATTTGATCGCATACAACGTAGAGCTGTTCGAATCATTAAGGACCCAGTAAGCTGTGAAAGGCTTGACACTTTGGCTCTGCGTAGAGACGTCTCCTCGCTGTGCGTTCTCTATCGCATTTATCATGGTGAGTGTTCTGAAGAACTATTTGACCTGTTACCTGCCGCCGAATTTTCTAACCGCACAGCACGTCACAAACTTAAATACCACCCACACCATCAGGATACGTGGCACTCCACTACTGTGCGGTTTCGTAGAAATTTCCTTCCACGCGCCACCGAACTGTGGAACGGTCTACCCGCGGCAGTGTTTCCAGGTTGGTACGATATGGGTACCTTTAAAAAGCGCCTCTATCTCCACCTCAAAGGCCGGCAACGCACCTGTAGCTCCTCTGGTGCTGCACCGGGTCGTGGGCGGTTAGGTGACCCTAACGCTCGTTTTTTTTTTTTTTGTCGCTGGGAAATACATTTACGCAGACCGCCCATACGGAAGGCGAGCCTTACGGATGAGCGGTACTGTGGGACTCATCGGTAAAACCGATCCTACCCACTAAAACCCAGCGGAAACCCTCTCCACCAAAATGAGACGCCGCAGGATCGCTCGCGCATGCTACTACGACGCCTCGGTGGAAGGCCTTGCAGGCCATCGTCGCTTTCTGGGTGCCCTGGGGTTTCTCCTAGGGCATCCGCAGCCTTGATAACCTGCAGGAAGATCACCCTGACCCTCCCGCGGTAACTCCTCTAGGGTAGGGGGAATAGAAGATGCGCATACCGCCTTCTTCTACCCCCTGGCCTACGGCGGCGGAGCGAATCTGCGTTCGAGCTGGACTCGCGCACCCGCTCCGCGGCCTCCTTCAATGCGATTACTGATTCGCAGAAGCAGACCATTGCAGACCAGCTCCTCTCACAGTCCAGCATAGCCCCTACCACACTGGCCAGTGAGAGGTCCCTCCCCACTACCGCCATCAAGGCATGGCGTTGTGGGGCCCAAGCGGGGCATTCAGCCAGTGTGTGATGCGCCGAATCCACGGAGGCATCACACTCATGGCACACCGGCGACATCTCCCGACGTGCAACCTGATGCACGTACTTACCGAAACAACCGTGCCCCGTCAGAACCTGCACCAGTCTGAACGTCAGAACACCAAACCTCCTTTTAACCCAGCGATCCAAGTGTGGGCGAACTGCCTCCCCTGTCGCTAGGCCTGCCGCCGGAGACCCCAGGTCCCCCCTCCATCGCCGGATCAGGGCTTCATCCGCTCTCCTCCTGATCCGTGCGACATCCTCACACGATGGTTGTACGCCCCGCGATCGCTCGCTTGTGCGGAAAGCATGAACTCTGGCAAGCACTTCCGCCTGTAATTCCCAAGGCGGATCGCTCGCCAAGAGAGTTGCCGCCGTCCAGGACACCGTACGGTACCCCCGAATTGCTCTCACCGCTATGAGACGCTGCGCTTTCCGCAATTGGGTCTTATTGCGAACGGTGAAACGCTCGTTTGCCTTGTCCTTTAACAATAAAAAAAATATATATATATTTTTCTTTTCCTTTTTTAAAAATGAAAAGCAATTTAAAGAACAAAAAAGTTAACTCACTTTCTATTTACTTAAGTAAAATTTTTACAGTAATTTTTCAACTTTATCTCAAGAAAACCAAATAAATTAATTATAATTAACCTTACTATTATTTTTTTCTACATTTAAAAGTAAGCACAAAATATAGAAAGAAACTGAAAAAAAAATATTCCTAACACAATTTTTGTCTATTGTTAAAAAAATTATTACTAACAAAATGTTATTTTTTTCTACATATAGACATAGATTATGTAATTCCAAAATGCATTTAAATTTTTAATTTTTAATATCTAAAATAGTACTAATGTTGTGTATCTGTATGTAATTGTCAAATTACTATTCTTTCTGTGTCAATAAAAGAATATGGTAACATTTATACATATGTAGTATGTATAGATTTTGTTTATATATATTAGATAAATTTGTTTTCGGTTTATTTATTAAAGATGCGTATGTAATTAAGAAAAATAAGAATTATGATTTTTGTTTTCGTTACATAATTTATTTAACGAACTAATCACTAATCATATCTTGAGTTCCACACTCATTGTAATGACGTTTAATGACAAAATAACCGGACAAGTGCGGGTCGGACTCGCCCACCGAGGGTTCCGTATCAATGTTACGGTTGTAGGTAAACAAGAAAGTACGACTTGTAAAACTTGACAAACTTAAGTTTGTAATATTTTATTTGTAATAGTTTTGTCTATATACTTACAGATTATATATTTCAATTTTTATTTTATTTGTACTGTCAGTTCTCTCTACTTGCCAAATTTAAATTTTAGGTTGACGGGAAGTGCTCTGTAGATTTTGAATATATTTGAATTTTATTCAAAATGTGACAAAAACGCTGCGAAAACAGTAACAGTGAATATATAACAAAATATTCTGTGAATATTTCAAGTGTCTGTTGTTATCAATATCGAGCAAAAAATCACATTTATTCAAATTCAACTTCAAAATATTATTTATTCAAGTAGACTATTATAAGCCTTTGAATCGTCGAATGAACATATGAACAAAAAAGCTACCACCGGTTCTGAAGGCAGTTCTGCTGAGAAGAGCCGGCAAGAAACTCAACACTTGCTCTTTTCAAAGTCAATGGTATAATTTAATTATTACATTAGCTGGCAGCTATCCTGCATGGGAGTCCTGTTGTATGGGAGTCCTCTTAATATATTTATTATATTCTGTTTTTTAGTATTTGTTGTTATAGCGGCATTAGAAATATATAATCTGTGAACAACTCTCTGTCACGGTTCATGAGAAAGCGTGGTGACAGACGGTAAGAACTAATAGTAATAGAGTCCGTTTTCGTTATAAGTTAAGAACTGAACGGAACTCCATTTTGCCCTTTGAGTACGGAACCCTAAGAAAAAGTAATGTTTTATCATATATATCTAATCAATCATAAAAATTAAATATCTATGTAGGACTTACTGTTCAACATGGAACATATTAATTTTCATATTCACGCTGCATAATCAGCTTCACCCTGAGTCCCGCGCACTGCAGGGTAGACAGAGGGAATCTAGTGTTAATTTTCATATTAAATTTGTCATTTAAATTTTGTCATTGATATAATAATTATTTTTAAATATATTTATTATTATTATAATCTGTCAGTGTCAATAAGTTTTATATATATATAATGTATGTCATTTCTCTTTATGAGTACAGATTTGATGCCCGTTTAGTGTAATTTATAATGTTATAAAATATATTGACATTAACTATTTAGATTGTGTCATAGTTATGTGTATAGAGATTAGTTGTACCAAAGCGTAAATAAATTATTTTAAAATTCTTCGTGTTATTTTTTTTGTTGACTGTAACCTGTACCCTTTTGTTGTATGTAGAATATTTCGAGAGATCTAATTATATACATATTTTCATTTCGTCTGTAGACTTATTACTCATTCTCATGTTATAAAGAGAAAAAAAATATAAAACTTGAAGAACTCGTAGCAGTTGTGGCACAATGACAAAGGGTGTGACTGTGTGACTATAAACGTAACGGTTGTGGGTTCGATTCACACTCGGGGTAATGAATTGTTTACATTTTTCATGTCCTCGCTCTGTTAACAAGACAAAGCGCGGCGTTGAATTCTGCCAACCAACACTTAATTTAAGTGGGAACGCATGGTTTAAGACTAGATTTCCTCTGCTTTTGCAAAAATTATTAAAAAAGCAAACAATTCGTACAACAAAATTGTATTAAAAATTAAAACTCATATTTACATGTAAATTTGAAAAGAAATCGAAATCGGACTTTAAAAGTACAAGATGATAAATCTGTAGTCTATAGATATTATATTTATTTTTTGAGCTCCATACAGTCGTCGCGTAGGGCCCACAACTTACCTCAATTTTTATATAATTTGAATTTAAAAATTTAAAGTTAATTATATTAAATTATATTTTTCATGTAATGACGCGTGCGATATGTCAAGTAAGTATATAAATATTGTAAGAATATTTAAAATAATAGCAACTGAGCTAATATTGTAATTTGTATGTAATATAACATTTAGGTAATAACATAATGAAGACTTTATGGAAAAGTTTCAAAAATAACATTTGATTGTTTTAATTGGATGGAATTATTATTTTTATGTTATTTTCATTTTCCAGGTCAGGTAAGACAAGACTCGGCATTGAGTTTTACCACTGAACACGCAGTGTCTTGAAAGTTGTGCGTAGGGGACGGAGTATCTTGACACCCTCTACCTACCCTGGTATATACGCACTACAGCGTGCAAAAAAGTAAAAGGTAGCAATTTTAATATTATTTCAATTTCCCCACTCGGTGTTCTATCACTGTTTTCATTTAAACACATTTTAGACAGAGACCACCGATTGTTAAGACACATGGTTCATTGCTTTCCTCCTGAACTCGAGACATCGCGCATGGGCGTATCTAGAGATATTTTGGTTGAACTTCAGCTTTAATAGGGGTCTGAGTTTAAGGTCTGTTCGTGTAAAAATTTTCCTATTTTCCAGAATAAGATGTTTGTTAGAATAATTTCTGGAATGGTCCAAAGACTATAATGGGATGGGCACGGGCCTCCCGGCTCCCTATTCAAACGCTTATAATATCGAGTGGTGGAAGGCGGAGTTCAACGCTATGCCTGTCTCATGGGCATAAAAAGCGGTGAGCTTGGTAGCCCATTGCTACACCAAAGGCAGTCTGGTACGTGATGCAGAATTTTCCTAAAAAGTTAAAGCTATGTAAAAATCTCCTTACCCAAAAAAATCTCTTAATACAAGTTTGTTTTTTTGTACATTGCATTTTACTAATTTAAAGTTGAAATTTTTTGTCACGCATAATTAGAATAAATTGAACAATAGCTCGTGTGAAGATTTTAATTTCTTACATTAAACGTTAACTTAACTTCAATAGGATGATCATTGCTTTTAATTACCAAGTTACGTTATAATATTTTTTTGCCTGTGGGATCCTGGAAACCTACTATAAAGACATTAAGGTAACGTTCCCATTAACATATTATCGATTCCTACTTTACGCCGAATTCTGAAGGCATCGCGTGATGAGTGACGGAACTCAACGCCGCGCTTTGCCTCGTCACCAGAACGACGTAATGAAAATATTAAATATTTCATTCCCCCAAGTGGGTAACGATCGTTCAATTATAAATAAATAATATGAGACACATACGAGTACATACTTATGTATTACAAAGTGATATATTATAATATTCTATTAAACACCATACTTTGACGTAATAATAAACAAAATTGAAATAATATTAACTTATAATTAAGCAGACGCCGTGACGTAGGAAATTGAGACGTGTCTTATATGTATTGGTTGATGGCCTCGTGGGGCGTGTCTAGGCAAAGTTTCCAGGGTGAGCCTGGCCTCCAGTGGTTACTTGAAATCAATTATCCTCCTTTACATTTACAAAGTTGACAAGCATTTTAAGTAGTACTTTAGTAAGTATTCAGTTGACAAGCAATCTTTTATTATATTTTTTTCAGCTCACTGTTATATCTCGCATATAGTATGGTAGGCAGAGGGAACCTAGTGCTAAGGCACATCGTTCCCCACTTGCCGAATTTTGGGGCATACGGCATAGGCATAAAAATTCTGAGGTACCAGACTATTGTGGGGTGGGACCACCCGGCTTCTCTTTTTTCTTATATCTCTCTTCTCTGTGTAGGATATAATATTTTTGCTACCTCGCACATATTAGCGAAATGTAAGGCTGGATTTTGCTATTTAATACTCAACGTCTCTACCTGAAATAAAATGTAAGTCAAAATATATTATCAGCTATTGCTACACTTTGTTTGCAAAATACCGTAACTGCAAACCATTGAAAAATGCAAAATATGTATAAATATATTTTAATTTTTTTTCAGTCCCGGTGCATCATAGGATACAATCGTGTTAGAGCGAAAAAGTATATTATTATTGTTAAAAAATTACATGTTTTTGATGTAAATCATAGATTTGGACTTTGCTTTTTATTTTTCTTATCTTAATATAACATCACTTATCGATCTCAAAAGACTTTGACTGTGGTAGAACATCAATAGTATTTTAAGATTGTGGGCATGTTCCCACAGTTGTGGCCTGTGGGCATGATGGGAGTGCTGCGACGTGCCCATCATGCACACAGGCCACAACTGTGTATATACACTTAGAACTCTGCTACATCCCACGCAATTATTATTCAAAACTAAAAAGGAAAAACGGAGTGTCTTAACCACTAGATTCTCTCTGTCTCACGTACGACACCTATCCCAAAGAATAAAAAACTTACCTCAAAATTCTCAGTAATATTCATCCTTTAAAGTGAAATATAATAAGGCAATTAATATATTTGTACAAGTGTTTAAGAACAAACACCATGTACAATATAAAAATTCAATACTAAAATTTAACACTAATGTGGAAAGATCCACTCCACAATATGGATATACGTATTTGCGTATATATCGTGGCTGTTCTTCACGTAAGTGTCTCAAAGTATCTTATAAGTATCTCAAAAGTATCTCGAGGATATCTCAAAAGAATAGCAGAAGAATGACGTTATTGCAGTGATAGTGCAGTGTTATTTGTGTTTGTGCTTATTTTATCAGTGTTTTTTGTTGTTATTGATTTATTCGTGTTACTATTTCAATTTTAATAGAATTGAGTAAATATTTCAGTTGTTATATCGCGTATTTCAATAAATTGGTTTATGTCAAATAATTGAATTATTGACATGTGTCCGCCATTTTGAAGATATTACGCAACGTTAACACTTTTTAATTAAATCTTGTTTTAAATGGATTTTTTTTTAAATATTAAAATAGGGAATTTACCGTTTATGGATATTTATCTAATGTATAAATTCTTTGATGTTTTCAAACAATATTCATTAAATATTTAACTCTTATAATGATTTAATATCAACATATGGTCTCTAGTTTTTTGGTATACCTTTAAGTAGTGTAGGAACTTTGACTCATACAATAAAATGATTAATGTAATTAAAGAAAGAATTAAATTGGAAACCAGCAATATAAACTTTATCATTTTTAAATATTTGGAGGCTTAAAAGTTAAAAATATATCTACAAATATATTTATAGAGAGACACGTCAACAAAATAAATTTATTTTATATTTGTATATGATTTAGTCAAAATTACGTTGAAAGTGAAAAAAGTAGAGCAGGCACTAAATTCATTCTAATTATCCTGCTATATCCATAATAAACATATGTAAAAAATACTGATGTGTCACTACGTTTTTACATAATTGATATAATTATTTATTTAAATAATATCTATTATATTATTAGTAATCTATACAAGTATTTGTTTTTTGCAGGTCTACGTGACAGCTACGCCGGAACCACTGCGTAAGTGTTTTGATTTCTTTGGTATTATTTGTTAAAAAAAGAAGAATAAAAAGAGTTACGAAAAAGAAATGGAGTTAAACGATTTCATTCAAAGAAAGTGATATAGTCACAAGTCACATATTATGTTGACTCAACGTAATATGTGACTTTAGTTCTCAATTAGTGTACTTAGTGTGTAGCTCTGTAGTATCGTCACACCACCGTCGTGCCACCGTCCATCCTACAATGGTTTTTAATGAACAAAACTTATAGGAAGTGATCAAGGTTTAAAAGTCTTCTTTCCGAAATGTATAAAACTTAAATACGGCTACACATTCGTATCTTATTTAAAAAATATAGGAATATATATTTTTAGCTTTACCCTGTATTTGCACATAGCAGAGTAGGCAGAGGAAACACGCTCTTAAGACACTCCGTTCCCATTAGAATCTGTTCCCCACTTTCCACCGAATTCAAGAGGCATTGCGTTTTGAGTGGCGGAACTCAACGCCGAGCTTTGCCTCGTCACCATTGCGAAAAAAATGAATTAGATATTTCATTTGTTGAGCGGGATACGAACCCACAACCTGTCACGTTTACAGTTAGGTACAAGCTCGTGCCCTGCGCCACTGCTGGCCACTGCTGGCCACTGCTGGCCACTGTAGAAATATGATATGAATAATATTTAAGCTGTTGAATGTTTTAGGTCCTCCGCATAGTGTGGTAATTGTGCAAAGGAAAAGAAGTGAATTAGGTTAGAATTTAGATAATTTTGATTATAGCAATGTATGGCTGTAAACGCGACGGTTGTAAGTTCAATTCCCAAACGGAGGAATAAATTATTTTAATTTCTTCGTTCTGATAACAACACAAAGCTCGGCGTTGAGTTCCGCTACTCAACTTGGAATGTGTCAAAAATAAGGTGGACAGTGGGGAACCGGTGTGTCATTATCACTGGGTTCCCTCTGTTTAATCATTTGCATGCGGAATATATTGTGAAGCTAATAAAAAGGAGCAGAGTCTTATGTTTTTGTAATAGAACACATTGAAGGTAAATATAAAAAAAATGTTGGGTATAAAAATTAAGAGATTGTTTTCACAGATTTTCTACACAAATCCTCGAGCCATGGCCATGTAACGCACCATGAAACCCAACACCAATCCCACCACACCAGCGAACACAATGCCGCGAATCATAATGGTGATAACCTTGCAGCCTCCATTTCTAAGAAACCTGAAGAAAGTGTGCAAAATTCCCAAAGCAGTGTTATCAGCGAGGGTTCGCATAAAAAAAAACATAACTTTTTTAGTGATCTTGAAAAAAAAATTGATAGTGTGATAGGTGGCGCTGTATCTGCGGTTGGTAAGAAGAAATTAAAAAGGCTATTAAGCTAATATAAATTATTATATTGTACCTCTCTGTATATCAATTAAAAAAAAGGAAGCTCGAGAAAACAAAGAAGTCGAAGCTTGGAAGAAAATGTTATGATTGGTTCAAACCCCACTCGGGAGTAAATTATTTTCTTCAATTTTTTCCGCTGAAAACGTAATATCTTTAAAAAAAGCAGATAATGAGGTCAATCGTGGCGGAAGGGCACGAGAGTGCGACAGTAAACATTACATGTTCTGGGTTTGATTCCCATTCGAAGAAATGAAATATTTAATACATATTTTCATATCCTAGCTCTGGTAAGCAGGCGACGCGCGGCATTAAGTTCCTCCACTCGATTTTTGTCTACTATGCTATATGACAGATACAACGCGAAGATATAAAAAAATATATTGAGGTTCGATTTGAGATCACAGAGGTAGGTGATGATAAAAAACAAGATTATATGTAACTGATTATATTTAAATAGAAATATTTCTAATCTATCTATCTTTTTAAATCTATCTATCTTTAATTGCAGTAAACGCTGTGCATCATCCAATATCACAATTGTTGAAGGATGCTCTTGGAATATCTGGTATTTTTTTTTTATTTATTATAATTTTTATGAAATATAGTTTAGTCGTGATACAGGTACCACGTACGGCGTACTACGGTGTGGTTCGACTTCCACTCGAGGAAATTAAATATTCAACATTTTTATTTCTTGGCTCTGGTGTTGAGGCTCTTGAGGAAGGTGGGAATTCAGTAGAAAGTGGGCAACAGTAATGAAATACATTTATAAGGCAAAGTGTAGGTTATGGAGGCACCACTTAAACAACGCTTTTAATCCTATTAATTTTTTCAGATCAGAACGAAATCCAAGAGATACTTCATGAACTAACAACTTTCAAAGGTAAGAATTGTTATTTTATAAAAAACATATTTCAAAACATACATACATACGTAAGGTACGATGAATGTCAAAAAAATAAGACATCATCAAATTTATTTACTTAATTTATTAACATTGAGAAATTGTTTTTTTTTTAAATTATATTTTTAACATTTTCATTTCTTCACTCTGGTGTCGAAGTAAAGCCCGGCGATGCCTCTAGAATTCGGTGGAAAGTGGGGAGCGGAGTGTCTTAACACTAGGCCCCCTCTGCCTTGCTGCATGCGGGATGCAACGCGAAGGTGAAAAAAAGAGGTTACTACGACTTATTTAATAACACAAAACTTACAGACTTAAAAATTCCTTGAGATATTTAACAAAGGTAATAATAATTTATGAACAGGCTGTGTCAAGATATTATATTTAAATTTAAAAAAGATGTGTAACACTTGTATAAATAATTTATTACTATATTATGTCAATTATATGACGTAAATTATGCTAATTATGTACATTAGATGTTTTTGTATTAAATTTGCTGAAATTATTATTTGATCAAGGAGACCTTCAATTTTATAATAACAGTTTGGTTCAATTGTCTTCTTTTATATATTACCTATGTACGAATGTAAAATAATAAAAAAAATGCTAAACTTATTGGTTAGACAAGTATTTACTACAATAATGACTTATAACAAAGTTACGATAATATCTACAGGACAAAATGGTTTTTTTTATAATATTCCATAATATAATAATTATCAAATATTTATTAATGAAATTAATAAGTAAATGCAATATATATATATCAAAATGAATATAAGTTTCATTTTATATTTTACTAAATAACTTTTATGGCTCATATTAATTATTTAAAATAAACAAGATTTAATGTTTAAAAATGAATAATAAAAGGAATAAATTAATAGTTTTAGTTGAAACCAATAATTTATTTAAAAAACTTAAACGTATTATTCATTTGTTGTCATTAATTTTCGTTTTATTGAAATATGAGATTCTGACCGAAGGCGATAGCAACGACAGTTCTGAGTTCGATTGCCACTCAAGGTAATTAATTAATATGTTTATTTCATCGGTCTGGTAACAAGCTTAGCGTTGATCTTTACACTAAGTTCCCTCCACCTACCCTGCTTTATGCGTTCTTTTTATTATTGATAAAATATTTTAACTTTGTATTTCTAATTATATTTAAATATCTGTCTTAACCGACTTCTGTAAGAAAAGGAGGTTATCAGTCCGACTCTATTTTTTTAGATGAAACTAAGGCTGTAGCGTACATAAAGACAACTGGTGGATTGCAACGTAAGTATAAAATTAAATATTCTATATATTGTTTCTTTCTTATTTTATTTTTGAATTTATTATTTTATTAAAGTATTAATTATGCAGATATTTTGATTTTGATGTGTTACCTTACATATGGGTATAATTTTTAGCTTTGTATATATATTTTTTCAGATCCTAGGGAAGTGTACGAGTTCATTAAATGCATCAGAGAAACAAGAGGAATCAAGTACTTTATAAGTTTTGCTAAACAATTGGAAGGAAATACTAGTGAGTAGTGTTTTTAACTTGCTTTTGTAAGGTCGACTTGTAACTATATAATAATATCTAAAATATGGATTTGAATTGTATGAATTTGGCTGTACTACGTAGCTTTGATGACAATACAATGATATGTACCTATCACTGAGCTGGTGTGATGATAAAGCGAGAACCTGAATATTGGAACTCTTCAAAAGTTACTAGTAACCAACTTGAGTTTAGGCTCGTATGATTTATAGCTCCGAACGTTTTCTGTAGAAAGAGTGTTGAGTTTTGTAGTTTTTAATCATATATTTTATTATTATTTACAGATATAAAAATTGCAGTGCAATTACTACGAATTCTTACGAACGAACAAGGTTAGTAATATCACATAAATTAATATTTAATCAAAGAGAGAAGAATTTGCACGTCGAGTGGCAGAGTTCAACAGGGCACCCCCCAATGAGGACCGTATTTACAACCATTGCTTTTGCTGTCAAACTATATTTAGCCGTATACAGGACGTGCACCCCTTTTACGGGAGCAGCATATAGGGGAAAATATTTTAAACCCACATCTAAAAAATAATTAAGATACCTCAACGAAAAGTAATATATTTATTTGTTCATGAACTTCTAGATGTATTAAAGGCGTTTAAGATTATTCAACATCTGACCGGGCACTATAACTTCGACGGTGTCATAGATATTCTACAGAAGATAGCAGGAAGAAACAGTAAGTGAATTTTCATGGTGTTTTAAAATATTTTATGTGATGTAAAATTATAACGATCATAAAAATTACAAACATGATTTTAATTTTTACTACACACTATAAAAATAAAAAACATTTTCAAGTAAAACTACATACTTATAGAATTACTAGCGGACCCGGACGCGGCTACGCCTTCTTGAAATATAAGAATATTTTTTAAATATATTTATGAAATTATTTTCAGTTTTCAACAGAATTAGTTAGAAAATATAAGCTAAAATAATCAAAAAGAATAATAAGTAGAGACATATTATTCGAAAAAATATCAGAGTTATTGAAATGTACCAACAAAAGAAGTAAAAGTAACTAAAGGATATTCTTAATACTAGAAAAAGTACCTAAAGTTTTCCGTGCGTGCGTACATAGACATCGTCTCTATGAAATAACTAAACATTTTTCTATATTAAATAGGATAATTTTTGCGAGCAATATCAAATAAAATCCCAGAACCAAACTTTACACTACACCAAGAAAAGAAGAAGAGAACCAAAGTGTAGTTTAAATTAATTATAAACAGCAAATAATTACATAAAATTAACAATAGTACGAAAATGTATGAAAATTTATAAAACCGTCAACGTCATCTGCCCGTTCGCGTCGGTCATACTCATACTATACCGCCCGAAGGTTAGGTCATTTCGAATCAGTGACATCTCCTTAATTATTTATTAGAATGTTATACAGTAAACTGTAATTTCAATCTAGATGAAATGCTAAGAGTGAATATTATATTTATTTTCATAAGGATGAATATCAAAATGTCGCGGTAACGGTTGCGTAGCGACGCGACGGTTGTTATTAACATGGCAGAATAAATTGCATGTTAAATTAGAAAGTATTTTAATATATTAATTTATATGTGTAATGTAATGTTATATAGCCTATAGCACTTCTGAAGAATGCAGCTTTCATATAAAATAAAAACATAGTAAATCGGACCAGTAGATTCAGAGATCTTAGCGTTCAAACAAACAAACAAACTCTTCCACTTTATTATATTAGTATAGAGTATAGATATTAAAATAAAACATAATTATATATTAATTCTGTATCACAAAGTAAAATTATATATTTGATACTTTTGATACTTTTGCAAAACCAAGTTATTATTTAGATATTTTTATTGACTACATTTATTTGTGGCTTGGATATACTGAAACTGCTCGTTGTGTATGACGTATAACATATTCAAAGTGCGGGAAGTAACTCTCCGCTTTTTTTTTGCTTACCTAGATAAATGGATTATCCAATATTAAAAGAAAATCAATTTGAACCAGCACTTCCTGAGATGAGCATGTAATTTTTTACGTTTATAATATTTATACATTTCGTTTCAGACCTGTCAGATATCATCGAGTTCTTTGATCATGAAGTGGAACACGCAAAAGGTATGTCCGAATAATTAATTGATGCTCACGTCGAACTCGAGTCCACCGTGGACCGTGCTGTGTTCTCACGAGTGTTGTTGATATTTAATCTACCTAATAATGGAGGGCATTATGGCGCAGTGAGATTGTCACTCAAAGGAATAAATAATTTTGTCCGCCCCGGGAAGATAAAACGCGGAGTTAAGCTCTGTCACTCAACGCGCTGGGATTTGGTATTTGGTGGAAAGAGAAAAATCTGTTTTAGATTTTTTTACTGTGTCTCGCACATAGCAGGGTTGGCATGAAGACACTTCGTTCCCTACTTTCATACGTACGAGTGGTGGAACTCAACGCCGCGCTTTGCCTCGCTGCCAAAGCCTCAATAATTATATTTTATCGTTTCCTTGAGTGGAAATCAAACCTACAACTGGCCTCTGAAATAGAATGCAAAGCAATGTAAACACTATGTTATAAGTTTTAAGAGAATTAATAAATTATTTAATTTTTATTGATAATTAATAATTAGTATATAATTGTTTGTCAGGTGTTGAAGCGGTTAAACGTCAAATTGAAAAATTAACGGGAGGCGTTGGTTCCTCTGAGTTCCCCAGCGTTTATGAAGCTTTGAAGTCAGAAATTGGTAAGTTCATACTTATGGTCTTTAGGATATAATATGGATAATTAAAGTAACCTCTGACTCATTCTCCTTATACAAAACTGTAATTTTACCTTAAGGTCAAATCTTAAGAACTTGTAGAATAATAACTTTTTAAGTACCTAAGTATATTTTAATTTATTGATATTTGTTTTCAGACTGGAACGCGACGTTTAATGTTTTGATATCTGTAATGAGAAGTAGTGGTAAGTTTAAAAATGGATAGGTACTGATTTACTCTACCCATACACAACCGTTGATCTCTCTATCAAAATGTATAACATAAATGTATTACTGAAATTTTTTTCCTTGGGATATAAATGTTTGAAAAAATTCAATTATTATATATTTTAAACGTTATTTCAGATATTAGTGAAGCAGTCGTCGCTTTCAAAAATGTAGTTAGAAGGAAAACCTTCGCCGAATGCATTAATCTTATAAAACAAGTTACTGGTTTGTCACGTAAGTACCGTCTTATACTCTCTTTCCTCTTGACATTAATCCCGGCGTTTTCCAGGGCCTGTCTTTTGGCTCAACCTACTCTACTTTGCACAGTCTTTAATGTCCTCGGTGGTTAGACTAATGGCTCTCATATCCTGCATCACGACAATCAATCAGCGCTTCTTTGGGCGTTCGGGAGATCTCTCTCCAAGGACTGATATAGCAAGGCACTTCCATCTGACATAGTTCCTATGTTGGCGCGCAACGTGGCCGATGTCTGGCGGCGGCGGCGACGTAGTGGCTAAAGCTCTAAAGCTCTTGCGCTTCGTCACGGACTTCAAACCTACCTCGAAAGAATGTTACGTATGCAGTCATACCGCGTTACGCCGCCACTTACATCCATCTCAACATTATTTCCCCAACGCAAAGCTTCTGAGTGTGCCGAGATAGCGTTGGTGCATTTGATAACAAATGCTGCCATATAAGAGAACCGGTCGAATGATGCCCTTGTATATCAGTCTCTAGAAGACCAGGGGCCTCCTGCCATTTGGCCATAAAAACATTAATAACTGGATAGTCAGTGGTTTACTTGTGTTGTATATGTATATATGTATATGATTCCAAATTCAATTTCAGATTTACGATACGCATTGGAAGAACTACTACAAGAGACTGGCAGAGTCAGTAAGTATCAATGAAGATGGTAATATTTTAGAAATTAAAAAAAATATTTTATAAGGAAATTCCTTATAAAATATATATTTTTTGTAATGTAAATTATTATTATTATTTTTTCGTAAAATCCGACTTAAACAGGGTTTAATTTGAATTTAAATTTTACGGGCTTCGAATAATCCGAACTATATTCCCGATTGTTAGTACTAATGAATTTTTGACGAGTTTTATGTTTTTTATAATATTTATTTTATTTTATTTCACGTAATGTATCTGGGATGGTGGTGGGTTACATCGTGAAGCTGCCGTTGGAATTATTTTGACTTATATATTTGTTTCTTCTTCCCTTTTCCAGGTCTAAAAATAGTACTGGAAACACTGTATCAGATGACTAATAAAACTGACTTGGAGCACGTACAAACTGAATTCCTTAGGATCTTCGGTCAGAGAGGTGAGTTTGAGAATTTATATACATTTTTTTTAAATATATTTGAGGCAAGCGTGGAGTGGAGCAGCGTGCGAATGTCATCTATGATTGTTTTTAAGGCTTTGAGAACTTTATGCTAGGAATCTCTCAAAAAGGCATGATTTCTAGCTGCCCAACGCTACTTTTACGGGAGCAGCATATAGGGTAGAATATTCCAAACCCATACATAAAAAGCAATTTAGGCGTAAGATATTTTTTCATTTGATCCATATTTTCGATTTGTATCCATATTATATTACGTGTGACGCAGTTACGAATAGATAGATACCAATAAAGTAAACAAACTACTACAAAAATACTACTAACCGACGCTGATCTGCTACATTTTATTCTCATAAAATATATCAGAACGAGAAAGGGATATCTCTTGTTCTATTCTCAGTGGCGTAGTAGGGGGGGCACACGGGAGGGCATCATGCACCGGGCGCACCTCATAAACGGTCTGAATAATAGAAGCGACAAATATCAGTTATTATCTGATATTTCTATATTAAAATTTTCCATTTTTTTTGTCTTAGTATTTTGTTTAAAGTTCTGGCGTGGGCACGGACTCCCTACCATTCTCATGTCCATTATAGACATAGAATAGAAGTTAATTTTGTAATTGAAAAAATTGTATTAACTATTCAAATGATTTATTTTCCAGATATAATAAAAGTATTCCAGATAGTCAACAAAATAACTAAAAAACGCGATCCTCTACAATTTCTTGGAGCCTTATTGGATATAACTCAAACTAAGAATCTGAGTGACTGTCGTGATTCCATCAGAGGACTAACATTTAGAAATTGTAAGTAAAAAGAGCAAATAAAATCGATACATGCTGTATACCGCAAATAACAGAGGTAAGCTCATGTATTTAAAACACTCCGTTTCCCACATACCGTTGAATAACGGAGTTCAACGCCGCTCTGTGCCTTGTTAAAAGCGTTAGGAAATAAAAATATTTCATCCACCCGAGTGGGTCTCGAATCAACAAACGCTGCGGTTTTTTATTTAGATTTTAATATATTTTTTTGTTTTCTTTCAGATTCGTTTTTGGAAACATTGAATGAAATACAATTGAAAAGTGGTAAAAGTGACGTTTTGGATATTTTCAGAAAATTAATCTCCTTCACTGGCACCAAGTGTAAGAGAAATTACTTAATTAATATTTAATAAGTTTTAGACTCAAATGACCCAACCCACACCCACATTCTGCCGAATTCTGGAGGCATTGCGTGAGTGGCAGGACTCAACTCGCTTTGCCTCGACACCAGAGCGAAGAAATGGAAATATAAAATTTAAATAAATATTTCATCTCCTCCATTGGGACTAGAACCCACAACCAATCGGTTTACAGTAACACTTTGTGCTCCTGCGCCACGACTGGCCTCATACAGAGATACAGCATGAAGCTAAAAAAATATATATAATTATATAATAATTTTAATTTAATTAATACTTAATTAAAAATTATTAATTTTTACCAATGGAAATAATCGCCATGATGTAATATTCGTTTCTTCCAGCTCTCCATGAAGCGTGGACCGTCGTAGTGTCAGTGACCGGCATCAATGGTATGTAAATAAATATAAGCACAATAGTAGTAGGTCCCCGTCCTCCGTCCTCTCTACCAGGAATGAGTAGTTTTCAGTACCCGTTTTGTAAGAACTGGAGAATTGCTTAGTGTCTTACACTTAGTGTCGTCTATTTGGATAAGATTAGCCAAATACAGACATTAGCCATTAGCATATTTGTATGTTCCATTCAACACGCATTTAGCTTATAAAAGAGGGAACAGGGAAGGAGATAATGTTTAAAAATTAGTACTAGTACCTAATATCTTCTCCATTCCCTATTCCGCTATATTGCGGGATAAAACATAAAGCGTGAACCATGCAAATTACATTTTAAAATATTATATTTTATATAACAATTTCAGATATCTTCTTGTTTATTCATAAAATGAAGACATATTCTTCGGTCGACTTCATCTATTTCTTCCAAACTCTTATGAAGTTCACAAACACTACCAATTTGCGATTGGCGGTGGAAAAAATAAGAGAACTGTTGAAAGTACACGGTATGTATTTATTGGGTTTACTAAAAGAGATATCCGGCCATATCATTTTATTCTAAAAGAAAACATAATCTTAAAATATTTTTTATGAAGTACTTTTGAGGCCGCCGGGGTCGGCCGAGGATTATTGTTGGTCATCAATCATCAATTAAAGTATTGGTGGTTAAAATAATAAAGCATCAATCAAATAATCTATGTATATTATGTACAGTGTGATTAAATTAATAATTAAACCATAAACGACATTTTTTTTATAAATTCATATAGCAAATAAATAAATTAATGAAAAATATTAATATGCTGCACTGATTTGATAAATATTCTAAGAATAAACTTCTTAATCAATCTATCATTTGAGTGTAGGTAAGTTAATTTATTTGTTACATTTCTTACAGGTTTCTTCGATTCGATCCATACTATTCACCACGTAGTCCAAATGGGTAAGTAACTGTCCTCCCTTACCAAAAGTAGAAATCTAAACTAATATTATGAAGCTAAAATGTAATTTGGTAGAACGCACTAATCACAGGAACCACGAATTTATATTAATAATTCGAATTAAAAAAAATATTCTGGGCCAAATCCAATCAAATAAAAATAAACATTATAGGTATTGAGTTTTAGTAAGTTTTAAGACATATTAATTAAAATGTCTTAAAATTATTTTATTTCTGCTATGGGCACGAACTACCTGAAGAACTATTCTTACTGCCATGTGAAATACACACTAAACGAGTATTGTATTTAAATAGAACTAATAACTTGTTTTTTTTTCTTCTAGACGTAATCAAATTCCTTGAAGCGTTCACCAGTTTAAGTCCACGTTTCTGTAAGTATTAACTTGTCAAATAATTTAGAATATGAAACAAAACCAAACCTGATGTTCAGGGACATAAGCATGCGACTATAAAAACAATAGTTGTGGGTTCGATTCCCACAATAAAGTATTGAATATTTTCGATTTATTGCACTGGTAACCAAGCAAGGCGCATTGTTGAGTTCCGCCACTCAACACGAGTCTTAAACTTAACGGAAGTATATTAATAGGAACAGAGTACTGAACTAGGTTCTCAGGTTCCCTATGCGTACCCTGCTGTGTGCGAGATACAGTGTGAAGATGATTTAATTTCATCTAATTTAAATACATAAAGTCGGTAGAAATTTACAACAAAAAATGATCGTGGTAATACAGGGTGAGTCATATTGAACTTTCCGATTTCAATAAGGTGTGTATTAAAAACAAAGCGACATGCAGTAAAAAATATTTTATTGTTTGAAAGCACATAACATGCAGTTTTAATTTAGTTGGTTTTAAAAATGATATCCTGTAAATGTCTACCTCCATTGACCACACACTGCTGAAGCCTTTCCCGGAAGTTGTCCATTAGTCGTCGAGTCATATTCAGCGGAATAGCATTGATTTCTTCCGTGATTGCAGCCTTCAGTTCATCGATGGTTCGGGGACGATGCGTGTACACCTTTTCCTTCAGGTAACCCCAGAGAAAGAAATCGCAGGGGGTTAAATCAGGTGATCTCGGCGGCCACCCAACGTCACCTCGCAAAGAAATGAGATGACCGGGAAACATTTGTCGCAGGATTTCCATTGAACGCCTGGATGTATGGGCTGTAGCACCATCTTGTTGGAACCAGATGTTATCGTTGTCATGATTCTGCGTTAATTCCTCCAATTTCGGTTTCAGAAAAGTTTCAAGCATGTCGCAATACCGAGCAGAGGAGAACGCACGCTGTGTTGTGATCACGGAGCCGCCATTTTTAATAAACTCTTCAACTACGAACGCACGATGTTGTCCCGACCAAGCCATTGCTCACACTAAAACTGCATGTCATGGCGCGTCTAATGACACCATCCCCACCCTTCTACTCCTTCCCTTCTTCGTGCAACGTCCTTCCAAAACCGGAAAGTTCAATATGACTCACCCTGTACTTAATTACTATTACAAAAAAGTTTTTACAAGTATTTTAATACTTTTTACTTCAGAACTTTTTCATATTATGATATTTTTTCCAGTGCTAGAAGATGCTTTAGAGGTGGCCGAAGAGTACACCAGAATTCACGGTACGTAGCTACTTTGTACTCCTAGAATGGACGGCGTGAATTTTATTAAGATTGAAGCATACATTTGTACCTGTCTGTATAGCCTATAACCTGTATGTTTAGTGGAACAGCGACACTGTAAACGCGGTGGTTGCGGGTGTGTTAGGCAAAAAGAAATATTTGGTAAGACACAATGTTGCGTTGAGGTCCGCTACAATTCGTGGCGCTGGGACATAAAGGTGCGACTGTAAATGCAACGGTTTTGGGTTCGATTCCCACTCAAAGGAATAAATTCTTATATATATACATACATACATATATATATATATATATATATATATATATATATATATATATATATATATGTGTGTGTATATATATTTAATATCAAAGTCATATATGATATATGTAATAACAATCTCGAATCAAATGGAAAATGCTTGCAGCTTTATTAATTGATATCAGGATTCGTCTAGTTTAAGCTGTAGGTCGTATTTATATCATTCTTTTCTCATTGGTATAGGGTAAGTTCTATAATATTTTTCTTATTTCAGATCCAATACATGCTATACGAGGGTTGCCACATGCAACAAAACAACACAGTAAGTAAATACAAGATGAAGACATAGCTGATAAGATATAAGCCGTCCTGGCACACGGGCACAGCGTTATACTGTAGACTGGGGGATTAACTTTTTAATTTTGTCGCTCAGTTAAAAAGGCAAAGATCGGTATAATATCCACTCAACACACAATATCTCGAAAATTAGTTTGTGGGGAAAGGGGTGACTTAACAGTAGGTTCCTTCTGCTATGTTTGCTATGTGCGGAATACAACACGAATGCTTAAAGTACTGTACTAGCGATACCCATGCATTTTATTATAGTTTAATTACATTATTTTAATAGTACGCTTATTCAAGAAAATTATCAGTTGTCTCTTCAGCGTCAATTATTATTAGACAAACACAACTAAAGAGATTCCAATTAATTTACAGATATCCTCAGCGCAATAGAATATATTAAAGCTCAGAGACTTAAACTCGCTACAACAACCACGACCACTACTACAACAACACAAGCACCAACAACTCAAGAACCTACTCCATCAACCGCAGAGGAATCTGTTACAACAACAACAGAGGAACCTGTTACATCAACAACAGAACAACAAAATCAATCTAATCAGCAAGAAAATGGTAGCGAACCAAAGTCACCGAATGGAGAACAACCTAACCAATCATCCACAGCTTCTCCAAATGAGCAACCACAATCTCCTGTTGAAGAGCAACCCAGCGGTCAACAAACCTCAGGTCCTGATGGCCAACCACAGTCACCTAATGGGGAACAATCAGGAGATCAATCTTCCACAGCTTCTCCCAGTGAGCAAACACAAGCTCCTAGTGGAGATAAACCCAGCGATCAATCATCCTCAGGTTCTAATGGCCAACCACAATCGCCTAATGAGGAAAAACCAGAAGATCAACCATCCACAGCTTCTCCTAATGAGCAAACACAATCTCCTAGTGGAGAACAACCCAGCGGTCAACCATCCTCAGATCCTAATGGCCAAGCACAGTCACCTAATGGGGAACAACAAGGAGATCAACCTTCCACATCTTCTCCTAATGAGCAACCACAATCTCCTAATGGAGAACAATCCAGCAGTCAATCATCCTCAGCTTCTGATGGTCAACAACAAACACCTGATGGTGAACAACCTGCAGATCAACCTACTACAGCTTCTCCTGATGAGCAATCACAATCGCCTAATGGAGAACAACCAGGAGAACAATCATCCACAGTTTCTCCAAATGAGCATTCACAATCTTCTCATGGTGAAGAATCGGAGGCTCAACCTTCTACAGCTTCTCCTAATGAGCAACCACATTCTCCTAGTGGAGAACAACCCAGCGGTCATCAACAATCCTCAGGTCATGACGGCCAACCACAATCGTCTAATGGGGAACAACCAGGAGACCAACCTTCCACATCTTCTTCTAATGAGCAACCACAATCTCCTAATGGAGAACAACCCAGCAGTCAACCATCCCCAGCTTCTGATGGTCAACAACAAACATCTGATGGCGAACAATCAGGAAATCAATCTTCTACAGCTTCTCCTAATGAGCAATCACAATCGCCTAATGGAGAACAACCAGGAGAACAATCATCCACAGTTTCTCCAAATGAGCAAACACAATCTTCTCATGGTGAAGAATCGGAGGCTCAACCTTCTACAGCTACTCCTAATGAGCAAACACATTCTCCTAGTGGAGAACAAATATCCTCAGATCCTAATGGCCAACCACAATCGCCTAAGGGGGAACAATCGGGAGATCAATCAACTCCGGCCTCTGTTTCTCCTAAAGACAATCCACAGTCTCCCGACGAACAGAAACCTAGCGATGAGTCGTCAAGCTCTACGAATGGTCATCAACAATCATCCAATGGAGAACAACCCAGTGATCAATCATCTTCAACTGTCCCCAGTGATAAATCACAAACACCCGACGAACAGAAACCTAATGACCAAACGTCACCAGCTTCTCCTAATGACAAACCACAATCCCCTTCATCTGATGATCATCAACCTAGTGATCAAGCTTCTTCTTCTGCCCCGGATTCTCACGATAAATCGCAAACTGCTAATAATCAAAGTTCTGCAAATCAAAAATCGCCTTCGGAACAATCATCAGGAGATGGGAAATCTAAAAGTGATAGTCAATCTGGGTCCGGGCCACAACCTACTGCCCCTGGGCATAGTGGAGATCATTCTTCGGGAATTATAGGTATGATAATAATAAATTTCCTGCTTCTTAAAATGTATTTATAATAAGTCCTGGCCCGTCCTGGCTCAGCGTCTGAAAGTTAACACTACTGTTGTAAATTAGATTCCCATTCAAGGAGCTCAAGTAATTTTCGTTCTCTCGCTCCGGTATAGACAAATCGCATTGTTTATTTCTGCCACTCAATAAGCAGAAATTAGGCGGTTTATGGGTGACCGAGAGTCTTAACACTCAGTTCCCTCTGCCTACCCTGCTATATGCGGGATACAACGCGAAATAAAAAAATATCTAATAATAGTTATGATGATTATTGACACTATCACTCGACGAAATTATATATTTATTTAAATTTATATTTCCATTTCTTCGCTCCGTATCAAGGCAAAGCGCGGCGTTGAGTCCCGCCACTTAACACGCCTCCTGAATTCGGCGGAGTGAGAGAACTCAACGCCGGGCCTTTGCTTTAGTGCCAGAGCCAAGAAATGAAAATACTAATATATAATAATTCAATCCTCTAGAAATATGACACCGTAATGTAACCGTAAATTATAAACACCGTTAGTTTATAATCTTACTCGTAAATTTATAAACTATCCGAAAATTGTAAACCGACATTGTCAAATACAAAAAATTCTCTTCCTTGAGTGGGAATCGAACCTACAACAGTCGGCGCCATATTATTTCTACAATGTAAAGTTAACGTATTTTATTTACCTTTTAGGCACATTGAAAGGTCTGCAAGTAAACATGAATTTGAAGCTACTAATACTGCCACAAGGACCTATGAATAGCAAAAACTGCTACTGCGCTTGTGAAAGTCAAGATGCCCCAAAATTAGTACCACTTAAAGATCTGAAAATTGAAGTTAATGGAAATTGAAAAAAAATAAACTATTTTTTTATTCATATACTTAATTAGATTATTATTATGTATAAAAATGTAACTGGGCGCTATCTGTACTTGGAAGATATATAAAAAGAATCACAATGTTGTTTTATATTTGTCAGTGAAGTAGAAACAGCTTCACCGATTTAGAAGCAATATTCACTGTTGTATTTTGACAAACTTTGTCTACATAGAGTCGCAGGCATAGAGTTCTAGTTAATAATATAAATAAAAATATAATATATTTTTAATAGATTTTAATATAATTTTCAGTTAATTTATGTAATACAGAGTGTTTTTATGGTGCAGGGAAAATAAAAAATAGTTATTATTTTTGTTTTTTTTTTCGTACAAATTCTTTTATTTTTTTAGCTAATTCACACTTACCGTATATACCGTTTGCGTATAATAAATTTGATTATTTTTAACAATGAATGAATTTGTAAAAGTAAATTAATAAATATATTTCGAGTTCGAATTCAAATCTTCCAAACAATTTTATTTGCACCTGTAATAAAATATGTTTCTGACATATAACAATCTTTGGCTATTTCAAGTACTTTTAAGTTAGAGATATTATATGTTAAAAATAATCAAATCTTCTTATTGACTAGCATGTTAGCATACAGACATTTACATGAAATATTTTTGAAGCTAGATAATTTTTACGTTATGATAAGGGAAAAAACAATTAAAATATAATAACAAAAAAATCTCAAAAATTATCTGTATTGTAGATTAATTTATTATATATATTCCAACAAACCAAACATTCAAAATTAAAATAAAATGCGTACAAATATTATATTTAATCTACAATACACTTCAAAAAATTAAGTTTGACAGTTCTATAAATTCACAAACTAAAAAAAGTAAAAACTTTACTTAAAAAAATAAAACAAAAAGAAAAAAACGTGTACAATTCAAATCAAAAAAAACTAAAAAACATCAATGATTCGCTAAAAAACTCTGTTAAGACCAATTTCTTTACATTTATGGTGCTTGTTCATATAAAAATTCTTATTTCTATCGGTGTTATTGTTTTCTGATAAAGTTTAAATATTTTTGAAAATAAAATAAAAGTAGATAAATATCAGTGGTTAGAAAAAAAAGTCTAAATCTGATGAGTTCATCAGCGATTTTGTTATCAGCTTATCTAAAAGTTAGGTAACTCGGCAAAAAAAGTTGTATTCCGCACACAACAGTGTGACAACATAGTGTTAACACTCCGTTCCTCACTTTCCGCCGCATTCTGAAGGCATTGCGTGTTGAGTGGCGGAACTGAACGCCACTTTTTGCCACTAAGTGCCTGTCTCTGTCTGCCTTTCTATTTGTCCGCGCTCATTTTGGAATCGCTAAACCGATTACTACGGGACTTTCAATGAGCGATAGAGGCGGTTATAGCGCAATAATAATAGTGTTCTTACTAAAAGCTACTATTTTTATCTTACAAAAAAGTAAAATTCACTGTTTTTATTAATCAACCACTGGAATTTATCTAAATTTGACAAAATGTTGCCACAGTTAAAAAATACTGTGCACTATTAGATATACGTACATATTTAATATTCGATGTCGAAACATTTATTGTTACCTTACAATATTTTTTTCATTATTACAAAAAATCTACTATTCGCCTTTATTCTCATAATAAAAAGAAGAAGTGGGTCATAGTTTTTATCAATGCCGCAATTTTTCGTTGAAAAAATGTGTACATGTCAATATTATGTGATATAAATAAAAAGAACAAATTATAATCATTTTTATGTATTTTTTTGTTATTACATAACATTAACAAAAACTTACATAGAAATGTAGGTATTGTTCAAATAAACTGAATCAACAACCTTTTTTCTTTGTTGAAAATCAGCATTGCATTTTAATTGTTATTTTATTTGTTGCTAATATTGAATACATATATAATTATGTACGTTTTATTATTATCTGTTACAATTCGTGTAGTTTTCTATTAATTATTATTTTTAAAATTTTAACAAAAAAATACACAGCCACATTTTTTGTTGTGTCATATCAATTAATACAATAAAATAAGAAAAATAAAAAACATTGAATTAAAAAAGAAAAGAATAAAAAAATATTTACATTCTATTGTTAATATTATAAGTACTTTTTAGTGGACGTGTGTGAAAACATAAACATCAAGAGATTAATTTTAAAATAAAAGGATAAAAATAACTTAAAATAAAAAAAATATATATACAAAAAACAATTTTTATGCCCACCTGGTCTCTTTTGACAGTATCAATTATTAAATCTTACTTTATAAAAAATGGGTTAAGTTCGAGTCTTTCCAACAACATAAAAGTTGGCAAACTTAATTACTTAGTCGACATTTTGAAAACACACTGATAAACACACATAAGTTTTTTAACTATTTTTTATATAAACAATTGCTATGAGCAATTTTTTTTAACTATTTTTTATATGAATATTACAACAAAAGCCAGTTGTCACGGTTTCAAAACATGCGATCATTTACATATGTATGTTTTCATTGCGGTGACTTAGAAGTTTGTTTTTTCTGTTCTTAAGCGACCATAGACTTCAATTTTTGATATTAATTTCAGCTTTATACTTCGACGCATTTTTAAGATAAATGGTAGAGAACAACAACGTAATCCTGTAACGTAATCCTTTTACCTTTAATAAAAGTAAAGGCGGAACCCAAAAAATGTCTAATAAGAAAAAAAAATGGTACAATACGCCAACTACAAATTTTTTTATTATTATGAAAATTCAAAAAGCTGTCTAAGACTGAAATATTAACACAAATATTTTTAAGAGACAATAAAAAAAAGACTATTATAAAAAGAAATGGCCAAAAAAAACTGGATGGGCCAAAAAAATATTATTAATAAAAAAAACCGTATAAAAATCCGTTATTTCTTTATATTTGTCTGTTTAGTTGTTTTATATAAGTTGTATACAGTACGGTCGAGGAGTCGTTAGCTACCCTCAAGTTAGGCTTTCTCAACTTTTGACAACAATGTGTAATTGTTTACTTCCGCTGAGGAATAAAATAATCGAAACTAAGAAAAAACCAAAAAATATATATGCGCAGCTATCTACACCTAACTACAGGGCTAGCCACGACTCACCGTTAACTGTACTTTAATATTTATATAATAATAATAATTCAAGACCTGTTTCTTTCCTTTCCTTACATATATAGAGCGAAAGAGAGACATCGATAATACAATGATAAATTAAGAAAATATTTTAATAGCTTCACGCTATATCTGTATCGCATATAGCAGGGAAGACAACGATAATTTAGTGTTAAGACGGTCCGTCCTATGCATTGCCTAATTTTCGACTGGTTGCGGAATGTATAGCAGAACTCAATGCCCGCCCATTTTCTGGCCTGAGCGAGAATATAAAAAAATCATTTGCCTACAAGTGAGAACGAACCGACAACCTTCGAATTTACCGTCAAACGCTGTCTCACTGTCAGAGTTAATTATTTATTTAATAATAATTAATAAGAAAAATAAATAGAAAATATAGTTTTTTTTTCTTAATTTACCATTTTCTATAGGAATACTGCATATATTATATAGCTATGTTCAGAAACTTATTAAAAAAACAATTAGTAACTTTAAATCGAAGCACCGTTTGGTTTTTTATGAAAAATAACAATTTATTTTATATTATTATAACTATAATATATATATTAATTATTTATTAACTTATTTTGACAGCTATTTTATATACAGTTAATGAATTAATGAAAAATAAAAATGTGCGTGTTTAAAATATAAATAATATTATGAATATAACAGATCTTTTTTTCAATTTATTAATAAAATAAATAAATCTTACTTCTTAATAATAAAGTAATATAATGCCCATATTTACTTTAATAAAAAAATCACAAATAATAAAATGTCGGACGGAAATGTCAGAAAACAAAATGGCTGTCAAAATATACTTCTTTTAAACACGTTATTATTTATTATTAGGTTAGTTTTTGGTATAGGATGTGGTTACGCGTAATATATATATTTACTCATTTGACGACCTATCCTTGTCATGTTCGTGCATAGTTCTTGATCTCTCAAGTCGCCCCACCCACCGTTTCCTTTAGTCAACTTCTTATTGTGCTTCGCGCCGCCAGCACTAACAGTGGCAGTCACTCTATATGGGTAGAGGTGAGATTTAGCATCTTGTAATAACTTTTGCACTTTATTTATTACTGTTGAAGCGTTGCAATTAGATTTTTTGTGGTGAAAACCGCTGAAATGGAAATACAAATTGAATAGTGATGACGAGAATAATAATAATAGTATGCTTTATTACCTATAAATAGTATATACAAAAAAATTATCAATATGAAAAATAATATCATTATATAAAAAAGGCGCAAAGGCACAAAGGGTCATTTCATAAATATATTTAATAAACGCGACTGGTTGCGGGTTCGATACAAATATTGAGTTCAATTGTCCAATAAAGAATTTTATCTGTTGTATTACAAAATATAAAGCACTTTATTAATAAAAAAGGAAAATCTATTAAAGTTTGATAGCTGTAGTATGATTAAAACTTAAATTTATTATATACATAAATACAAAAAAAAACATCACTCACCACTCTCCAATATGAAAAACCCGTGGACCCTTACACAAAATTACTTTAAATTTTTCCCTTCCAGGTCTATTTTGCGAGAGATGTAGCAAAGAGTAGTCCCAATTATAATCATCGTATGCACAAAACTGATCTTCTAAATCCATTATACTCTCCCATACAGTTTTATTGAATACCATTCCCATATTGTGCATACTTGAGTGCCAAGGGGTAATCTCCACCTTTAAAAGTAAAAAAAAATGTCATGATAATTTTTTTACATAATGGTTATTTTGACGTGGCAAAGTTAATTTTTAATCTTGACATTTTATGGGTTAAGTTATTTTGTTATTTATATTAAAGCAAGTTAGTTGTAGTTAGCAATATATTTTTGAATAATATATAATAATGTAAGTATTGTATGTACATTTAAAATAAGTGGAGAAAGAATTAAATTTTTCATTTCAATATAAATATTTTAAATGAATATTAATTTAAAACTTCTAAATATTCCTTCTGTGTTTATTATGTTTTGTTCTATTATGAACAATTTTAAATTTTATACCAATCTCAATTTTAATAGTAAATTTTAACTGATATTTATATATATATTTGACACCAATCTCAATTTTAATAGTAAATTTTAACAATAAACATTCAATTTATTAATAGTTTCAATACAAATTCCATTCCTCAATTGTTACATACATAAGCAAGCATTACTTATAAAAATGCAAAAAATATTAAACTATGACTTCTAGTTAGAAAAGTAAAATCTAGTTTTAGAAAAGATTAAAAAGCCTGGAAATAAGAAGTACAATATATATTTGGTTATTTTAAGAGTGTGGTTTACAATCACTCATACAGTGCGGTGTACTAAAAATAATAATTCATGCATAAGACCCATGTAATTTATGTTATGAAATTAAAAAAAAGTATAACGATAAGGAAAATACAAAAATAAACGAAATAACATTAAATTACTGAATATATATATTTTTTTAATTTTATGGATATTTAATTTCATAAGCGTTTTTTTAAATAGCTTATATGATATATATCATGTATATAGTATATATAAAACATGAAAATTACACAAATACTAATATTTTGTATATACAAATAACGTGATATGTAAGTTTAATAAAAATAACGAAGACATTAAGAAACTTTCAAAAAATAATTTTCACCACAGTAATCATCAAAAAATTTCAAAATCATAACTTTTTTATAGTATAAAAAAATATTTTAAAAGAAAAAAAAATAACAAATTCAAAGTATAGGCAAAAGAAATATACATAATACATACATGTATGTATATACTTGTATGTATTATGTATATTGTAGTAACGTAACTTAATGGATTAGCATCTCTGTTGTGCGATTTTTACAAAATTGT